>NC_080670.1:115210524-115545346 GCF_030247195.1 Topomyia yanbarensis
AAACCCGTAATTCCGGAACCAGAATTCCGATCGATCCAAAATTCAATAGCAGCCGATGGGAAGGTTGCACCTTTCATTTGAGACTAAGTTTGGGCAAATCGGTCCAGCCATCTCTGAGAAAAATGAGTGACATTATTTGACACATACGCACATACATACACACACACATACACACACACATACACACACACACACATACACATGAATCACTCCGCTAGCGAATGACGGATCCCAATAGTAGCATGTCTGTAATAACATACGTACATGGAACTATTGAGATCCAGAGCTACAGGTCCAAAGCCCTGGTAAAGGAGGATGGTTGTGATGATCCGGGCCGAGATCACCACGTAAAGCAAGGTAGGGCATAACCCCAATTCCAAGGCGTGAAGCGACCCGTGCCGAGGGATGAGTGATCGAGGGGGTGAAAAAGATGCTCGATCGTTAACGGAGCCTGTGGGGTACCTGGGCAACCCCCACAGTAAGCGTCCCTTACCACGCTAATGCGGAGCTCTGGCGTGGCGGACATATATTTCTCGCGCTACTCGTGGGAATTTTCATGGAGCAAAATAAAAATAAAAATAAGCAGACGGAGGTGCCAAACCCCTTCGCAAGAGGTGGTTTGGCGAGGTCTCCCCCCGTGGGGAGAGTAGTGGAACGATGAGTGCTGTACTCGAAAGCACCAGTGACCCCCCAGCAGCGGTAGGCAATACCCCTACCAATGCATCGGAGGGGCCAATAGCTGCGATGCGCAAAGTAGCGAAGCAACTCGATGCTATAATCGACTTCGCTAGCGCAAAGCAGAACATAGCCAAGGAGTTGAAGTTGAGCCTTCTGGAGCTCCGGAAAGCTGTTCGTGTCGCAAGACAGGAACAGCAGGCATATGTTGAGAGGGTGGAATGTCGGGAGAGGCCCGACAGAGAAACCCAGACAGTGGCCTCCAATAGGGAGGAAAGAGAGAAGGTTAATAGAGGCTCACAGACAGTGGCCTTTACCTTCTATGGAGCAGCCACGTCGATCGGAGCGGCGACCGAGTTCCCCTCGAAGGGAAAGGGAAAGGGCAATCTCAAGACGGCATCGAATGCGAAGCGCCCTAGGAAGTCGCCAGGAGAGGGTGCCAAAACCGACACCACTCGGCGTGCAACCGTCAAGGTCAAACGCCGCCTGGGTGAGGTAAGCGAGGGCGAGAGTGACCTCGCTGTTGAGAGCGATGGTACCAGCAACCCGGCACGACCGGGGCAGGGGGGCTCAAACCCCTGGACGCTGGTTACCAAGAAAAAGCCGGCACCGAAACCGGAGGTACCGCGGCCTGCGAGGAAGGCCAAGGACAGAGGCGAAGCCTTGTGGTTAAAAACCGACAAGGACAAATACGCCGATGTCCTTAAATCGATGAAAGCGGCCGAAAGCCTCTCGGCCCTTGGGCAGGATGTGCGTAGCGTAAGACGCACCAACACGGGAGAGATGCTCCTGGTGTTGAAGCGAGGCGCACAATCAAGTGCAATATACAAGGCCTTGGCCCAAGAGGTCCTTGGTGAGGGCGCCCAAATCAGGTCGCTAGGTGCGGAAACAACTCTCCAGTGCAAACACTTGGACGAGTTCGCGACCGCAGAAGACGTCGCCGCAGCCGTCAAGGAGCAATGCGGCGTCACAATCGAGCGGGCCTCTGTGCGATTGAGGGACGGACCCTCTGGCACCCAAGTAGCCTACCTCAGGCTACTCAATGCGGATGCCAAAAAGGTAACCGAGAAAGGGAAGCTGAAGATCGGCTGGTCGGTATGCCCTATCAGTATACCCCAGCCGCCTTCAGTGGACAGGTGCTATCGGTGCCTAGAATCCGGCCATAAAGCTTACGAATGCAAAGGCCTAGACAGGAGTAAGCTATGTCGTAGATGCGGCGAGGAGGGGCATAAAGAGCGGGGGTGCACTAAGGCATATAAGTGCCTTATCTGCACCTCTAAGAAGCAAGCCCATAAACATGCTATGGGCGGACCTTCGTGTCCCTTCGGCGAGTTAAATAAGAAGAAGCCGTGAGAGTCACACAGCTAAATCTTAACCATTGTGCAGCAGCCCAACAGCTGCTGTGGCAGTCGGTCTCGGAGTCGAGGACAGATGTCGCCCTCTTATCAGACCCGTACAGCATCCCTGCCGGCAACGGCAATTGGGTGTCGGACGGGTCTGGAATGGTGGCAATCTGTACAACGGGAAGGTTCCCGGTTCAAGAGGTAATACACCCCTCCGCCGAGGGTGTGGCGATTGCCAAGATCAATGGTGTGTTCTATTGCAGCTGCTACGCCCCACCAAGGTGGCCAATAGAACAGTTCTACCAGATGATCGACAGGCTCTCGTCGGACCTCGTGGGCCGGAAACCGGTAGTAATAGCGGGAGACTTCAACGCTTGGGCAGTGGAGTGGGGCAGCCGCTGTACAAATAGCAGGGGTCAAGCGCTAATGGAAGCGTTTGCGAAACTCGATACTGTGCTAGCTAATGATGGCTCCGCTAGTACATTCCGTAGAAACGGAGTGGAGGCGTGGATTGATTTGACCTTTGCCAGCCCGAGTCTGGCTCCAGGCATGGAATGGAGGGTAGACGAAGGCTACACCCATAGTGATCATTTAGCAATCCGCTTTAAGATCAACTATGGTGTGCAGCATCCGAGGGCGGGAGATCCCTGTCAGGTAAGCGGGTGGAAGTCCAATCACTTCGACAGCGAAGCTTTCACCGCGGCCCTGGGACTGGAGGCCAACACCGACAGTCTAAGCGGGGATGCGCTGGTAGCTGTTCTATCACGCGCGTGCGACGCCACTATGCCGAGAAAAACACTGCCAAGAAACGGCAGATGCCCGGTATACTGGTAGAGTGCCGAGATTGCAGCTCTACGGTCAGCCTGCCTCAGAGCTAGACGTAGGATGCAAAGAGCTCGCACCGAGGATGCAAGAGAGAACCGCCGTGAAGTGTTTCGAGCTGCGAAATTAGCCCTTAACAAGGCTATTAAAAGCAGCAAGAGAGCGTGTTTCGACAACCTGTGTGAGAGTGCCAACGCGAATCCGTGGGGCGACGCCTACAGGATTGTGATGGCCAAGACCAAAGGGGGCTCCTCACCCCCTGAACGGTCTCCGGACCGGTTGGCAACGATTATCGAAGTACTCTTCCCGTCTCGAGCCACAAGCCCCTGGCCACCTGCACTACGAGACAGTGCGGGCACGGTCGAAATGGTGGCTCCAGTGACGAACGAAGAACTACTCGCAGTGGCTAAATCCCTAGCAATGAACAAAGCTCCAGGGCCGGATGGAGTCCCGAACAACGCTCTCAAGGCAGCGATCATAGCGAACCCGAACATGTTCAGGCTAGCTATGCAGAGATGCCTTGACGAGTGCCGTTTCCCCGATAGATGGAAAAGGCAGAAACTGGTGCTGTTGCCGAAGCCCGGGAAGCCGCCAGGCGACCCATCGGCGTACAGACCAATCTGTCTGATAGACACGACTGGCAAACTGCTTGAGAGGATCATCCTCAACAGGCTCACCCCGTACGCGGAAGGTACGGACGGTCTGTCAAGCAACCAGTTTGGCTTTCGGAAGGGTAAGTCCACAGTGGACGCTCTCAACTCAGTGATAAATACTGCCGAGATAGCGATCCAACGAAAAAGGCGAGGTATTCGATACTGTGCGTTAGTGACACTTGACGTGAAGAATGCATTCAACAGCGCAAGCTGGGATGCCATCGCGCTCTCGTTACACCGGCTTAGCCTACCGGTGGGTCTGTACCGGATCCTGGAAAGTTACTTCCAAAACCGCGTACTGCTATACGAGACCGATGCCGGTCAGAAAAGGGTTCCGATTACCGCCGGAGTCCCGCAGGGCTCGATCCTAGGCCCGGTGCTATGGAACCTCATGTATGACGGGGTTCTGAGACTGAAGTTCCCTCCTGGGGTCAAGATCGTCGGCTTTGCCGACGACGTAACCTTGGAGGTCTACGGGGAGTCAATTCCTGAGGTAGAACTAACCGCAGAACACGCGATTAGCACGGTGGAGGAATGGATGAGCGCGAGAGGCCTGGAGCTCGCTCATCATAAGACGGAGGTAGTTATCGTCAACAACCGCAAGTCGGCACAACATGCAGTTATCCATGTGGGAGAAGTCGCGATCACTTCACAGCGAAGTCTGAAGTCTCTCGGAGTCATTATAGACGACAAGCTGACCTTCGGCAGCCATGTCGACTATACGTGCAAGAGAGCGTCGACTGCTGTTGCGGCACTATCGAGAATGATGTCCAACAGCTCAAAGGTGTGCGCCAGTAGACGTAGGTTACTGGCAGGCGTTGCCGTATCTATCCTCAGGTACGGCGGCCCGTCATGGTCAAGAGCACTGAGGGTAACCAGTTACCTACAGAAACTGGAGAGCACCTACCGCGTGATGTGCCTCAGAGTGATATCTGCCTACCGCACGGTATCACACGATGCATCCTGCGTGATAGCGAGCATGATGCCAGTCGGGCTGGTCATTCGGGAAGATGAGGAGTGCTTTGAGCTACGTGGAAATAGGGGAGCCCGCGAGCGCACCAGGGTGACCTCGGTCGCCAGATGGCAGCGTGAGTGGGACAACTCCTCGAAAGGTAGGTGGACCCACCGGCTGATACCTAGCATATCGAGCTGGGTGGGAAGACCCCATGGGGAAGTTCACTTCCACCTGACACAATTCCTGTCAGGCCATGGCTGTTTCCGTCAGTACCTCCACAGGTTCGGGCACGCGGAGGTCCCAGTCTGCCCGGACTGCCCACGTGTAGATGAAACTGCCGAACACATACTGTTCGTATGTCATCGGTTCGACGTCGAAAGAAGAGCAATGCTTGACGTCTGTGGCTGGGACACAACCCCGGATACCCTTATCCAGCGGATGTGTCAAACGGTGGAGAAGTGGAACGCAGTCTCGGCTGCTACCATCCAGATTGCCAGTAGGCTACAGGTAATCTGGCGAACCGAGCAACAGACGGCGGGCACGGCTAACTAGTGATTGGTTAGCTGGAGCGAAAAAGGCCAAGCGCAAAATAAGAGAGTGAATGGTCTGTTCATGCCGAGGTAGGTTGGCGCAGCGAATGGCAACCGCGTAAGGGGTAAACCCAGCCACCCCGAAGCAAGACAGAAGAGTGAGTGTATAGGCGTATAAGTGGACTGCCTCATGCCAAGACGGGAGGGTCGTAGCGTAGTATGTTGGAACTAAGCTATCGATGCCTCATGGCGTGGCAGAGGAGTGAAAGGGTGAGCATCCAAGTCAGTCTCACACTGCATGTTAAGGGTGAGCATAAAAGTCAGCCTCACAGGTTGGTAGCAAGCAAGGAATGAAAAAGGTGAGCACAAAAGTCAGCCTCGCATGGTATGTCAGAAGTGGGGCCTAAGAAAAATGTCCCACATGGGATGCCAGAGGGAGTGACAAAGGTACAATAGAGTGGCACGATTGAGAGTGAATCAGGTGATAGGGTGAGCACCCAAGTCAGCCTCACATGTATGGGTAGGGCGAGCACAAAAGTAAGCCTAGCAAGGAATGAGTAAGGTGAGCACACAAGTCAGCCTCGCATGGAACGTAAAAGGTGAGCACAAAAGTCAGCCTCATGTGGGAGTGTTTGAGAGCGAATCAAAGTGTGATTGAGAGAGCACCCAAGTAAGCCTTATACAGGATGTATGATCGCGCGAGTGAGAGTGAATGAGTACACTTAGTACAGCCATCCCCCCAGAAGTAATACCGAGAGGTAGTTCCTGGGAGGAATGATGGCGGAGCCCAATGGAGTTTAGTCGGTATTAATGGCTGGTCACCATTCGAGTCCGACACGCCCCCAGTGCACCCCGTGTGGTAGATTGGACCCTACCGTTAGCACGTGTACTGGGCTAGGACATAAAGGTCTTCTCCATTGTAAAAAAAAAAAAAAAAAAAAACACACATACACACACATACATACACACATACACACACACATACAGACTTTTTCCGATCTCGACGAACTGAGTCGAATGGGATATGACACTCGGCCCTCCGGGCCGGGATTAGGTTGACGTTTTTCAGAGTGATTGCATAACCTTTCTATATGAGAAAGGCAAAAATGTGCAAAATCCAAAAACGTGAATCTTCGTCAAATTTTTTTCGTGTTTGCATCAAATCTCGACGTTTTATGCACCTTGAATACATTTAGCATCAAAAATAAAAATTCTATTTTTAATTTTTCCTATAGTTTTTATGCGAAATTTCTGTGTGGCCGCACTCTGAAACCCGTAATTCCGGAACCAGAATTCCGATCGATCCAAAATTCAATAGCAGCCGATGGGAAGGTTGCACCTTTCATTTGAGACTAAGTTTGGGCAAATCGGTCCAGCCATCTCTGAGAAAAATGAGTGACATTATTTGACACATACGCACATACATACACACACACACATACACACACACATACACACACACACATACACACACATACACACACATACATACACACATACACACACACATACAGACTTTTTCCGATCTCGACGAACTGAGTCGAATGGGATATGACACTCGGCCCTCCGGGCCGGGATTAGGTTGACGTTTTTCAGAGTGATTGCATAACCTTTCTATATGAGAAAGGCAAAAATGTGCAAAATCCAAAAACGTGAATCTTCGTCAAATTTTTTTCGTGTTTGCATCAAATCTCGACGTTTTATGCACCTTGAATACATTTAGCATCAAAAATAAAAATTCTATTTTTAATTTTTCCTATAGTTTTTATGCGAAATTTCTGTGTGGCCGCACTCTGAAACCCGTAATTCCGGAACCAGAATTCCGATCGATCCAAAATTCAATAGCAGCCGATGGGAAGGTTGCACCTTTCATTTGAGACTAAGTTTGGGCAAATCGGTCCAGCCATCTCTGAGAAAAATGAGTGACATTATTTGACACATACGCACATACACACACACACACATACACACACATACACACACATACACACACATACACACACATACACACACACACATACAGACTTTTTCCGATCTCGACGAACTGAGTCGAATGGGATATGACACTCGGCCCTCCGGGCCGGGATTAGGTTGACGTTTTTCAGAGTGATTGCATAACCTTTCTATATGAGAAAGGCAAAAATGTGCAAAATACAAAAACGTGAATCTTCGTCAAATTTTTTTCGTGTTTGCATCAAATCTCGACGTTTTATGCACCTTGAATACATTTAGCATCAAAAATAAAAATTCTATTTTTAATTTTTCCTATAGTTTTTATGCGAAATTTCTGTGTGGCCGCACTCTGAAACCCGTAATTCAAGAACCAGAATTCCGATCGATCCAAAATTCAATAGCAGCCGATGGGAAGGTTGCACCTTTCATTTGAGACTAAGTTTGGGCAAATCGGTCCAGCCATCTCTGAGAAAAATGAGTGACATTATTTGACACATACGCACATACATACACACACACATACACACACATACACACACATACACACACATACATACACACATACACACACACATACAGACTTTTTCCGATCTCGACGAACTGAGTCGAATGGGATATGACACTCGGCCCTCCGGGCCGGGATTAGGTTGACGTTTTTCAGAGTGATTGCATAACCTTTCTATATGAGAAAGGCAAAAATGTGCAAAATCCAAAAACGTGAATCTTCGTCAAATTTTTTTCGTGTTTGCATCAAATCTCGACGTTTTATGCACCTTGAATACATTTAGCATCAAAAATAAAAATTTTATTTTTAATTTTTCCTATAGTTTTTATGCGAAATTTCTGTGTGGCCGCACTCTGAAACCCGTAATTCCGGAACCAGAATTCCGATCGATCCAAAATTCAATAGCAGCCGATGGGAAGGTTGCACCTTTCATTTGAGACTAAGTTTGGGCAAATCGGTCCAGCCATCTCTGAGAAAAATGAGTGACATTATTTGACACATACGCACATACATACACACACACATACACACACACATACACACACATACACACACATACATACACACATACACACACACATACAGACTTTTTCCGATCTCGACGAACTGAGTCGAATGGGATATGACACTCGGCCCTCCGGGCCGGGATTAGGTTGACGTTTTTCAGAGTGATTGCATAACCTTTCTATATGAGAAAGGCAAAAATGTGCAAAATCCAAAAACGTGAATCTTCGTCAAATTTTTTTCGTGTTTGCATCAAATCTCGACGTTTTATGCACCTTGAATACATTTAGCATCAAAAATAAAAATTCTATTTTTAATTTTTCCTATAGTTTTTATGCGAAATTTCTGTGTGGCCGCACTCTGAAACCCGTAATTCCGGAACCAGAATTCCGATCGATCCAAAATTCAATAGCAGCCGATGGGAAGGTTGCACCTTTCATTTGAGACTAAGTTTGGGCAAATCGGTCCAGCCATCTCTGAGAAAAATGAGTGACATTATTTGACACATACGCACATACATACACACACACACACATACACACACACATACACACACATACACACACATACAGACTTTTTCCGATCTCGACGAACTGAGTCGAATGGGATATGACACTCGGCCCTCCGGGCCGGGATTAGGTTGACGTTTTTCAGAGAGATTGCATAACCTTTCTATATGAGAAAGGCAAAAATGTGCAAAATCCAAAAACGTGAATCTTCGTCAAATTTTTTTCGTGTTTGCATCAAATCTCGACGTTTTATGCACCTTGAATACATTTAGCATCAAAAATAAAAATTCTATTTTTAATTTTTCCTATAGTTTTTATGCGAAATTTCTGTGTGGCCGCACTCTGAAACCCGTAATTCCGGAACTAGAATTCCGATCGATCCAAAATTCAATAGCAGCCGATGGGAAGGTTGCACCTTTCATTTGAGACTAAGTTTGGGCAAATCGGTCCAGCCATCTCTGAGAAAAATGAGTGACATTATTTGACACATACGCACATACATACACACACACATACACACACACACACATACACACACACATACAGACTTTTTCCGATCTCGACGAACTGAGTCGAATGGGATATGACACTCGGCCCTCCGGGCCGGGATTAGGTTGACGTTTTTCAGAGTGATTGCATAACCTTTCTATATGAGAAAGGCAAAAATGTGCAAAATCCAAAAACGTGAATCTTCGTCAAATTTTTTTCGTGTTTGCATCAAATCTCGACGTTTTATGCACCTTGAATACATTTAGCATCAAAAATAAAAATTCTATTTTTAATTTTTCCTATAGTTTTTATGCGAAATTTCTGTGTGGCCGCACTCTGAAACCCGTAATTCCGGAACCAGAATTCCGATCGATCCAAAATTCAATAGCAGCCGATGGGAAGGTTGCACCTTTCATTTGAGACTAAGTTTGGGCAAATCGGTCCAGCCATCTCTGAGAAAAATGAGTGACATTATTTGACACATACGCACATACATACACACACACATACACACACACATACACACACACATACACACACACATACACACACATACATACACACACACATACAGACTTTTTCCGATCTCGACGAACTGAGTCGAATGGGATATGACACTCGGCCCTCCGGGCCGGGATTAGGTTGACGTTTTTCAGAGTGATTGCATAACCTTTCTATATGAGAAAGGCAAAAATGTGCAAAATCCAAAAACGTGAATCTTCGTCAAATTTTTTTCGTGTTTGCATCAAATCTCGACGTTTTATGCACCTTGAATACATTTAGCATCAAAAATAAAAATTCTATTTTTAATTTTTCCTATAGTTTTTATGCGAAATTTCTGTGTGGCCGCACTCTGAAACCCGTAATTCCGGAACCAGAATTCCGATCGATCCAAAATTCAATAGCAGCCGATGGGAAGGTTGCACCTTTCATTTGAGACTAAGTTTGGGCAAATCGGTCCAGCCATCTCTGAGAAAAATGAGTGACATTATTTGACACATACGCACATACATACACACACACACACATACACACACACATACACACACATACACACATATACATACACACATACACACACACATACAGACTTTTTCCGATCTCGACGAACTGAGTCGAATGGGATATGACACTCGGCCCTCCGGGCCGGGATTAGGTTGACGTTTTTCAGAGTGATTGCATAACCTTTCTATATGAGAAAGGCAAAAATGTGCAAAATCCAAAAACGTGAATTTTCGTCAAATTTTTTTCGTGTTTGCATCAAATCTCGACGTTTTATGCACCTTGAATACATTTAGCATCAAAAATAAAAATTCTATTTTTAATTTTTCCTATAGTTTTTATGCGAAATTTCTGTGTGGCCGCACTCTGAAACCCGTAATTCCGGAACCAGAATTCCGATCGATCCAAAATTCAATAGCAGCCGATGGGAAGGTTGCACCTTTCATTTGAGACTAAGTTTGGGCAAATCGGTCCAGCCATCTCTGAGAAAAATGAGTGACATTATTTGACACATACGCACATACATACACACACACACATACACACACACATACACACACATACATACACACACATACAGACTTTTTCCGATCTCGACGAACTGAGTCGAATGGGATATGACACTCGGCCCTCCGGGCCGGGATTAGGTTGACGTTTTTCAGAGTGATTGCATAACCTTTCTATATGAGAAAGGCAAAAATGTGCAAAATCCAAAAACGTGAATCTTCGTCAAATTTTTTTCGTGTTTGCATCAAATCTCGACGTTTTATGCACCTTGAATACATTTAGCATCAAAAATAAAAATTTTATTTTTAATTTTTCCTATAGTTTTTATGCGAAATTTCTGTGTGGCCGCACTCTGAAACCCGTAATTCCGGAACCAGAATTCCGATCGATCCAAAATTCAATAGCAGCCGATGGGAAGGTTGCACCTTTCATTTGAGACTAAGTTTGGGCAAATCGGTCCAGCCATCTCTGAGAAAAATGAGTGACATTATTTGACACATACGCACATACACACACACACACATACACACACACACATACAGACTTTTTCCGATCTCGACGAACTGAGTCGAATGGGATATGACACTCGGCCCTCCGGGCCGGGATTAGGTTGACGTTTTTCAGAGTGATTGCATAACCTTTCTATATGAGAAAGGCAAAAATGTGCAAAATCCAAAAACGTGAATCTTCGTCAAATTTCTTTCGTGTTTGCATCAAATCTCGACGTTTTATGCACCTTGAATACATTTAGCATCAAAAATAAAAATTCTATTTTTAATTTTTCCTATAGTTTTTATGCGAAATTTCTGTGTGGCCGCACTCTGAAACCCGTAATTCCGGAACCAGAATTCCGATCGATCCAAAATTCAATAGCAGCCGATGGGAAGGTTGCACCTTTCATTTGAGACTAAGTTTGGGCAAATCGGTCCAGCCATCTCTGAGAAAAATGAGTGACATTATTTGACACATACGCACATACATACACACACATACACACACACATACACACACACATACAGACTTTTTCCGATCTCGACGAACTGAGTCGAATGGGATATGACACTCGTCCCTCCGGGCCGGGATTAGGTTGACGTTTTTCAGAGTGATTGCATAACCTTTCTATACGAGAAAGGCAAAAATGTGCAAAATCCAAAAACGTGAATCTTCGTCAAATTTTTTTCGTGTTTGCATCAAATCTCGACGTTTTATGCACCTTGAATACATTTAGCATCAAAAATAAAAATTCTATTTTTAATTTTTCCTATAGTTTTTATGCGAAATTTCTGTGTGGCCGCACTCTGAAAGCCGTAATTCCGGAACCAGAATTCCGATCGATCCAAAATTCAATAGCAGCCGATGGGAAGGTTGCACCTTTCATTTGAGACTAAGTTTGGGCAAATCGGTCCAGCCATCTCTGAGAAAAATGAGTGACATTATTTGACACATACGCACATACATACACACACACATACACACACACATACACACACACATACTTACACACATACACACACACATACACACACACATACAGACTTTTTCCGATCTCGACGAACTGAGTCGAATGGGATATGACACTCGGCCCTCCGGGCCGGGATTAGGTTGACGTTTTTCAGAGTGATTGCATAACCTTTCTATATGAGAAAGGCAAAAATGTGCAAAATCCAAAAACGTGAATCTTCGTCAAATTTTTTTCGTGTTTGCATCAAATCTCGACGTTTTATGCACCTTGAATACATTTAGCATCAAAAATAAAAATTCTATTTTTAATTTTTCCTATAGTTTTTATGCGAAATTTCTGTGTGGCCGCACTCTGAAACCCGTAATTCTGGAACCAGAATTCCGATCGATCCAAAATTCAATAGCAGCCGATGGGAAGGTTGCACCTTTCATTTGAGACTAAGTTTGGGCAAATCGGTCCAGCCATCTCTGAGAAAAATGAGTGACATTATTTGACACATACGCACATACACACACACACACACACACACATACACACACACATACACACACACATACAGACTTTTTCCGATCTCGACGAACTGAGTCGAATGGGATATGACACTCGGCCCTCCGGGCCGGGATTAGGTTGACGTTTTTCAGAGTGATTGCATAACCTTTCTATATGAGAAAGGCAAAAATGTGCAAAATCCAAAAACGTGAATCTTCGTCAAATTTTTTTCGTGTTTGCATCAAATCTCGACGTTTTATGCACCTTGAATACATTTAGCATCAAAAATAAAAATTCAATTTTTAATTTTTCCTATAGTTTTTATGCGAAATTTCTGTGTGGCCGCACTCTGAAAGCCGTAATTCCGGAACCAGAATTCCGATCGATCCAAAATTCAATAGCAGCCGATGGGAAGGTTGCACCTTTCATTTGAGACTAAGTTTGGGCAAATCGGTCCAGCCATCTCTGAGAAAAATGAGTGACATTATTTGACACATACGCACATACATACACACACACATACACATACACACACACATACATACACACACACATACAGACTTTTTCCGATCTCGACGAACTGAGTCGAATGGGATATGACACTCGGCCCTCCGGGCCGGGATTAGGTTGACGTTTTTCAGAGTGATTGCATAACCTTTCTATATGAGAAAGGCAAAAAGAATGTACTTTTCAAGTGATTTAGTAAAGGTTAGGTTAGGTCAAATACAATACAAAGCCACATTTGATCAAATTAATATGCCCTCAAAATCTTGATTTATGGCAAAAAAAACTATTTTTCGGGTCTAAAATATTAGTTGCGCAGTCATTTTCCAGCCGGATTTAATTTTTTTGAGAATTCTGTAACGAGGAAGAAATGGCCCTATCAACGGTATGCTATGTTATATTCTTTTGTTAAAAGTGTTATGCGGTATTTTCAATCACAATTGGTTGAAAAATGACAGCGTTTCCAAATTAGAAACTTGCTCGCATGATCTTTCAAGGGGCCGTCCCCATCGATTTTTTTGCTCGATTGCGTATACATTTGGAAGCATGTATATAAACTTTAAAGTGAAAGTTTGAAGATTGTAACCGAATTTGGAGATAAACAGGTCGTTAGATGCAGAATTAAATCTCTATATTTTTAATAAAATTGTTGAGTAATTTTTCTAATTTTCATGAAAAAATCGCAAAATATTGTTTGTTTACGAGTTGCTGTCCTAAACCCGCAGAGTATTTTAAACAAAAGAACATAACATAGCATACCGTTGGAGAGGTCTTTTCGTCTTCTTTGCAGAACACAGAAATTGAAAATCAGTTAAAAAATGACCGCTTAGAAAATCTTTCAGCGGCGAAGGTCCCGAAAAATATGAAAACTTTTGGCTATAAGTCAACATTTTCTCATACATTATTTCATGCTGCATTTGATGAAATCTATAACCCAGGTCACTTGAAAAGTACAAAATCACTATGGCACCGTGTTATTTGTAGTACTCCAAAGGCATTAAAAAGTGAACATTGCGATACTTTAATATGAAAAGTTAATATTTAAAAACATACATTACCCTGTGGTGGATACCAATCTACGTTTGTAAACATCCCGTCGCGAAGCGACTAAAGAAGGCGTCAGCATAATCGAGTCTACTGCGCGGCAACGATTATGCTGACCCTATCAAAAAGTGACACGTAGCCACTGCAGCGACCCAGCCCATAGCTTAGGTTTAATGAAAAATAAAAATCATTCTTAACCGTACCGAGTGATGTACTTCTAAAATATCACTTGTATCCTACTTATAAATATCTTGTCAGATCTCTTGACATGGCGATCCCGCCAGGAGCAGGAGGTGTTAGAGAGAATTAAAAGTGTGTTAAAAGTGTGGTATAGTCATAATGGGATTTTTCTCGGCCGACGAAATCGTCGCGCCCGTAGTAGGAGGCGAATCCCATCACACCGCACAAACTGTGGCTGTTTGCGTGATCGCAGCCGTCGCGGTTGGCTACGTGGTACTAAAGGGACTTGCAAAACTTCACCGCCAGCATACCGAAAGGGTGGCTGAGCGCGTAGCTCGACGGGCGACCGTCGATGTGTAATTTGTAATTTGTGCGCAGTGAAACACCAGACTTGTGTAGCAAGTGTAATAACTATTAACGACCCCAATTGGTGTTGAGTGTGGATTTGTTAGAAGAATGGAACTCGAATTTGGTGGACAGTGGATAAGCACAACATGTGTATTATTTTAGCCAGTGAAATGAACAAATCTATACCCCAGTGAAACGAACAAATCTATACCGTAAGCAGTTGCATTGGACAAGCATAACCTGATCGTTATCAAAGTTTGGCTAGAAATTTTAAGCCAACTGTGAACGTTTCCATTGTCGCCGTGGAGCGAACCAATCCTTCGTGAAATGTGTTTTTTCAACTTCGTGGTGTTCAGCCGGCAGAGCGGAAAGCGATCCGAGTAAGAAAGAGCAAAGATTTCCTTGGCCCAATAATTGATGTGGAGCAGAAAATACATACTACAATACTACACCCGTGATGATGGAATGGAACCGGGAATGGAACAGAAAACCGAGGTATAGCTCATTGGATCTAATCAATTTTATAGTGCTTGTTTAATTTGAAGAAACAAAACATATATATGTATATATATATATATATATATATATATATATATATATATATATATATATATATATATATATATATATATATATATATATATATATATATGTATATATATATATATATATATATATATATATATATATATATATATATATATATATATATATATATATATATATATATATATATATATATATATATATATATATATATATATATATATATATATATATATATATATATATATATATATATATATATATATATATATATATATATATATATATAATGTAGGAATAGTGCTAGAAGTGTAAAATCAAATGACGATTCAATTATCTAATGGCAAATATAGCCTTAGATTTACAACATGTAATAGCTCGTCTAATTGTGAACCTCACTAATTTACAAAAAAGTCCCAAAAGGGAATATATCCGCAGTAACCTCCTAAAGAAACAGGAATATTGCAATACCTTATTTAGAACAGGGACTAATATTTTAGAACAATTAGGACACAAACTCCCTGAGGACGACTTTGTATACTTCCGACGCAGACTTCGAGAAGTCTATACAAAACTTTCTGAACTTCTAACGGAAAAATTAAATAATACCAAAATGCCTCCAAAACTAGATTTGAGCATTGGGCTCAAATTAGTCGACAAATTCAGTGGTGATGCTGATAAACTCACCAATTTCTATGAATCAATGGAATTATTAAAAGACTATTCCGACGGAAAAACCGGAAATGGAAATAATCAAATTTTTAAAAACACGTTTAATAGGTCCAGCGCATGGTGTAATCAACACCGCTACGACCCTCGATGACGTAAAAATTAAACTTGAACAAAAATTTTCGATTAAGTTTAGTCCACAGGCCATAGAATCCGAAATGGCCAGTGTGAAGCAAAATAAAAAATCTATTAGCGAATACGGGCACGAAATAAGTGAACTTGCCGCAAAACTTGCAGCAGCACACGTGTCAAGTGGTACCTTCGTTGACGAAGCGGCATCTGAGTGATGCCCTGGAAGTTAACAACAATGAAGAAGAATCCGCAATGTGGATGTATGCCGGTCCATCACAGACCAGGTCTGCATTCATCCCTAGAAACCGTGGATATTATCCAAGATACTTCCGCAGTGGAGGTAGAGGAAGAAACCATGGACATAATCGCAGAAGGGGAAATTTTAATCAACAAAACCAAAATTTCCACCATAATACCAGAGGAAACAACTCCGGTAGAGGACGTGGAAGTTATTGTGGCTGGAATGATGTTTTACATTTCTTATAAAAGAAATGTATAGAATTCGCTCAAACTTTCAAGATTTTTCCGAGGCCCGGAGGGCCGAGTCTTATATACCAATCGACTCAGCTCGACGATTTGGGACAATGTCTGTGTGTGTCTGTGTGTGTGTATGTAACGGACAAATTCTCATTCGTGTTTCTTAGCAATGGCTGAACCGATCTTATTCAAACCAATTTTAAATGAAAGAACTAAAAAACAGCTTTTAATTTGTTTTTGATTCTGATGTTTAGTTTCCAAGATATGAATGTTTGAATGCGTAAAAATGGCGTTTTTTGCAGTTTTTTTGAATTATCTACCAAAATTGACAATATAGATTAACAATTTTTATTTTTTTAGATAGCTTTAACGAATACCTTTCGAACAAGATATAGATTGTTGAAATCGGACTATTATCAAAAGAGATATTTAACATTAAATGCGGACGAAAGATTTTTATCATTTCCCATTGCCAGAAATATGACCAAAAACATGTAATATATTTTTAACGCCAAAACGGCTTATTTTAGGTCAATAGTATCTTCGGTGAATTTAATGGAGGCAATATGCCCTTTTTATTGGTATTGTGCTTTTGCTGATTAATCCCCCTATGAGTGAGATATTTTCACATATTTTCTTGGAAGTGATTATATCGAAATGATGCCTTCAGCAAATTTGTAGCTCTTACTTTTGCGAATAACTTTACTGAAGACTTCAAATATCTATTTTGAATACTTTAAAAGTTATGGCTTGTTGTTTGTGGATTACTCTTTGTCGCCTATTTATTGTTCAATATAGTAATAATCCGTTGAAATAAGCCAAACATTATTTCGATAAAACGAATTTTGTATTTCATTTTTCTATCTACAACCGCTAGAAATAATCACCGAACACTTCCAAGTTGTCTGGAAGGAACTTGATAACTTATCAGTGCAAAAATGTTCATTTGTGCGAACCTTCTGACTGCAATTTTTCTAACTCATGACCATCGGATCGATCTGAAACATATCGGAAAATGAGAAGCGAAATAAATAACTCTTGGCGTTGCCAAGAGAAGATTTTGGGGTTTAACACCATACTACGCCCCCCCCCCCCCCCCCATCCACCACACCCACAAAAATATTGGATTGAAGTTGAAAATTTATTGATGCAGACTGATTTAATTCAATATTACAATAACAATTATCTGATCCGTACATTGATATCCTGTTGTTGTAAACATCATGAGGACTTTTGATAAATTGTCAGAATGGGGTCCTGATATGTAACTGATCTATTGGTCTTAATTTCACAGTTGTCTAATTGCATCAATATCAAATTCCTGCCTGAAAACATGGCAATAGAAAATTCCAGAGTTCTGTAATCAATCATAATCCTCAGATTTCTTTTCAAATTGAGCTCGTTTTTGTAGAGATGTATGTAATAAGGGTCTTTATTTAATAGGAAGCGAAGTTAAAATTGATTTAATGTCTATGAAACATAGAACTGCGCACCAAAAAAATGCATAACTTTCAACATTTGCTAAAAATGTTTTTGCCTTTCTCATTCACTCTAAAATGCGTCAATCTAATCCCGACCGGGAGGGCGAGTGTCATATGCCATTCGACTCAGTTCGTCGTGATCGGAAAATGCCTGTGTGTGTATGTATGTGTGTATGTGGAAAAAAATGTGACCTCTGTTGATCAGAGATGGCTGGATCGATTTGCACAAAGTTAGTCTCAAATGAAAGGTACAACCTTCCCATCGGCTGCAATCGATTTTTTTATTGATTGGACTTCCGGTTCCGGAGTTACGAGTTGAAGAGTGCAATCACACAGCAAATTCCCATATAAACTGAAATGAAAATTTTCAAAATAAAATTTGTATGTTTGATGCCAAATGACTTTATAATGCATGAAACATCGAGATTTGATGTTAACTCGAAAAAAATAATGTTTGACAAAAATTGACTTCTTTGGACTTTGGTACATTTTTGCCTTTCTCGTATAGAAAGGTTATGCAATCACTCCAAAAATCGTCAATCATACCGGCCCGGAGGGAGTATGCAGTGAGTGGTTGCTACTTTAAAATTAAAACTAGTTTAAAATTTCTTAACAAGTTGAAAATTTTTTGCAGGACCCGGACCTCCTGGATCTTACTATGTGATACTGAAACATCGCTTGAAACCAGCGGCGGTCAAACAATGTTTCAGTATCACATAGTATCTCAAGATCGTGGCTGTCGATCCATTGTACGTATGTGCAAATCGTACTGAACATGTAATATTCATTTCCACCATTGTATTGAACATAACCAGCCATGGAATCGTAGTCTGGACAAATGAGAAAAGCACAATTGCACCACTAGGTGGATTAAAACAGGTTTTTATTTTGGGAATGCGTCGAGTTGAGACGAAAACGTAATATGCTTAATATCGTAATATGCTTAACTTTCCGAATGTAGAGAGAAATTTATGAAAAATGACGATTTCCATTCGACTCTAGCAGGTTCTGATCGATTTTTGTTGTATGACCAATTATATGTATAGGTCAAATGTTTAAAAACAGTAATTTAAGATCAAGATAGCATCATTTTGAAACCGCCAATTTCGGAGGGTTAGTATCTTCGATGAGTTTTACAAACGTTAAACAGCGCATCATTTGATAAAATAATTTTGACGGTATATCGTCCAAGAAGTATTTATGGTGAATTTTCTCAGATTAATATTCATGACTACAATAAAGTCTCAACAAATTCGCTAAAAACACGAACTCTGTTACTATTTTCTGAAAAATTAATTCTGCATAATTTTAAAACATCAAAAATTACGGTTTCGGAATTATGCCGTTTGGACAGTAAGATCGATTTTCACCAAACCCCCACCAATTGTAAAATTGGTATTGTAAAAAAACGTAAGGGCGATACTTCAATGCTGATAGGTGGGACCGAAAAAGTAAACAATCGTCAAAGGGGCGATACTATCATTTTGTCAATTTCTATAGAAAACACAAATTTTAATTTAATAATTTCAAATACTTCATGAAGTTTTGGGTTTCGATCACTGAATCATGCAATCTAGGATGTAAAAAACACAATAGTTCTTAAATAGGAAATAAAACCAAGTCTGGAAATATTCACTGTTGATTTTCTTTGAATGGTGTCACTGCTAGTATCGCTTTTTTCCAGAAAAAGCGTTGATTTTTAGGTCTCAGTCGCGTTGGAAATTTGAGTAAAGTATAAACTTCATTTCGATTAAAAAAAAAATCGATTTTTTGGCTCAGTACAATATACATAACCATTCTTTAGGAAAATTAAGTTTTCCCTCCACAATGCGTTGATTGAGGAATTTAGATATTTTATTAACAGAGCATTAGCAATAATTCGTTTGTATGTCTATTTTATGGGCCATTTTTTCGCTTTGCCATTGATTTGGTTTGAGATTTCTAGCACTGATGTTGTCCTATGCTGATTTGAGCGATTCTCTGTGTCCTGCCACAATCCCATGTAGTATGTGTTATCAAAAACATCGCGAAGCATCAAGTTCTAAATATTCTCAAACGATATAATATCCGAAGAGAGTGATAAGAGTTATAAGAAATGTCTCGTCACACTGTTAGGTGGATTAAAAGCGTTTCTTTTTACAATGGAGAAGACCTTTACGTCCTAGCCCAGTACACGTGCTATTGGTAGGGTCCAATCTACCACACGGGGTGCTCTGGGGGCGTGTCGGGATCGAATGGTAACGCTGCCATTAATACCGACTAAACTCCATTGGGCTCCGCCATCATTCCTCCCAGGAACTACCTCTCGGTATTACTTATGGGGGGATGGCTGTACATAATGTACTCATTCACTCTTACTCACGCGTTCATACGTCCTGTATGAGGCTTACTTGGGTGCTCTCTCTATCACACCTTGATTCACTCTCAAACACTCCCACATGAGGCTGACTTTTGTGCTCACCTTTTTCGTTCCTTGCTAGGCTGACTTGTGTGCTCACCTTACTCATTCCTTGCTAGGCTTACTTTTGTGCTCGCCCCACCCATACCATGTGAGGCTGACTTGGGTGCTCACCCTATCACCTGATTCACTCTCGATCGTGCCACTCTATTGTACCTCTGTCACTCACCCTGGCATCCCATGTAAGACATTTTCCTTAGGCCCCACTTCTGACATACCATGCGAGACTGACTTGTGTGCTCACCTTTTTCATTCCTTGCTAGGCTTACTTTTGTGCTAGCCTCTACCATACCTGTGAGGCTGACTTTTATGCTCACTCTTTACCAGCCGTGTGAGACTGACTTGGATGCTCACCCTTTCACTCCTCTGCCACGCCATGAGGCATCGATAGCTAAGTTCCAACATACTACGCTACGACCCTCCCGTCTTGGCATGAGGCAGTCCACTTATACGCCTATACACTCACTCTTCTGTCTTGCTTCGGGGTGGCTGGGTTTACCCCTTACGTGGTTGCCATTCGCTGCGCCAAACCTGCCTCAGCATGAACAGACCATTCACTCCCTTTTTTGCGCTTGGCCTTTTTCGCTCCAGCTAACCAATCACTAGTTAGCCGTGCCCGTCGTCTGTTGCTCGGTTCGCCAGATTACCTGTAGCCTACTGGCAATCTGGATGGTAGCAGCCGAGACTGCGTTCCACTTCTCCACCGTTTGACACATCCGCTGAATAAGGGTATCAGGGGTTGTGTCCCAGTCACAGACGTCAAGCATTGCTCTTCTTTCGACATCGACATACGATGACATACGAACAGTATGTGTTCGGCAGTTTCGTCTACACGTGGGCAGTCCGGGCAGACTGGGACCTCCGCGTACCCGAACCTGTGGAGGTACTGTCGGAAACAGCTATGGCCTGACAGGAATTGTGTCAGGTGGAAGTGAACTTCCCCATGGGGTCTTCCCACCCAGCTACTAGGTATCAGCCGGTGCGTCCACCTACCTTTCGAGGAGTTGTCCCACTCACGCTGCCATCTGGCGACCGAGGTCACGCTGGTGTGCTCGCCGGCTCCCCTATTTCCACGTAGCTCGAAGCACTCCTCATCTTCCCGAATGACCAGCCCGACTGGCATCATGCTCGCTATCACGCAGGATGCATCGTGTGATACCGTGCGGTAGGCAGATATCACTCTGAGGCACATCACGCGGTAGGTGCTCTCCAGTTTCTGTAGGTAACTGGTTACCCTCAGTGCTCTTGACCATGACGGGCCGCCGTACCTGAGGATAGATACGGCAACGCCTGCCAGTAACCTACGTCTACTGGCGCACACCTTTGAGCTGTTGGACATCATTCTCGATAGTGAACAGCAGTCGACGCTCTCTTGCACGTATAGTCGACATGGCTGCCGAAGGTCAGCTTGTCGTCTATATTGACTCCGAGAGACTTCAGACTTCGCTGTGAAGTGATCGCGACTTCTCCCACATGGATAACTGCATGTTGTGCCGACTTGCGGTTGTTGACGATAACTACCTCCGTCTTATGATGAGAGAGCTCCAGGCCTCTCGCGCTCATCCATTCCTCCACCGTGCTGATCGCGTGTTCTGCGGTTAGTTCTACCTCAGGAATTGACTCCCCGTAGACCTCCAAGGTTACGTCGTCAGCAAAGCAGACGATCTTGACCCCAGGAGGGAGCTCCAGTCTCAGAACCCCGTCATACATGAGGTTCCATAGCACCGGGCCTAGGATCGAGCCCTACGGGACTCCGGCGGTAATCGGAACCCTTTTCTGACCGGCATCGGTCTCGTATAGCAGTACGCGGTTTTGGAAGTAACTTTCCAGGATCCGGTACAGACCCACCGGTAGGCTAAGCCGGTGTAACGAGAGCGCGATGGCATCCCAGCTTGCGCTGTTGAATGCGTTCTTCACGTCAAGTGTCACTAACGCACAGTATCGAATACCTCGCCTTTTCCGTTGGATCGCTATCTCGGCAGTATTTATCACTGAGTTGAGAGCGTCCACTGTGGACTTACCCTTCCGAAAGCCAAACTGGTTGCTTGACAGACCGTCCGTACCTTCCGCGTATGGGGTTAGCCTGTTGAGGATGATCCTGTCAAGCAGTTTGCCAGTCGTGTCGATCAGACAGATTGGTCTGTACGCCGATGGGTCACCTGGCGGCTTCCCGGGCTTCGGCAACAGCACCAATTTCTGCCTATTCCATCTATCGGGGAAACGGCACTCGTCAAGGCATCTCTGCATAGCTAGCCTGAACATGTTCGGGTTCGCTATGATCGCTGCCTTGAGAGCGTTGTTTGGAACTCCATCCGGCCCTGGAGCTTTGTTCATTGTTAGGGATTTAGCCACTGCGAGTAGTTCTTCATTCGTCACTGGAGCCACCATTTTGGCCGTGCCCGCACTGTGTCGTAGTGCAGGTGGCCAGGGGCTTGTGGCTCGAGACGGGAAGAGTACTTCGATAATCGTTGCCAACCGATCCGGAGATCGTTTTGGTGGTGAGGAGCCCCCTTTGGTCTTGGCCATCACAATCCTGTAGGCGTCACCCCACGGATTCGCGTTGGCACTCTCACACAGGTTGTCGAAACACGCTCTCTTGCTGCTTTTAATGGCCTTGTTAAGGGCCAATTTCGCAGCTCGAAACACTTCACGGCGGTTCTCTCTTGCATCCTCGGTGCGAGCTCTTTGCATCCTACGTCTAGCTCTGAGGCAGGCTAACCGTAGAGCTGCAATCTCGGCACTCTACCAGTATACCGGGCATCTGCCGTTTCTTGGCAGTGTTTTTCTCGGCATAGTGGCGTCGCACGCGCGTGATAGAACAGCTACCAGCGCATCCCCGCTTAGACTGTCGGTGTTGGGCTCCAGTCCCAGGGTCGCGGTGAAAGCTTCGCTGTCGAAATGATTGGACTTCCACCCGCGTACCTGACAGGGATCTCCCGCCCTCGGATGCTGCACACCATAGTTGATCCTAAAGCGGATTGCTAAATGATCGCTATGGGTGTAGCCTTCGTCTACCCTCCATTCTATGCCTGGAGCCAGACTCGGGCTGGCAAATGTTACGTCAATCCACGCCTCTACCCCGTTTCTATGGAATGTACTAGCGGAGCCATTATTAGCTAGCATTAGCTGGCCGGAATGATGTGAATTTGGCCAACGGTACAGATGCTGCAAATCAGCAGGCAGCACCCAGCCACAACAACAACAACAAGATCAAGAAAGCAATTTAATCGATTTATTTCATTAATTCAAGGGAAACATCAACCAATACAATTCTAAGAGCAAATTTCTTATTAGCTAATGTAAATTTAAAATTTATTGTTGACACTGGTGCGTCATGTAGCATCCTTGATCAACAATATGTTCCAAGAAATATGCATATTTACCAGGAAGTGAAAATAAGGATACGAGGAATCAATGGAACATCGCAGTCCATTGGATACATCAACACTTACTTAAAATTTGGAGATACTATTTTTCAAGTGAGATTACACATTGTACCGAGCCTACCGTCAAATATAAAAGGCCTGCTAGGTACTGATTTTCTTAAAAAATACGGTGCAAAAATTGATTTTGAAAAATACCTTCTAATGCTTCAACGAAATAATAAAATTTTGAATATACCATTATCCCAAAATAGTTCTATCGCGGTCTATTTACCAGCTAGAACTGAAATTATAACATATCTAGAATGCGTAAATCAGAACAATGAAGAAGTTATTATACTGAGTCAAGAATGCGCACCATCTATCTATATAGCTAATTCTTTAGCAAGAGTTGGAGATGGAAAAATACCCGTTAAAATAATGAACTTAAGGAACTCCGATATAACATTAGACAATTTGAAACCTAACATAAAACCAGCTATAAACTATACGATATAAAAACACGAATGAAGAAGCACGACATAACGTCAAACGTGTCGAGGAACTTCTGGATGAAGTGCCATTGAATCATTTAAATGGAGAAGAAAAAAGCATTATTATGAAAATATGTGCTAAGTACTCTGATATTTTTTGCTTAAAAAATGACAAACTAACAACAACGCAAATTTATCAACCAACAATAAGCGTTAAACCAAATACCCATCCTGCATATACCAAACCTTATAGACTACCTCATTGTCATAAGGATGAAATAGATAAACAAATTGAACAAATGAAAAAAGACGATATAATAGAAGATGCCATATCAGAATGGAACAGTCCAATTCTGGTAGTACCCAAAAAATCTAGTGGAGATAATAAAAAGTGGAGATTAGTAATTGATTTTAGAAAAATAAATCAAGTACTACAAGACGATAAATTCCCATTACCGAATATCGAAGATGTAATTGACTCTTTAGCAGGAGCTCAGTATTTTTCACATTAAGGTGAAATTCAGGTCGAAAAAGCGCGCGCAAAAAATCAACCGAGTTGGGGTGACGAACCTCCGCACAAAGCGCAAAATGAAAAACCGACACATATATCCTACATGATCACTACACAAATGGTACGCAGTGGGTCTAGCGCTCGTTTTTGATGATCATAATGTAAAGCTATTTTTTTTATCTTAAAATACGTTTATTTAGGCCCAAATGCTGTAGCTTAACGAGGCCGATAATTCATTTTTTTTATATTACATGTGACATGTTAGTGGGGGAAGGGAAAGCCGTATTTAGGGGCGGCTTGCTCCCCTCTTATGTAAGTAAAGGAAAAAGGTAGGAAGTGGGATACATATTGTGTAATTGACATCGTCGTTTGCTGATTGATCATTGTGGCGGATATGCACACTTTGTTGTAGTGTTGTAGTTTCCAGCCTGTAATCGCAGGGGCGAGGGGAGGGTCGATATTTCGGATAATTATTGGCACTCTATATCATCTGCATGTGCGGTATGTCATGATGTTCTGGATAGACGGTTATCAAGAAGAGTGTGCACCGAAGACTCGTGAAGCAATGCCATATTGTAGATACAGGGATAGGTTGGTGAGATTCTACTGTGAATGAGAGAGGGTAAAATGTATTAAACTTGGACATCAATGGTTTTCAAAAAGATATAGATAAGAAAAATATAGGGGTGGTCACGGCTTGCCAGGACGTCCCGGACTGGCACATAGGGTGATCTACCTCGGGCCCGAAGGGAATCTATTAGTTGGGACCTGGCAACACAGTACTCTGCGCACAGCCAAACAACATGCTCGATGTCGTGATAGCCGTTCTCACAAACACAATGATTATTTTCAGCAAGCCCTATACGACGGAGATGCGCGTCAAACGAGTAATGGTTGGACATGATCCTTGACATCGTACGAATAAAGTCCCGGTTCACATCCAACCCCTTAAACCAAGCATTCGTTGATGCCTTCGGGATAATGGAATGTAGCCACCGTCCCAGATGCCCATTGCTCCATGAGGTTTGCCAACTATCGAGCGTCCTCTGACGAGAGATACTGAAAAATTCGTTGAAGCAAATTGGTCTTTCGTAAGTGTCGCCTTCTAATGCGCCCACCTTGGCTAAAGAGTCCGCCTTCTCATTGCCCGCAATAGAACAATGTGACGGGACCCAAACCAAGGTAATCTGGTAAGATTTTTCAGATAAAGCACTCAGATATTCCCGTATTTTCCCCAGGAAATACGGTGAGTGCTTTCCAGGCTTCGCCGCACGGATGGCCTCAATGGAGCTGAGACTATCCGAAACGATGAAGTAATGGTCTGAGGGCAGGGTGTCAATGATCCCGAGAGTATACTGAATGGCAGCTAATTCTGCGACGTAAATTGAAGCAGGATCATTGAGTTTGAATGAGGCAGCAAGATTTTCGTTGAAGATACCGAAGCCTGTGGACCCGTCGAGAATTGATCCGTCAGTGTAGAACATTTTGGCGCAGTCGACTTGATGGTATTTGTTATAGAAAATATTTGGGACCACTTGTGGGCGAATATGATCCGGAATTCCACAAATCTCTTCCTTCATGGATGTATCGAAAAATACAGTTGGATCAGAAGTATCTAAGAGATGAGCACGGTTGACGTTATATGTAGATGAATTGATGTTCTGTGCCATGTAATCGAAGTACAAGGACATGAATCGGGTCTGAGAATTAAGCTCGACAAGCCTTTCGCAATTTGCAATCACCAATGGGTTCAGAATATCGCATCGAATGAGCAATCGATATGAGAGGTCCCAGAATCGATTTTTCAGCGGAAGAACGCCCGCCAGCACTTCGAGACTCATCGTATGGGTCGAGTGCATGCAACCCAAGGCAATACGCAAGCAACGATACTGGATTCGCTCCAGTTTGATGAAGTGTATGTTCGCAGCGGAGCGAAAGCAGAAACATCCGTACTCCAACACTGATAATATCGTTGTTTGGTACAACCTGATTAGGTCTCCTGGATGGGCACCCCACCATGTTCCAGTTATTGTACGGAAAAAGTTGATCCTTTGTTGGCACTTCTGTTTCAGATACCTAATGTGACATCCCCAGGTACCTTTAGAGTCGAACCATACCCCGAGATATTTGAATGTTGAAGCCTGAGCAATAGTTTGATCCATTAATTGAAGCTGTAGTTGCGCTGGTTCACGCTTTCTAGAAAATACGACTAGCTCAGTTTTCTCCGTGGAGAACTCGATACCCAGTTGGAGAGCCCATGCAGACAAATTGTCCAAGGTATCTTGCAGTGGTCCTTGCAAGTCGACGGCTTTAGGACCTGTAATAGAGACCACACCGTCATCTGCAAGCTGCCTTAGCGTGCAGGAATTGACAAGACATTCGTCAATGTCATTCACGTAAAAATTGTAGAGGAGAGGGCTTAGACATGCGCCCTGGGGAAGGCCCATGTCGCTAAATCGTGATGTCGATAAATCGCCATGCGAGAAATGCATTTGTTTTTCAGACAACAGGTTTAGCAAAAAGTTATTTAAAATTGGCGAAAGACCATGCTGGTGCAACTTCTCATAAAGAATGTTGATCGAAACTGAATCGAAAGCCCCCTTAATATCCAAGAATACTGATGCCATCTGCTCTTTGTTAGCATATGCCATTTGAATTTCTGTTGAGAGCAACGCAAGGCAATCGTTCGTCCCTTTGCCTTTGCGGAAGCCAAATTGTGTATCTGACAGTAAGCCATTTGTTTCTACCCAATTGTCGAGCCGAAACAGGATCATTTTCTCGAACAACTTCCGGATACAGGACAGCATTGCAATCGGACGATACGAATTGTGGTCGGAGGCTGGTTTTCCTGGTTTTTGGATGGCGATGACCCTCACCTGTCTCCAGTCATGTGGGACAATGTTACCCTCAAGAAACCTATTAAATAAATTCAACAAGCGTCTTTTGGCAGAGTCTGGCAGATTCTTCAATAAGTTGAATTTAATTCTATCTGGCCCCGGGGCTTTATTGTTACATGATAAGAGAGCTAGTGAGAACTCCACCATCGTAAACGGTGTTTCGTTCGCGGTATTGTAAGGCGACGCGGCGCGGTAGATTTTCTGTGCCGGGGCGGAATCCGGACAAACCTTCTTGGCGAAATCGAATATCCAACGGTTTGAATATTCCACGCTCTCGTTAGTACTGTTTCGGTTTCGCATACGTCGGGCCGTGCCCCAAAGAGTGCTCATCGATGTTTCTCTTGTTAACCCGTCGACAAACCGGCGCAAGTAACTGCGTTTCTTAGCTTTCATTAAATTTTTCATTCGCTTTTCTAATATCGCGTACACTCGATAACTAGCAACTAACCCGTCGTTCCGGAAAGTTTTATACGCGGCAGCTTTCTCCGCGTACACGTCTGAGCACTCTTTGTCCCACCACGGGTTGGGAGAACGTTTTTGGGTGTTCACGTCGGGTACTCGTTTCGTCTGAGTTTGAATCGCGCTATCGAGAATCGAGTTGGACAAAAACTTATATTCTTCCTCCGGGGGAAGTATCTGTGTTGAATCGATAGTTTTGGATATCTCAGCAGCGTAGCTCTTCCAATCAATGTTTCGTGTGAGGTCATAGGGAACATTGATTGGTGTCGATGGTCTTGAACCAGTGGTGATTGCAATTACAATTGGTAAGTGGTCACTACCGTGGGGATCAGATATTACCTTCCACTTGCAATCTAACCGTAGTGATGTCGAGCATAAAGATATTCCAGTGCACTTGCTTGCGCAGGTGGTCTAGGAATTCGTGTCATTTCCCCTGTGTTCAGAATTGTCATATTGAAGTTGTCACAAAGGTCTTGAATTGTCGAAGATCGATTATCGTCGTATAGACAGCCCCACCCCGTACCGTGAGAGTTAAAGTCTCCAAGAAGCAGGCGGGGCGAGGGAAGGTGTTCAATAACGTTGGAGAATCTTCGATATCCCATCATGGCCCTAGGAGGAATGTAAATAGAAGCAATGCAAAGATCTTTGCCTTTGATTGTTGTTTGACAAGCGACAACTTCAATGCTTGGCGTCAAAGGGAGGTTGATTCGATTGAAGGAGTAGCACTTTTTGATCCCTAAAAGTACCCCCCCATATGAGTCTTCTCGATCCAAGCGGATAATGTTAAAATCGTGGAAGTTGAGGTTTATATTATTATTTCGCAGCTCGAAACACTTCACGGCGGTTCTCTCTTGCATCCTCGGTGCGAGCTCTTTGCATCCTACGTCTAGCTCTGAGGCAGGCTAACCGTAGAGCTGCAATCTCGGCACTCCACCAGTATACCGGGCATCTGCCGTTTCTTGGCAGTGTTTTTCTCGGCATAGTGGCGTCGCACGCGCGTGATAGAACAGCTACCAGCGCATCCCCGCTTAGACTGTCGGTGTTGGGCTCCAGTCCCAGGGTCGCGGTGAAAGCTTCGCTGTCGAAATGATTGGACTTCCACCCGCGTACCTGACAGGGATCTCCCGCCCTCGGATGCTGCACACCATAGTTGATCCTAAAGCGGATTGCTAAATGATCGCTATGGGTGTAGCCTTCGTCTACCCTCCATTCTATGCCTGGAGCCAGACTCGGGCTGGCAAATGTTACGTCAATCCACGCCTCTACCCCGTTTCTATGGAATGTACTAGCGGAGCCATTATTAGCTAGCATTAGCTGGCCGGAATGATGTGAATTTGGCCAACGGTACAGATGCTGCAAATCAGCAGGCAGCACCCAGCCACAACAACAACAACAAGATCAAGAAAGCAATTTAATCGATTTATTTCATTAATTCAAGGGAAACATCAACCAATACAATTCTAAGAGCAAATTTCTTATTAGCTAATGTAAATTTAAAATTTATTGTTGACACTGGTGCGTCATGTAGCATCCTTGATCAACAATATGTTCCAAGAAATATGCATATTTACCAGGAAGTGAAAATAAGGATACGAGGAATCAATGGAACATCGCAGTCCATTGGATACATCAACACTTACTTAAAATTTGGAGATACTATTTTTCAAGTGAGATTACACATTGTACCGAGCCTACCGTCAAATATAAAAGGCCTACTAGGTACTGATTTTCTTAAAAAATACGGTGCAAAAATTGATTTTGAAAAATACCTTCTAATGCTTCAACGAAATAATAAAATATTGAATATACCATTATCCCAAAATAGTTCTATCGCGGTCTATTTACCAGCTAGAACTGAAATTATAACATATCTAGAATGCGTAAATCAGAACAATGAAGAAGTTATTATACTGAGTCAAGAATGCGCACCATCTATCTATATAGCTAATTCTTTAGCAAGAGTTGGAGATGGAAAAATACCCGTTAAAATAATGAACTTAAGGAACTCCGATATAACATTAGACAACTTGAAACCTAACATAAAACCAGCTATAAACTATACGATATAAAAACACGAATGAAGAAGCACGACATAACGTCAAACGTGTCGAGGAACTTCTGGATGAAGTGCCATTGAATCATTTAAATGGAGAAGAAAAAAGCATTATTATGAAAATATGTGCGAAGTACTCTGATATTTTTTGCTTAAAAAATGACAAACTAACAACAACGCAAATTTATCAACCAACAATAAGCGTTAAACCAAATACCCATCCTGCATATACCAAACCTTATAGACTACCTCATTGTCATAAGGATGAAATAGATAAACAAATTGAACAAATGAAAAAAAGACGATATAATAGAAGATGCCATATCAGAATGGAACAGTCCAATTCTGGTAGTACCCAAAAAATCTAGTGGAGATAATAAAAAGTGGAGATTAGTAATTGATTTTAGAAAAATAAATCAAGTACTACAAGACGATAAATTCCCATTACCGAATATCGAAGATGTAATTGACTCTTTAGCAGGAGCTCAGTATTTTTCACATTAAGGTGAAATTCAGGTCGAAAAAGCGCGCGCAAAAAATCAACCGAGTTGGGGTGACGAACCTCCGCACAAAGCGCAAAATGAAAAACCGACACATATATCCTACATGATCACTACACAAATGGTACGCAGTGGGTCTAGCGCTCGTTTTTGATGATCATAATGTAAAGCTATTTTTTTTTTTGAAGAATTGAGAATTGAGGTTTATATTAGAAGTTAGCCATGTTTCACATAGGGAAAATGCATCACAATGATTGTAATTTAGCAAGTGTTTTAATGAATCAATTTTGGGGATAATACTTCTGCAGTTCCACTGTAAAACAGTGATCAGATCCCTGATTCCGTCTAATAAGTTAGCCATCGAAGGATACGATCGCTGTAAGGAGGGGCCATTGTTCAGTCAACTAAAAGTACCCCCCCCCCCATATGAGTCTTCTCGATCCAAGCGGATAATGTTAAAATCGTGGAAGTTGAGGTTTATATTAGAAGTTAGCCATGTTTCACATAGGGAAAATGCATCACAATGATTGTAATTTAGCAAGTGTTTTAATGAATCAATTTTGGGGATAATACTTCTGCAGTTCCACTGTAAAACAGTGATCAGATCCCTGATTCCGTCTAATAAGTTAGCCATCGAAGGATACGATCGCTGTAAGGAGGGGCCATTGTTCAGTCAACTGTTTTAAAAATGTTCTTACTGTTGGTAGAATAGCAACCAGCAAGCTTTTCATAGGATCGGTAATGTTGAAAGCTGTGAATATCCAGTCCACAATGTCAGAAAATTTAAGGAATCCCGTTTTAGGTTGAGTTTCTGACTGTAAAATTGGAGCACTTGGGATTTTTGGTGCCCCGGGGAGTGCTGGGAACTCCTGGTTGTATCTCAATTTCCCAAAACCAGGAGGTATTATCTTCGGATTTGTACCAGCACTTCCAGTTGATGAATTATTTTTATTTTGTACCCTTGTTTGGGACAACCTAGGACCCTTACGAGGAAGTTCAGGTGAGTTTTGATTAGGTCTTTTCCTATCGTTTCCAAGCGGAGCCAAAGAATGCCCCTCGCAAGGGTCGTTAGAGGCGTTATCGTCAGTTGGCAAGAGAGCGAATGGGTTTTCGGAGATAAGTGGAACAGCTCTTTTAAGCATTTCTGCGTAAGAGCGTCTGGAGCGATCTTTGGCGGATCGCTTCAGTTTATCCGCGCGAAGTTTGTACGTTGGGCATGTCAAAAGTGCATGCGGATTCTCCCCACAGTAAACACACTTCTCAGCGGGGCTACTGCAAGTATCATCCGCATGGCGTTCCCCACATTTACCGCACCGTTGCTTGTTGCTACAGTAGGTGGCCGTGTGACCTAGCTGCTTGCAATTGGAACAATTCATGACCCGCGGTACAAACAGGCGTACAGGTAGACGAGCTCCTCCCACTTCAACGTAGCTCGGAAGTGCAGATCCGGCGAAGGTTACGCGAAACGAGTCTGATGGATAGTAATTCCCATCTTCGATGGACTTTGAGTGCAATTGCTTGCACTCCAAAATCTTAACTGATTGAAGGTTAGGGTCCTTAAAGCGGCCAGCCCCATCATTCATCAGATCATCGACAGTTAGACCCGCATCACTTACCACACCGTCGATCTCCACATCACGAGAAGGGATGTAGACGCGATACTCCAGCGTAAAGAGGCTATTGCTAACGATATCATTGGCCTGTTTCAAGTCAGTAACGACTACGCGCAGTTTGTCTGACTGAACCTTTTTAATCTCGGTTACGGCCGAGTAACGTTTTGTCAGCTCCCGTGCAACAGTTATGCTGTTTAACGGTTTATTTTTGGGCCGAAAGTATACCACCCAAGGACCAGCGGATCCATCCTGGTAAACCTTGACTCGGGGGGGCTGTGAGACATTGGGGGAAAGTGGGGGAAGTGGATCGACCATAACATTATCTGTCTCAGTATCAGATATACGTTCTTCTTCTTCATAATATTCCTCTTCGGAGGGTGATCCTTCTGTTTGTTCCATTTTGTTGCGGGAGCAACACGCTCGACCGCACTGTTTAACTTAAATCAAAATAAAAAATCAAAAGCAATAAAAAGAAAAAAATCGATAAGAAAAGTAAAAAACGAAACACTTCACCAGTTGGTTCCTGACGAGCTGGTAGGTGAATTGATCCTTCGTTTGTTTTATCCGTCACCCGCGTGACCTTCACACATTAGAGCTGATATAGCTCGCCTAAACAAAGCCGTCTTTCAGGCAAGAAAAATGTTTAGTAACGCACTTCTCTGCACTACTTTAACTGATATCGCAGGTAACAATTATCACTCGCGGGACTGTTTATTAGTAATGCTTTACTGCAGCCTCTGCCACAGCAAGCACCTTCGTACCACCGAAAAAACTAAACCACACCGGAGAGAACAAAAAGCACTTGTTTCCCGGTACAAAGTTGGGTTACGAATCGAAATGTAAAGTTATGTTTCTATTGATGATGGCTTTTATTCTTTCTTTCATAAAAACGAAGGTTAGCAAATTAGTTAGCATAAGTAAACCAATATGATAGTATGATAAAGTCTTGCATCATATCAATTATTGCGACTGTACGTAATTATTAGCATGGCTATAAATAAGTATGAATCATTTTATTTATTCTGTGGTGCAAACGGTAAGGCACCCTTCGTACCTGGGATAAGACGGATCATTAGTGTCAATACTCCTAACGACTGTATTCGAAAACATATAGTAGAATGATTAGAATTTTGGAAGAAACTATTGGTGTTTATATTATCGCAAAAATGTGCGCGAAGAAATTTGAACTACCACGACCAGAATAAAATCTAGTGCGAATGCTGGAGAGAAACCGGCAACATTTATGTTGATCGGTGAAAAGTTATCGGCAGCACAAATCCGGAGGTTGATTGTGGCAGAAAATGTGATTAAGTTGTTTCGATAATGGTTAAAAAGGAACAGAACGATTTCTAATATCGTTCAAACTTATTGATTTGATATGTATGAAAAAGGATGAATATTTTAGGTTATTTCATTCAGATAACAATTAAACTTTATGGACCTCTCGGCGATAAATTAATGCTGCTTTAGCTTGACCACGAACCTGCGTCAGGTTGCGACCCCTATCGCTGTCATTTCGATCATTTTGACAGCAGCTGGGGTTAGAACCTGGCTCAGTTTCACTTCAAGTAAAAACGGAATAAATAACGCTGCAAAAACGTCTAAAGAGCTTTACACCTAATGTATTGCGTTTTTGGTGTACAACGAGACGCACTTCAAGTCAGACTAGCCGTAATACGAATAAGACGATGCTCCTTTTATTCCCATAGCAAAACACATTCTCAAGAGGAAAATGTTGATAGTACCTTAATTCAAGCTATTTGTGCATGTGTTAAAATTAATTGGTACAAAGTAAACAATGTTCATTTTGTGCCGAACAATATAGTTCCTCAAAATATTTCGGAAGTATGCTCTATTTAAAAATGTTGAATCATTATTTTTTCCTAATCAGTTCGCTTATTTCATAGGCTCAAATGCGTTAGCTTGACAGTGTCAATTTATTTTTTCACATTTTGAATATATTAAAACAAGTAGGTTACAGTGCTGGAATATTGCTTTTCTCATATGGAAAGGTTATGCAATCGCTCTAAAAATCACAAACCCAATCCCGGCCCGGAGGGCCTATTGTCATATGCCATTCGACTCAGTTCGTCGAGATCGGAAAATGTCTGTGTGTATGCATGTGTGTGTATGTTTGTATGTGTGTATGTGGAAAAAATGTCACCTCTTTTTCTCAGAGATGGCTGGATCGATTTGCACAAACTTAGTCTCAAATGAAAGGTACAACCTTCCCATCGGCTGCTATTGGATTTTCGGTTGATTGGACTTCTGGTTCCGGAATTACGGGTTGAAGAGTGCGACCACACAGCAAATTCTTATATAAACTGAAATGAAAAATTCTCAAAGGGGGGAGTAAGGGAAAATTTCAAAATCGAATTTGTATTTTGGATGCCAAATGACTTTAAAATCCATGAAACGTTGAGATTTGATGTAATCTCAAAAAAAAATTTTTTACGAAGATTGACTTTTTTGACTTTGGCACATTTTTGCCTTTCTCATACTGAAAGGTTATGCAATCGCTCTAAAAATCGTCAACCTAATTTTTTTGGCTTGTTTTGTCTTAGGTAGGAGTATGCAGTAAGGGGTTGCTACTTTAAAATTACAACTAGTTTAAAATTTCTTAACGGATCTTCCTCCTTGATCCGCCGCTGGTTTCAAGCGATGTTTCAGTGTCGACACATAGTGTCTCAAAATCGTGACTGTCGATCCATTGTATGTACTATGTGCAAATCGTACTGATTGTTGTTCCCATCGGTTGCTATTGAGTTTCATTTTGATCTGACGTCTGTTTCCGGAGTTACGAGTTGAAGAGTACGGTTACATAGAACATCTCTAAATAATTTGACGACATCGGTTTCTCGGAATTTTCTAAAGCGATTTTCACAAACTTGAATTTGAGGTAATATTTTTTTAAATTGTGAGTATAATCGCTTGAATTTGTTGTTCTAGGTCACTAACTGCTATTCAACGTCTGTTTGGCCTCATTTATTACCAAATAGATGGTTCTGGATATCTCTGGAAAAGTGACCATATTTCAAAATTAGCAGTCACATCGACTTATCGGAGATGATTTTCCGATAATAACAAGCTTAATCTTAAATCAAAGCCATCCAAATAGTTTGCTATAACGTTTCGTTTGGATTGCTTATATGGTTCCGGAAATATAAACTGAATTGTTCGGTCATACATGAAATTCCATTGTCAGGTGGAATCTGAATTTTTTTCCAAAGGGGAGAAAAATTTTTGATTCAAAATTTGAAATTTTAAAAACTGGACTCGCATTTTTGCTGTTAAATGTTTTTAAAATTCATGATTTTATGTGATCTCGAAAAAAACGTTGACAAAAATCTACGACTTTTTTATTGAACTTTGCAACTTGTTTACCTTTCCAATATATAAAGGTTATGCTGTTGCTACAAAAACCATCCGAGTTGCATATACTTTTCGAATCGTAAAATGTCTGTGTGTATGCATATGTGTGGGTATGTGTGGACATTTATATCGGTTTCATTATTCACATTGGCTGTTATTGAATTTCAATTTGATGCTACCTCCTGTAACGGATTTCTTTCAATGCGGTGAATCTAGGGATTGACTTTAATTATATTGATATTAGAATTGATCTGAGGAATACGATGAAATTAGAATTTTCAAAATTGAAATATCCGTATAGCGAGTAAAATAAACTATTAATTTTTACCTGGAAAATAGCATAGTACTGCTGCTAAAATAATATTTTTCCTAGACTCCATGAACGATTTCCTTCTAAAAGCATCTTACGGTTGTAGAGTAAATAGAACCGGAGATATAATCAAAAGAAAATCGAGAGTTTTAGCTATTTATCAAAACGGGGTAGCTCCCATGGACCGAGAGGTGATTTAATTAACACAAACATTTCGATTTCTATATATTGACCCTAGATGAATAATTTCTCCAAAATTGGTTTAAATCTGTGAAGGTCGACTTCAAGATCACTTCGCGCGAAATGTCCCATATATATTATTTGGACCTGGTAATTCAGATTTTATCAAGAGATATTATTGGATTAAGCAAACGAATCTAGAAAATACATTTAAATTGTCGATGTCGTGATAGCCCTCGTCACAAGCGCACAGACTACTCTCTGCAAGCCCAATACGTCGCACATGCTCATCAAACGTGTAGCGGTTGAACATATGCCAGGACATTACACGAATGAAGTCTCGATCCACATTACTTTTTTTTACTACAAGTAATAAAGGTTTACGAAAATAGGTAATTTGGTACCCATATCCATATTCCGGTAGTATTTGATTTATCTTGAATTATGGTCACTTCGCTCCAAGGTTCAGAAGCTGATAGGAGTAAATATTTAAAACAAATGCATATTTCGTGACTATAAATGACCTAGAACTAATAAACTGAGAATGTTGATCATTGTTGTCTGGAAAGGAGTAGCATGGAGTCGATTCTAGACGTGAGAAACCAGTCGACCGCAAAATATTATCTTTATCGATTCAAACGATATTTTGCAGTTGTGTTCGGTTTTATGAATCTCCATAATTTTCTCTGTCAATTGCAGCATTTTGATACGAGAGTAATTTTTCAATAGGGCGTAGACATTTCTAGGTGCATTAATTTCAAAAAGAAATTCAACTACTGTATTTTATACAGCAAAGCAATCTGAGAACGAGTTACAGAGAATGAATACTTCTGTACGAAAAAAAATTACAGTGAAAAAATGTTGCCAGTTTTCAGTAAAACAAAAATTTATACTAAAAATTTAAATTGCAAAAACATCCTATTTTTAAATTTTTTATATTTTGCTAACAAAAATCTAAAGAGTAAAGAAACATTTTGAATGCTATTGCATGATGGAGATCTTATCGGTAAATTTTTTTTTCTAACAATGACTTTATTTTTTTTTAATTTCAACTAATTGACATACAAAACTGAAGTTTTTTACAGAATACATTTCTGAATGTCATTTTTTGACGGCGCCGGTGGTAAGCGGTAAGCGTGACCGCCACTCATTCCAGTTGGCCTGGGTTCAATTCCAGACGAGGTCGTTGAGATTTTTCTGAGGTGAAAAAATCTGTGGTCACGTCTTCCTTCGGAAGGGAAGTAAAGCCGTTGGTCCCCGGTCCATGAAATTGGTGGATCGATATCTAGTCCAGGTAGTGGAATCACCTCTCTGGCGTCGGTAAAGAAGAAGTATATCCAACTTCTATACTCTACTAACAAAAATATCCTCCTCCCGTGATAATTGTGGAATGCGCAGTAGTATATACGGCCTCTAGCAAAAGCAAGTATCGGGCTAACCATTCCTTCCGCGATCTACGTTCGGGCCTAGCTGGCGCCAGAATTGATCAATACATTAGGATTACCAGGAGTTGCACATTGAAAGATGTTTCGCTAATCCCAAGCATAATTATCTACTGATTCACTGTGCAACTTCAGCTAGTCCCGATCGATAACGGAGTAGCAGCCAGGGGTGGTCGCACAAGCCCAAGCTCAAGCTCCATACAATTCTAAATGTCATTTTAAATCAAAATGCCAAATTCTTTCAAAATGCGATAGTTGTTGAGATATTTTGAATTTTGCTCAAACAAAAACAATTAATTCGTGTAGTTATTCACGTTACCTCATTATAACATGTCAATAAGCTAATGTATATCGCTTCAAATTTTCAATAAAGTTTTCAATAAAAAAAGTTTTCCTCACAACTTTTGTCATATTTTTATCATTCATACTATTTGCAGTCAAAAATACAATTTTCTTTCTGAATTTGATTATATACGTCATTTTAAATCAAAATTTTAATAACAAACATTTTTTTAAAATGTGGTAGTTCTCGAGATATTTAAAATTTTGTTTTAATAACACAGTTGTTTTATTTAATTTCGACCTTTTCATAAGTTATTTGCGTTTCTACATCTACAACAATAAGTTTTAAAAAAGATGCATCATATTTCCTGTAACTTTCTCATCAACGTCAAGGCGATATTGTAAACCATTTGAAAGTTATTCGAAAACAATCAGTATATTTTTCAACCATAAACTATATAGTTGAATAATATTTTGGTTGTTTTCCTATAACTTGCAAATGGTTTACAAAATCGTTGTGATGTCAAAGAGAAAGTTACAGGAAATTTTTTAAGCCTGTTGAAAAACCAATTGTTGTTGATATAAAAATGCAAATAACTTTTGAAAAGGTCATAATAAAATAAATTAATTGTTTTGTTTAAACAAAAAAAAAAATTTAAAGTATTTCGAGAACTATTACATTTCAGAAAATTTTTGTTATGGGCATTTTGATTTAAAATGGCGTTTAAAATTATATTCAAAAAGAAAATTGTATATTGACTGCAAATAGTATCAATTATAGAAATATGTCGAAAGTTGTTATGAAAACATTTTTATTGAAAGCTTCTCCATGAATACACAAATCATAACCCTCCGAGCTCTCGATCGAAGCAGTTCGTTTTCTGGTGCTGTGCATAAAGTGAACAAGAATAAATTGTCAGTGAAGGTCAACCATTGTTCGAGGCAGTCTTTGTTCGCCGGTGCCCAGGCTGGTGAAGTGAATACCAGAATAGCCGGAATCGCCGCTATATAAGCTAAGTATTTTTTTTTCTTTCATTTCCCTTTCCCCGATCGGTCTCTACTTCTGCCCTTTCCCCTGAATATAAGTTTCATCTCTCGTTTACACCACGTGTTATCCTCGTGCCTAAATGGCCGAGGGCGAAGTAACATTGGATGGGAATGATATTCCCATGGATATACCGGATAAACCCGAAATTACTCCCTTTCCTGATTCCCCCAGTCCTCCCCGTATTAAAACATACCCAGCCAGTTCGACTGGATCCTGGGTGGTGTATTTCCGGCCCAACACGAAATCGCCCAATATTCTAGAAATCTCACGGGAGCTGACTGCCAACTACCCGTCCTTGGCTCAGATAACACGTGTTCGAGCTAATAAGATACGCGTTATAGTAAATGACCTCGACCAGTCAAACCAGATTGCTCGCAGCGAGCGTTTTACGAAGCAATTCAAAGTGTATGTGCCTTGTAGAGTTGTGGAGATCGATGGGGTCGTCGCCGAACCGGGTCTAAAGTGCGAAGACCTGTAGAAGTACGGGGTTGGCTGCTTTAAGGACCCTTCACTTCAAAAGGTGAAAATTCTGGAATGCAAGCAATTGTATTCCGCAAAAACTGAAGATGATAAGACAACTTATTCTCCGTCAGACTCGATTCGGGTGACTTTCTCCGGATCTGCTCTTCCCAACTATGTCCTCCTGGATAAGGTTCGCCTACCTGTTCGCCTGTTTGTACCGCGGGTAATGCAGCAATTGCAAGCAACTGGGCCACACAGCCACTTATTGTGGCAATAAAAAACGGTGCGGCAAATGCGAGGGAGAGCATGAGGATGACGCTTGCGGTGGAGAAACTGAGAAGTGTATTTACTGCGGGGGCCCTCCGCATGCTCTTAAGTCATGCCCGGCGTACAAGCAGCGCGGGGATAAAATTAAGCGCTCCCTTAAGGATCGCTCGAGGCACTCTTATGCAGAAATGCTAAAGAATGCTTCGCCATCTGTCCCTTCCGAAAATTCCTTTGCTCTTTTGGCTGGCGTTGAGCAAGAATCTGACGACCCACAAGAGGGAACATCATTGGTTAACCCAGGGGAATCCAGGAAGAGGAGAAATCTAGCCTCCCCTACATTGCCTCGTAAGGGTGCCAAGGTGTCGTCCACTCAGAGTGCGCCAACCGCAATCAATAAATCCAACGGAAGTGATGCACAAAAGCCGAAGCAATTTGCTCCAGGACTTGGAAATATTAATTCTAACAAGGAGTACCCACCACTTCCAGGGACACCAAAAACCCCAAGTGTCCCCTTTTTTCAAACAGATACTCAGTCCAGTAGCGGACTAATGAAATTTTCTGACATAGTGGACTTAATTTTCACAGCTTTCAATGTTACTGATACTCTTAAAAGCCTTCTGATACGTTTTCCCCATATAGTGCAAACATTTTTGAAGCAGTTGACTACTAAATGGCCCCTCCTTGCAGCGATCGTATCCTTCGATGGCTAAGTCATCGAACGAGGTCACCGATTCGATCACTGTTCTACAGTGGAACAGCAGAAGTATCCTCCCGAAAATCGATTTCTTTAAATTTTTACTAAATAGTTTAAAATGTGATGCTTTCGCATTATGTGAAACTTGGTTAACTTCCGATATAAATCTCAACTTCCACGACTTTAATATAATTCGTCTGGATCGAGAAAACCCCTATGGAGGAGTACTTTTGGGGATCAAAAAGTGCTATTCTTTCAACCGAATTAACCTCCCTTCGACACCAGGCATTGAAATTGTCGCTTGTCAAGTTTTAATCATTGCATTGCTTCCATCTACATTCCTCCTAGAGCCTCGGTAGGGCACCGAACGCTTTGTAATATCACGGAATCCTTACCGGCACCGCGGCTAGTTCTGGGAGACTTTAACTCGCACGGTACGGTATGGGGCTGTCTTCATGATGATAAAAGATCAACATTAATCCAAGATCTTTGCGATAATTTCAACATGACCATCTTAAACACGGGAGAAATGACGCGGATTCCTACACCACCAGCACGCGCAAGCGCGTTGGATTTATCTCTATGCTCGACTTCGCTACAGTTAGATTGCACGTGGAAGGTGATTTCTGATCCCCACGGTAGCGACCATTTGCCTATCGTGATTTCAATTGCTAACGGTTCAAGACCATCGGAAACAATCAATGTCTCGTATGACCTCACACGGAACATTGATTGGAAGAGTTACGCGACCGCGATATCCGTTAAAATCGAATCCACTCAAGAACTTCCTCCGGAGGAAGAGTACAGGTTTTTGGCTGGCTTGATTCTCGACAGTGCGAATCAAGCTCAGACTAAACCAGTACCCAGCGCGAATACCCATGGACGGTCTCCCACCCCGTGGTGGGATAAAGAGTGCTCAGAGCTGTACGCAGAAAAGTCCACTGCATATAAGGCCTTCCGGGAAGACGGGTTACCCGCTAGCTATCTACAGTACGCGTCGTTAGAAAGGCGAATGAAGAGTCTAATGAAAGCCAAAAAACGTAGTTATTGGCGCCGGTTCGTCGACGGGTTAACGAGAGAAACAGCGATGAGCACTCTTTGGGGTACGGCTCGACGTATGCGTAACCGTAATAGTACCAACGAGAACGTGGAATATTCAAACCGCTGGATATTTGCTTTCGCCAAGAAGATCTGTCCGGACTCTGTCCCGGTACAGAAAACGTACCGCGCCGCGTCTCCTCACGATACCGCGAACGAAACGCCGTTTTCGATGGTGGAGTTCTCACTTGCTCTCTTATCATGCAACAATAACGCCCCAGGGTTAGACAGAATCAAATTCAACTTGCTGAAGAATCTACCTGACACTGCAAAAAGGCGCTTGTCGAATTTATTTAACAAGTTTCTTGAGGGTAACATTGTCCCTCATAACTGGAGGCAAGTGAAGGTCATCGCCATCCAAAAACCAGGAAAACCAGCCTCCGACCACAACTCATATCGGCCGATTGCAATGCTGTCCTGTATTCGGAAGTTGTTCGAGAAAATGATCTTGTTTCGCCTCGACAATTGGGTTGAAGCAAATGGCTTACTGTCAGATACACAATTTGGCTTCCGCAAAGGCAAAGGGACGAACGATTGCCTTGCGTTGCTTTCTACAGAAATCCAAATGGCCTATGCAGAGCAGATGGCATCAGTCTTCTTGGATATTAAGGGGGCTTTTGACTCAGTTTCTATCAACATTCTGTCAGAGAAGTTGCACCAGCATGGTCTTTCACCAATTTTAAATAACTTTTTGCTAAATCTGTTGTCTGAAAAGCACATGCACTTTTCGCATGGCGATTTAACAACATCGCGATTGAGCTACATGGGTCTTCCCCAGGGCTCATGTCTAAGTCCCCTGCTCTACAATTTCTACGTGAATGACATTGACGATTGTCTTGCCAATTCATGCACGCTAAGGCAACTTGCAGACGACGGCGTGGTCTTTGTTACAAGGCCCAAAGCTGCCGATTTCCAAGGACCATTACAAAATACCTTGGACAATTTGTCTGCTTGGGCTCTTCAGCTGGGTATTGAGGTCTCCGCGGAGAAAACTGAGTTGGTTGTTTTTTCTAGGAAGCGTGAGCCGGCGCAACTCCAGCTTCTATTAATGGGTGCAACGATCAACCAGGTTTTCACATTTAAATATCTCGGGGTCTGGTTCGACTCTAAAGGTACCTGGGGATGTCACATTAGGTATCTGAAACAGAAATGCCAACAAAGGATCAATTTTCTCCGAACAATAACTGGAACATGGTGGGGTGCTCACCCAGGAGACCTGATCAGGTTGTACCAAACAACGATATTGTCGGTGATGGAGTACGGGTGTTTCTGTTTCCGCTCCGCTGCGAACATACACTTCATCAAACTGGAGAGAATCCAGTATCGTTGCTTGCGCATTGCCTTGGGTTGCATGCACTCGACCCATACGATGAGTCTCGAAGTGCTGGCGGGCGTTCTTCCGCTAAAAAATCGATTTTGGGAACTCTCATATCGATTGCTCATCCGATGCGATATTCTGAACCCGTTGGTAATTCAAAATTTCGAGAGGCTCGTCGAGCTTAATTCTCAAACCCGTTTTATGTCCTTGTACTTCGACTACATGGCACAGAGCATCAATCCTTCTTCGTACAATCCCAACCGTGTCCGTTTCCTAGATACTTCTGATTCTACTGTATTCTTCGACACATCCATGAAGGAAGAGATTCGTGGAATCCCGGACCATATACGCCCGCAAGTGATCCCCAATATATTTTATAATAAATTCCGAGAAGTCGACTGTGACAAAATGTTCTACACTGACGGATCAAATCTCGATGGGTCCACTGGCTTCGGTATCTTCAACAATACTATCACCGCTTCATTCAAGCTCAATGATCCCGCTTCAGTTTACGTCGCAGAGTTAGCTGCAATTCAGTACACCCTTGGGATCATCGACACTCTGCCCACAGATCACTACTTCATCATTTCGGACAGCCTCAGCTCCATCGAGGCTCTTCGTGCGATGAAGCCCAAAAAGCAATTCCCATATTTCCTGGGGAAGATACGGGAGTCCTTGTGTACGTTATCTGAAAAATCTTATCAAATTACCTTTGTTTGGGTCCCCTCTCATTGCTCTATCCCGGGCAATGAAAAGGCCGACTCATTAGCAAAGGTGGGCGCATTAAATGGTGACATATACGAAAGACCAATCTGCTTCAACGAATTTTTTAGTATTTGTCGTCAGAGGACACTCAACAGTTGGCAAACCTCGTGGAGCATTGGTGAACTTGGACGATGGCTACATTCCATTATCCCAAAGGTATCAACGAAGCCTTGGTTCAGGGGGATGGATGTGGGTCGGGATTTTATTCGTGTAATGTCCCGACTTATGTCCAACCACTACACCTTGGATGCGCATCTGCGGCGTATTGGGCTTGCGGAGAGTAGTCTGTGCGCTTGTGACGAGGGCTATCACGACATCGAGCACGTTGTCTGGGTATGCGCCGGGTACTTGGACGCCAGGTCTCAGTTAAAGGATTCCCTTCGGGCCCGAGGTAGACCACCCAATGTCCCAGTCCGAGATATACTGGCAAATCGTGATTTCCCCTATATGTCCCTTATTTATACTTTCATAAAAACGACAAATATCCAATTTAGCCCCTCTCTTTTTATTTCTCGTTTTAGAAGCTTTCTCCTGCCTTGTGGAACCGATCAGCTCCAGACTGCAACTATGTAACCGCCGTCGCACTTACCACTACGGAAACTGAAGCGAGAGCGACTCAAGGTCCGATGACTTTTGAAGGATTCCCCGCGGGTCCGAAGAACACCATCCGCCAATCCGACCTACTAGACTGAGGCGGTAATCTTTCGCTGATCTCCCGTTTGAGCGAAAGTTGCAAGTTTTGCTCTTCTCTCCCGGTCACCATCTACGCTTTCTCTCCCCTGTCCTTGATACAACTGCTTCTACAGCCCCCCTCTGAATATCTTGACCAAGCATAAGTCTCCGCTAAAAAAGTTCAAATTTGTATTCTGTATTCCTAGTTTTAAGATAGTTGTAATTTTACCTCTTTGTTAAAACTATTGTCCCCCATCTTGTAAATAGAATTGTATCCCTAGTCTTAAAACACCTGCGAATTTTCTCATAAATATTTGTTCCCCCTTTTGTGTATTATTACTATTGAATTCCTTGTTTTAAAATTTTTTCATAAAAAAAATCTTTCGCCCCCTCTCTTGTATATAGAATCTTATTTCTAGTCTTAAGATAGCTGTAAAATTTTTCTTTTTTAAAAAAATATTTCAACATTGTAACCTCCTAGTTTTAAAATATACAAAATGTAAAAACAAAAGAATTTGGCACCGCCAAGCTAACGCATTTGTGCCTATCAAATAAACGAAATGAATAAAAAAAATGAATACACAAAATTTTTACGCTTTTAAAGTTATAAAAATTAGATTATTAATTTTTTATGATGGGGTAACATGAATAATTTAGAAGGAAACCTGTATTAATCCACCTAGTGGTACGATTGATCCTATCTTATTTATCCAAGCTTAGCTGGTTTTGTTCAAGAAAATTGTGGAAATGTGTATTATATTCTTATTATACTTAGCAGGTATCCCATGACTACCACGAAAGTAGTCACTGACTCACATTAAACAAAAAAGTATAATATTTAATTAGCTTAATCAGCATGAGTTCAATGTTATTTTCATGTGATAATATTTTGAAATGTTGATGGAATATGTTTGGAAGTGATGGGGGTAGGGGGTTGGTAGAGTGGGAGTGGATGATGTGTCAGAAATCCTTCATCTTATTTCGGTATATGGGGTGGACGAAGGAAATGCGCGTATGAGGGTGGTCCACAGGGAGAGCAGTGATGAAGGAGAGAGGTGTAAGGGCAAGGGGAGGGACGAAGGGATGGCGACACAATACTCAACTGCAAATTTTGCCTTCCATTTGAGACTTGGTATGAGAAAATCGATTCAGTCATCACTTCAGTGACTTTAATTGTGCAATATGCCAGGAATCTGGGACTTCCGGAATCGTCGAAAGTGGACAATATATTCCAAGAATTTTTGATTGTCAATCATTAACCTAGACGTGTGAATCGAAGTAATTTGGTGACCATTTCAATAGTTTTTAGCCTCTGGGGTATTACGATTGTAACGATTTATATGGGAAATTCCAGTGTAACCTTATTAATCAACCTGTAATTTTGGAACCAAGAGTCACAACCGAATGAAACTCAGCTGCTGTCAAAGGTGTTACTGTATCATTCATTTGAAAATAAATTTGCAAAAATCGGTAGAAAATTTGCTGGGAAATAGGTGTGATATTAGCTTACCCTAGTAACAAATGTAGTTTTGTGATAGTTTTATAGGCACTGATAAAATATAGATTGCACTTGCAGCGTGCTATAAAACTTCAATTGTTACTTGGGTTAGGAACTTGGCGAGTTCCACCGGAGGTCAATGTGGTCAAAGCTGTCTTGATTAATCAATAGTGATTCAGACCCGCAACCCACTTTAATATGTTTTACATCATAGTTGTACCAGTTTATATGGGAATTTGCTATGTGACCGCAATCTTCAACCCGTAACTCCGAAACCGGAAGTCGGACCAAAATTCAATAGGAGCTTATGGGAGTGTTATATCTTTAAGATGAAATTAAGTTTGAGAAAATCGGTTCAGCCATCTCTGAGAAAATTGTGTGAGTTCAAATGACACACTCACATATATCTGCACACAGGCATTTTCCGATCTCGACGAACTGAATCGAATGGTAAATGACACTCAGCCCTCCGGGCCTCGTTTAAAAAATTGATTTTTGCATTGATTGCATAGCTTTTCTTTTTAAGAGAAAGACAAAAGGTGCGAAATCGGCAAAGTCCTTAAAAATCGATTTTCATCAAACAATTTTTTTTAGATAACATAAAATCTCGACGTTTCATACATTTCAAAGATGTTTGGCATCAAAAATACGAATTCGATTTCTGAAATTTCATGAGGTTCTTGCTGAGGGATTCAATGAGAGACCGGCCAACCTCAAAATCGATTCGAACGCATCTTTAAAGCTGTGTTCGGTTTATGAATCTCCATACATTTTCTGGCAATTCCAATATTTGGATGCAAGAGTAATTTTTCAAAAGGGCGTAGACGTGTCTACGTGCAATAACTTCCAAATTTTTTTGGTCGATTACCCTATTTTATACAACAAAACAATCTGAAAACGAGTTAAGGGAATGAATACTTCTATAAGAACAAAATATGCACTGAAATAAATGTTGTGTCATTTTTCACAAAACCGAAAATTTATATTAAAAATTTAAATTCCAAAAACCTATTTTAATCCACCTAGCGGTGCAATTGTGCCTTTCTCAATCATGAATCATGAGAATGTGTGCGTTGTTTATATTCATTAAAAACTTTTAAATGCATATATTACATTTTATTATTATACATCACATGACAACTATATACAGGAAAATATCATTATTCGAGTTCTAAAATTTTGAAAAAGAAAAAACAGCCACGGTAATATTGAACTGAAAAAAGGTGCGAAATCGGCGAAGTCCCAAAAAGTCGATTTTTATAAAAAAAAAATTTTTCGAGATAACATAAAATCTCGACGTTTCATGCATTTTAAAGATGTTTGGCATCAAAAATACGAATTCGATTTCTGAAATTTCATGAGGTCCCCCCTTTGAAAAAAAATTTGAGTTCCGGCTTATATGGGAATTTCATATGTGACCGGACGATTTAGTCTATATTTCCGGACCCATATAAGCGATCAGTACGAAATTTTATAGACATCTATGGGGATATTATAGCTATCATTTGGGACTAAGTTTGTAAAAATCGGCCCAACGATTTCCGGGAAACTGATATGAGTTTGCTAGTTATGAAAGATGGCCGCTTTTCCCGGGCACTTCCGGAACCGTCTATGGTGGTCAATGTAGTCAACGAAAGTTTGTTTGGCCGTCGGTGACCTAGAACTGCAAAGTTAAGTTATTTGAGAGACATTTTAGCGAAATTTTTACCTTTTTTGCTTCCATCGGGGTATCGGTTTTAAATCACAATTTGCTATGTGATTGCACGCCACAACCCGTAACTCCGGAACCGGAAGTCGGTTGGGGATAAAATTTAATAGCCATTTACGGGGACGCAATACCTTTCATTTGAGGTCAAGTTTAGTCGAATCGGTCTAGCCATCTCCGAGAAACCGATGTGACTGTTACTCTGAATTTGGATACTTCCGCCGGGGCTTCCGGAACCGATGATGGTGGCCAATGTGACCAAAGAGACTTTGAATGGCTGTTAATGACCTAGTACTACAAATCGAAGCAGTTGTGGTCACATTTTGGAAAAATTTTCACCATTATACATTCATTGCAGAATTTCTTAAAATCGACATTTTCTGCGTGATCGTACTCATCACCCTGTAATTCCGGAACCGGAAGTCGGATCCATTAGAAATTCAACAGCAGCCTATGGGAACGTTGCACCTTTCATTTGGGACTAAGTTTGTAAAAATCGGTTCATCCATCTCTGAGAAAAGTGAGTGAGATTGTGTTCGCGTACACACACACAGACGCACATACACACACATACATACACACACATACATACACACACAGACATTTGCCGAACTCGACGAACTGAATCGAATGGTATATGTCACTCGGCCCTCCGGGCCTCCGTTAAAAAGTCGGTTTTCAGAGCAATTGCAATACCTTTCTATTGAGAAAGGCAAAAAACATTTTTTCTATTTTTTAAATTTTGTCTACAAAAACCTAAAGAGAAAATAAACATTTTGAATGTAATTGCATGAAGGAGAACTTATCGAAAAAAAGTTTTTCAAACAATAACTTTATACATGTATTTAAATTTCGTCCTAATTGACGTACAAAATTGTGATTTTATTACAGAATATAATTCTAAGTATCATTTTAAATCAAAATTCATTTAACAAAAATCTTCCAAAATGGAATAGTTTTCGAGATATTTGGAATTTTGCTCAAACAAAAACAATAAATTTGTGTAATTATGCCTTTTTAGAATATCAACATTCTAATGTTTGTCGTTTTAAAGATGTAAACAAAAAAATTTCAGTGTGTTTGGATCATGGAGAAGCTTTTAATAAACAAAGTTTTCCTAACTAAAACTTTCGACATATTTTTATAATTCATACTATTTGCCGCCAAAATAATTTTTTTAAATAGGAAAAAAATTAAAATGCTCATGACAAAAATTATTATTCTGTAATAAAATTACAGTTTTTTTCTACGGCAATTAGTATGAAATTTGAAAACATGTGTAAAGTTTTCACTGAAAAGTTCTCCATCATGCAATCACATTCAAAATGTTTCTTTTCTCTTTAGGTTTTTGTTGACAAAATATAAAAAATTTAAATAATGGGTTTTTTGCATTTTAAATTTTTAATATAATTTTCTGGTTTTGTGAAAAATGACACAATTTTTTTCGGTGTGATTTTTTTTGTGAAGGAGTATTCATTCCCTGTAACTCGTTTTGCTGTATAAAATAGAGTAACTGAACAAAAAAATTAATGCACGTAGAAACATCTACGCCCTTTTAAAAAATTGCGCTTGAGTCAAAATAAGCTTATTGGTTGTTGAAAATGTTTAGAGTTCCATGTCTGTGAAACTTGTAAAGTTTCATCGGAATATAAAATAGTCGTCACGATTTGGAGATTTTCGGACGGATCTTCGTGGAAGTCCTCACATACGATAATAGGTAAGATGACCGAATTCTCGCATCATACATTTATATCTGTAAAACTGAAGGCTATACATCAAAAATAAAAAAAACAATGAGTTGTATGCAATAGTCTGCACTTGTCTGTCAATTTTGTTCGATCTATCCAAATCAAAAAGAGTAAACAAATGAACATTGAAAACCCGGAATTGGCTCTGGGTTTTTCTATATAGAAATATGGAGCTGAAGTATGTCGTATCAGAATAAAAATTCGGCAAAGTATTGTAGTACTAATGCAGAAAGAGCACCGGAAATTCTATAAGTCAATTTTCATCAAGAAACTAAAACACCGAAGTTGTTCCGCAGAAAGAACTATTCTCCAACAAACCATTACCTGGAAAGTACCAATTCTTGGAAAACAATATTTCCTTTCGCAGAAAAGTATTACCCAAATTTAACAAATAACCAGATATTCATTCCCCAGAAATTCCTAGCTGACGGTTGCCCTCGCAATCAAAATGCTGCCTTTCAAACAACAGGTGCAGATAGGCTGCCAAACCAGACATTTCTTATTGTTCTTGGACAATTTCATTTGTTTGAAAATGTTTGCAATTTCCAACTTCCCCCCAATCTACACATTATGGCTATCAACAAACATTTCTCAAACACATTTATACGTTGGTGACTGTTGATACATATGTATACTTTTACGATCTCCCCAATTTCGTGCAAATTGGGCTCGAGCAAAACTTTGCTCCTCTTGCTTGAAGACCATTTTTATAACTGAAGAGCAAACGGTAAAATCGAATAGGGGTAAAATTCTGCACACTCCTATAAACCATCCATAAATGACTTAACATTATATGGGGGAGGGGGGGTTTTGTATTTTGTGATGATGTGTGACGACAGGGGGGTAGGTGGTCATGTCATGCTACGTAGCTTTTTTAAAGGGGAATGGGTTTACCTGATGTCACGACAACCTTACCCGTTCGATCTAACTAACATTGTTCTTTACTTTTTTTATTTTTTTACGGCGACAAGGGGTGGGGGGAGAGTTACCGTCAAGCTACGTAATTACCAGGGGGTATTTAGAATTTTGTGACGAAATGCTACGATGGGGTAGGGGGGTGTTAAAAATTCCTCACTAAAAAAGCTAGGTCATTTATGGATGACAAAATAAGAGGTACGCAGGTTTTAAATAAATGTTTAGATGAAATGCATCACGTTTAAGTTGACCAAATTTTGGTCGTAACACGTAATTTGCTACTTCATGTAACTGTTTCAAACAATTTGTAATCCGATTCACCATCTGAAACGTGTTGTTACTCTAAAAACGCTTTCCCTGAACCCGAGGCACTATTCAGCCATAGAAAAGTTCTTTCTGAATAGCACATTGAGAATTAGCGAAAACATAACCACCACATTTATATATATATATAAGTGCCAACTGAACAATTCTTAAAATAACTCAATCAAAAGAATGATAACAATTCAAATATTTAGGTGTGTGTACTTTGTTTAAATTCTCATTATTTTTGTAATCACAATAAGCATTTAAGTGAATAAAATCTAAACGAATCGTTTGTTAGAAATTTAGTTGAGAAAATTGAATTTTCAGTCAAGTAATTTTCTGGGCTTTGGTACTTTCTGGAAATTAGTTTTCTGGGAAAAAGCTTCGAAATTGTATTTGTTGGGAGATGGTTTTCGGGAAAATACTATAGAATCCTTTAAGATAGTTTTGGAAGTTAGTGAGCCCCTTATTCTAGTTCTACAGTTTAAACGTTCAAAATGTGATTTACAACAATATAAATTCGATTATTTTAATCGCTGTATCAGTCAGCAGACTCAAGGTATATTGGTAATAACACAAATTACTGTTGCATGTTACCCCACATGAATCGTTTATATAGTTAAATCGTTATCTTGCCCTATATTTGAGTTGGTTAGCAATCATATATCTAACAGTTACGTTTACTGTTGTATACTCGATCTGTACGTAAGGGATACTAATGATATGCTCTTACCATTGAAGTGGAGCTAAATTGTAAACATTATTATTAGCGTTGTCTCCCAAGTAACATTTATAGTTTTATAGCATGCTACATATGCAATCTATGTTTTATCGGTGGCTATAAAACTACCCTTTACGGTATTGTTATTGAATTGTTACTAGGGCTGTCCATCGGAACAGAAACATGTTGCTCCGCTGTTGCAAGTTACCCCGTTTGACGGTAATGCTAATTAGGCTAATTAACTATGATATATATGTTACAGCGTCGACATTTAGTTTATCAAATTCGTGGCTGGCGAGCCATTGTATATAGGTGCAAGGTGTACTAAGAATTTAATGGACATTTCCAAAATTTTATTGAACATAACCAGCCATGGAATCAGAGTTTGGTGATATGAGAAAGGCACAATTGCACCACTAGGTGGATTTAAAAAGGTTTAATATGTAAGAGATCAATCTAACAAAATCGATTTTATTTTAAAGAGCTCAGAACAATTGAGTACTAGAATGATTGTGATATTTTTGCCATTCTCGTGTAGCTTATGCAATCGCTCTAAACACTGAAGTTTTAATAAAGGCCCGGAGGGTCGAGTCTCATAAACCTATCAACTCAGTTCGACGAGATCGGAAAATGACCGAATTCTCGCATCATACATTTATATCTGTAAAACTGAAGGCTATACATCAAAAATAAAAAAAAACAATGAGTTGTATGCAATAGTCTGCACTTGTCTGTCAATTTTGTTCGATCTATCCAAATCAAAAAGAGTAAACAAATGAACATTGAAAACCCGGAATTGACTCTGGGTTTTTCTATATAGAAATATGGAGCTGAAGTATGTCGTATCAGAATAAAAATTCGGCAAAGTATTGTAGTACTAATGCAGAAAGAGCACCGGAAATTCTATAAGTCAATTTTCATCAAGAAACTAAAACACCGAAGTTGTTCCGCAGAAAGAACTATTCTCCAACAAACCATTACCTGGAAAGTACCAATTCTTGGAAAACAATATTTCCTTTCGCAGAAAAGTATTACCCAAATTTAACAAATAACCAGATATTCATTCCCCAGAAATTCCTAGCTGACGGTTGCCCTCGCAATCAAAATGCTGCCTTTCAAACAACAGGTGCAGATAGGCTGCCAAACCAGACATTTCTTATTGTTCTTGGACAATTTCATTTGTTTGAAAATGTTTGCAATTTCCAACTTCCCCCCAATCTACACATTATGGCTATCAACAAACATTTCTCAAACACATTTATACGTTGGTGACTGTTGATACATATGTATACTTTTACGATCTCCCCAATTTCGTGCAAATTGGGCTCGAGCAAAACTTTGCTCCTGTTGCTTGAAGACCATTTTTATAACTGAAGAGCAAACGGTAAAATCGAATAGGGGTAAAATTCTGCACACTCCTATAAACCATCCATAAATGACTTAACATTATATGGGGGAGGGGGGGTTTTGTATTTTGTGATGATGTGTGACGACAGGGGGTAGGTGGTCATGTCATGCTACGTAGCTTTTTTAAAGGGGAATGGGTTAACCTGATGTCACGACAACCTTACCCGTTCGATCTAACTAACATTGTTCTTTACTTTTTTTATTTTTTTACGGCGACAAGGGGTGGGGGGAGAGTTACCGTCAAGCTACGTAATTACCAGGGGGTATTTAGAATTTTGTGACGAAATGCTACGATGGGGTAGGGGGGTGTTAAAAATTCCTCACTAAAAAAGCTAGGTCATTTATGGATGACAAAATAAGAGGTACGCAGGTTTTAAATAAATGTTTAGATGAAATGCATCACGTTTAAGTTGACCAAATTTTGGTCGTAACACGTAATTTGCTACTTCATGTAACTGTTTCAAACAATTTGTAATCCGATTCACCATCTGAAACGTGTTGTTACTCTAAAAAACGCTTTCCCTGAACCCGAGGCACTATTCAGCCATAGAAAAGTTCTTTCTGAATAGCACATTGAGAATTAGCGAAAACATAACCACCACATTTATATATATAAGTGCCAACTGAACAATTCTTAAAATAACTCAATCAAAAGAATGATAACAATTCAAATATTTAGGTGTGTGTACTTTGTTTAAATTCTCATTATTTTTGTAATCACAATAAGCATTTAAGTGAATAAAATCTAAACGAATCGTTTGTTAGAAATTTAGTTGAGAAAATTGAATTTTCAGTCAAGTAATTTTCTGGGCTTTGGTACTTTCTGGAAATTAGTTTTCTGGGAAAAAGCTTCGAAATTGTATTTGTTGGGAGATGGTTTTCGGGAAAATACTATAGAATCCTTTAAGAGAGTTTTGGAAGTTAGTGAGCCCCTTATTCTAGTTCTACAGTTTAAACGTTCAAAATGTGATTTACAACAATATAAATTCGATTATTTTAATCGCTGTATCAGTCAGCAGACTCAAGGTATATTGGTAATAACACAAATTACTGTTGCATGTTACCCCACATGAATCGTTTATATAGTTAAATCGTTATCTTGCCCTATATTTGAGTTGGTTAGCAATCATATATCTAACAGTTACGTTTACTGTTGTATACTCGATCTGTACGTAAGGGATACTAATGATATGCTCTTACCATTGAAGTGGAGCTAAATTGTAAACATTATTATTAGCGTTGTCTCCCAAGTAACATTTATAGTTTTATAGCATGCTACATATGCAATCTATGTTTTATCGGTGGCTATAAAACTACCCTTTACGGTATTGTTATTGAATTGTTACTAGGGCTGTCCATCGGAACAGAAACATGTTGCTCCGCTGTTGCAAGTTACCCCGTTTGACGGTAATGCTAATTAGGCTAATTAACTATGATATATATGTTACAGCGTCGACATTTAGTTTATCAAATTCGTGGCTGGCGAGCCATTGTATATAGGTGCAAGGTGTACTAAGAATTTAATGGACATTTCCAAAATTTTATTGAACATAACCAGCCATGGAATCAGAGTTTGGTGATATGAGAAAGGCACAATTGCACCACTAGGTGGATTTAAAAAGGTTTAATATGTAAGAGATCAATCTAACAAAATCGATTTTATTTTAAAGAGCTCAGAACAATTGAGTACTAGAATGATTGTGATATTTTTGCCATTCTCGTGTAGCTTATGCAATCGCTCTAAACACTGAAGTTTTAACAAAGGCCCGGAGGGTCGAGTCTCATAAACCTATCAACTCAGTTCGACGAGATCGGAAAATGTCCATATGTGTATGTATGTGTGCATGAGGCAAATAATGTCACTTTTGATTCTCATAGATGCCTGGACCTATTTACACAAATGAAAGGTACAACCTTCCGATCGATTGTGTTGAATCGGACTTACGGTCCCTGGGTTACGGGTTGAAGAAAGCTGTAACACAGCATATTCTCATATAAAAGAGTCCACCATGAAGTCCAAACGATGTAATACACATTAAAATATGTGCGACATTACTTGAATTTGCGAGTCTACATCCCTAATGACCAATCGAAGTAGCTTTGATCACAATGACCACTTATGACGCTTCTTGATCAGTGCTGCGGAATTTTCAAATCAGTTTCCTAATTCTGCTTGTATTTACCGAAACCAACATTCAGATTCACCGCCTCCCTCATTCATTGACTTTCCACTTGATTGAAATTTCATGCAAAATCGAACATTCGAGTGCAAGGGAAATACAACAAACCGAAGCATTTATTTGTTATTATGTGGACAGTTTGAAGACAGAAGATGACATCTTCTACATTTTCGAAGCCTAAGTGAACTGCGTAATCTATATCTGGTGCACTTTTGCTCAATATAATCCCTCTCGTCGCTATCATAGAAAAAAATTCAGTTTGCTTCTGAAACCGGACATATCCGAACCAGAATGCGCTGTATTGGGAAAACGAATGACGAAGGAAATCGCGGCGGGCATGAATTGAATTTCGTTTCTGTTTCAAGTTCAGGCAGGGAGGTCAATGTTTTTAAGCTCTGTTCTTGATGCCCCCAGGGAACTTGCTTACTTGCAAGTTAATGTCACACCTATTGACCGATTTTTACAAACTTTTTACAAACTTCGATCTGCAGTTCTAGACCAGTGATGGCCAATCAAAGATTCTTTGAAGTTATTGTCCACTATCGACAATTCCGGAAGTCCCAGGTATCGGGCATATTCCAAAACTAAACCCATACCAGCTATTCGGCGATAGTTGAACCGATTTTCACATCAAAAACCAAGCATGAAATAGAAGGTTTAAAATATGGCTAGTGCACCCCAGGTCATACCTTCACCTCCATCTCGAAATCTCGTTGGTCATATTGACGAATAAAAACCTATTTTAATCCACCTAGCGGTGCAATTGTGCCTTTCTCAATCATGAATCACGAGAATGTTGCGTTGTTTATATTCATTAAAAACATTTAAATGCATATATTACATTTTATTATTATACATCACATGACAACTATATACAGGAAAATATCATTATTCGAGTTCTAAAATTTTGAAAAAGAAAAAACAGCCACGGTAATATTGAACTGAAAAAAGGTGCGAAATCGGCGAAGTCCCAAAAAGTCGATTTTTATAAAAAAAAAAAATTTCGAGCTAACATAAAATCTCGACGTTTCATGCATTTTAAAGATGTTTGGCATCAAAAATACGAATTCGATTTCTGAAATTTCATGAGGTCCCCCCTTTGAAAAAAAATTTGAGTTCCGGCTTATATGGGAATTTCATATGTGACCGGACGATTTAGTCTATATTTCCGGACCCATATAAGCGATCAGTACGAAATTTTATAGACATCTATGGGGATATTATAGCTATCATTTGGGACTAAGTTTGTAAAAATCGGCCCAACGATTTCCGGGAAACTGATATGAGTTTGCTAGTTATGAAAGATGGCCGCTTTTCCCGGGCACTTCCGGAACCGTCTATGGTGGTCAATGTAGTCAACGAAAGTTTGTTTGGCCGTCGGTGACCTAGAACTGCAAAGTTAAGTTATTTGAGAGACATTTTAGCGAAATTTTTACCTTTTTTGCTTCCATCGGGGTATCGGTTTTAAATCACAATTTGCTATGTGATTGCACGCCACAACCCGTAACTCCGGAACCGGAAGTCGGTTGGGGATAAAATTTAATAGCCATTTACGGGGACGCAATACCTTTCATTTGAGGTCAAGTTTAGTCGAATCGGTCTAGCCATCTCCGAGAAACCGATGTGACTGTTACTCTGAATTTGGATACTTCCGCCGGGGCTTCCGGAACCGATGATGGTAGCCAATGTGACCAAAGAGACTTTGAATGGCTGTTAATGACCTAGTACTACAAATCGAAGCAGTTGTGGTCACATTTTGGAAAAATTTTCACCATTATACATTCATTGCAGAATTTCTTAAAATCGACATTTTCTGCGTGATCGTACTCATCACCCTGTAATTCCGGAACCGGAAGTCGGATCCATTAGAAATTCAATAGCAGCCTATGGGAACGTTGCACCTTTCATTTGGGACTAAGTTTGTAAAAATCGGTTCATCCATCTCTGAGAAAAGTGAGTGAGATTGTGTTCGCGTACACACACACAGACGCACATACACACACATACATACACACACATACATACACACACAGACATTTGCCGAACTCGACGAACTGAATCGAATGGTATATGTCACTCGGCCCTCCGGGCCTCCGTTAAAAAGTCGGTTTTCAGAGCAATTGCAATACCTTTCTATTGAGAAAGGCAAAAAGGTGCGAAATCGGCAAAGTCCCAAAAAGTCGATTTTTATAAAAAAAAAATTTTCGAGATAACATAAAATCTCGACGTTTCATGCATTTTAAAGATGTTTGGCATCAAAAATACGAATTCGATTTCTGAAATTTCATGAGGTCCCCCCTTTGAAAAAAAATTTGAGTTCCGGCTTATATGGGAATTTCATATGTGACCGGACGATTTAGTCTATATTTCCGGACCCATATAAGCGATCAGTACGAAATTTTATAGACATCTATGGGGATATTATAGCTATCATTTGGGACTAAGTTTGTAAAAATCGGCCCAACCATATCCGGGAAACTGATGTGAGTTCGTAAATTTTGAAAGATGGCCGCTTTTCCCGGGCACCTCCGGAACCGTCTATGGTAGTCAATGTAGTCAACGAAAGTTTGGTTGGCCGTCGGTGACCTAGAACAGCAACTTTAAGTTGTTTGAGAGACATTTTAGCGAAATTTTTACCTTTTTTGCTTTCATCGGAGTATCGGTTTGAATCACAATTTGCTATGTGATCGCACGCCACAACCTGTAACTCCGGAACCGGAAGTCGGATCGGGATGAAATTAAATAGCCATTTACGGGGACGCAATACCTTTCATTTGAGGCCAAGTTTAGTCGAATCGGTCTATCTGTCTCCGAGAAACCGATGTGACTGTTATTCTGAATTTAGATACTTCCGCCGGGGCTTCCGGAACCGAGGATGGTGGCCAATGTGGCCAAATAGACTTTGAATGGATGTTAGTGACCTAATACTACAAATCGAAGCAGTTGTGGTCATATTTTGGAAAATTTTTCACCATTATACATTCATTGCAGAATTTATTAAAATCGACATTTTCTGCGTGTTCGTACTTATCACCCTGTAATTCCGGAACCGGAAGTCGGATCTATTAGAAATTCAATAGCAGCGTATGGGAACGTTGCACCTTTCATTTGAGACTAAGTTTGTCAAAATCGGTTCAGCCATCTCTGAGAAAAATGAGTGACATTTTTGGTCACATACACACACATACACACACACATACATACATACACACATACATACACACACAGACATTTGCCGAACTCGACGAACTGAATCGAATGGTATATGTCACTCGGCCCTCCGGGCCTCCGTTAAAAAGTCGGTTTTCAGAGCAATTGCAATACCTTTCTATTGAGAAAGGCAAAAAGGTGCAAAATCGGCAAAGTCCCAAAAAGTCGATTTCCAAAAAAAAAAAAAATTTCGTGATGGCATAAAATCTCGACGTTTCATGCATTTTAAAGATGTTTGGCATCAAAAATACGAATTCGATTTCTGAAATTTCATGGGGTCCCCCCTTTGAAAAAAATTTTGAGTTCCGGCTTATATGGGAATTGCATGTGTGACCGGACCTTTCAGTCTATATTTCCGGAACCATACAAGCGGTCCGTGCGAAATGTTACAGACATCTGTGGGGATAATATAGCTATCATTTGGGACTAAGTTTGTGAAAATCGGCCCAACCATTTCCGAGAAACTGATATGAGTTTGCTAGTTATGAAAGATGGCCGCTTTTCCCGGGCACTTCCGGAACCGTCTATGGTGGTCAATGTAGTCAACGAAAGTTTGTTTGGCCGTCGGTGACCTAGAACTGCAAAGTTAAGTTATTTGAGAGACATTTTAGCGAAATTTTTACCTTTTTTGCTTCCATCGGGGTATCGGTTTGAATCACAATTTGCTATGTGATCGCACGCCACAACCCGTAACTCCGGAACCGGAAGTCGGTTGGGGATAAAATTTAATAGCCATTTACGGGGACGCAATACCTTTCATTTGAGGTCAAGTTTAGTCGAATCGGTCTAGCCATCTCCGAGAAACCGATGTGACTGTTACTCTGAATTTGGATACTTCCGCCGGGGCTTCCGGAACCGATGATGGTGGCCAATGTGACCAAAGAGACTTTGAATGGCTGTTAATGATCTAGTACTACAAATCGAAGCAGTTGTGGTCACATTTTGGAAAAATTTTCACCATTATACATTCATTGCAGAATTTCTTAAAATCGACATTTTCTGCGTGATCGTACTCATCACCCTGTAATTCCGGAACCGGAAGTCGGATCCATTAGAAATTCAATAGCAGCCTATGGGAACGTTGCACCTTTCATTTGGGACTAAGTTTGTAAAAATCGGTTCATCCATCTCTGAGAAAAGTGAGTGAGATTGTGTTCGCGTACACACACACAGACGCACATACACACACACATACATACACACACACATACATACACACACAGACATTTGCCGAACTCGACGAACTGAATCGAATGGTATATGTCACTCGGCCCTCCGGGCCTCCGTTAAAAAGTCGGTTTTCAGAGCAATTGCAATACCTTTCTATTGAGAAAGGCAAAAAGGTCCTTGCAGTCCCTGGAAAAGGCCATTTCTCAAAATTATTGTTCCGGAAATATAGACTGAATCGTCCGGTTACATATGAAACTTCCATATAAGCCGGAACAATCATTTTGCCTTTCTCATATAGAAACGTTTTGCAATAAATCTGGAAATCGTCAACCTAATCCTGGTCTGGAGGGCCGCGTATCGTATACAAACCGACTTCGAGATCGGACATTTTTTTTCAATCACGAGAAATAGTTTCGTCTTCGACGATAAATTTCGTGTAATATACACACAAAAAATGATGAAATTTACACGACGTGTAAACCGCCTTGGTTGTAAACAAATATTGCTTGAATCGAAAATATGATTGAAAATCAAATTAAAATCAATGTACATAAATAAAGCATAAAAACATATGATTTTGCACTTTTATCCGTATGATATTCCAGGTAACATATTTTTCAATCATATTGAAATAAAATTAATTGGTCATTCAGTTAATCAAACTGTAATTTTCAATCAACGTGTAAAATTATATCAAAATCCGTTGAAAAAGTACATGTATTTGTGGAATGATTTAATTTTACATCTATTTTCATTCTACAAATTTTTTCTGCGAACACTAAATACGAAAAATAACAAAAAAATGGTGTTCAAGTCACCATGTTTTAGTTCGTGAAATGAACGAAACCAACTATTTACAATGCACGAAAATGCTCGGATCCATGGTTGAACCTATGTAGCAGATTTACGAATAAATTCGTTCAGCGAATAGATTTTTTGTGCATAATAATTTTAAGGATTCCTCCAAAAAATTGTTTAATATTATGAAAGATGCTCGTAAATATTAGAAAGGCTTTCCTATATTTCATCAAACAATTCGTTTGGCTAATGAACTACATTCGTAATAAGCCTACGAAAGTCGTTCCATGGTTTTCACGAAAAACTGGTTATAAAAATAAAAGTGCTTCCGTAGAATTACGTTAATTATGTGCGAAAAATTCGTTTGTTTTACGAAAGTTTTCTTTACGAAACCTATTCGCAGCAGGTTTACAAAAATATTCCCTCAGTGTGAATTCAAACTAGTAGCTGTGTTGTCAGTATCTGTACGTAGGATATTATAGATAATTGATTTTATCCGTTAGAGTCAAAAATTAATGAGATTGACGGAATTGTAAACAATTATTATACTTTTAATATAACAAATTTTCGTATAGGTTCAACTATTAGTGTTGGTCAGCGTCTATAGTAATAGTGAGTTTTCAAAGTACTAATATAGACTCATATTTTTAACTAGGTTATGTGTTTAACTATACAATTATAATGTAACAAAAATGTTGTAGGATTTGTTGTTCGTAAATATTGCAGAAACCATTTTAATATAGAAACTTATGCAATAGAGTGACAAAAAATGACCCCTATCGGCCCACCCCGGAGTCGATTTATAGTCCCACCAGGAGTACTTGCTCCGAATTTGAAGCAAATCGGGCAAGTCTAGCTACCGGACCAACGACCTGAAGTTTGTATGGGATTTTTCGACAAACTACATGGAGAAAACCCACTAGCTCGTATTTTCGCCGCTAGGTGGCACTGTATGCATCCTATATCACCGTAAGTGAAAATAAGAAAGATGATTTAATTGTCTACAACTTTGTTAAAGTCTGCTAGAAAATCCGGCTTTGTTAAAAGAAGTTATTAATCTTTTAACGAAGTTATGTCTGAGTCAGTTTTGCATGGGGACTAGCTGTGCATGGTTGTGTATCAATACTCCATTTCCATGAACTATCCATTTTTGTGAAATAATGGTTAGATTTAGCTCAATGTTCAGAAGATGTTCAGAAGAGTTTTGGTACATAATACGAATTATGTTTTAGTTAGAAAATGTATGTTTCAAGTGTGACTACATAGAGGGCGCAAACACTAACTTTTGAACGGAGAGAGATATAAATTAAGCGTCTTCTACAAAGTTGTAGAACAGGCATTTTGTAATAACTCCACTGAACATCTTGTTATTCTATCTCTATTTTATAAAAAAAATGTCAGTGCAATTGGAACTGGTAATAGTGAATACTCGACTGACGAAAGTGAAGTACTGAACTTCTTTTGAACACACACTTTTCAGGGTGTATCGACCAAACAACAGCGACTGCCCCTGAGTTCTTTTCAGGTAGTTGTAATGCGTGGGCATTTGCTCGTAGATAAAATCAAATTGCGCGCTCGTATAAGACTGGGAACTACGGATAAAAACAAAATTTGCTCTTGAACTCCATCTGTCCAACTTGTCAGTCATGGGAGTAGCTTGCAAACTTGCGCTCAAACAAAAATATTTATGCCTGATATGAGTCCAACAGTGTCAAAGAATTTGTTCTCCAAGCAAAATTGCAGCATTCAATCTTCACATGGCTACTGTTGAATATTATTCGTAAAATTTTTATGAACTCGAATTCGGAACTACATATTATCTAATAGAGTCAAACCACGTCAAGTGGGCCTCGAAATTTCTACAAAATCACCGATTTTCATGAAAAATAATTTTTTTTGTGTAGGGGACATGGAGAGTAATTTTTGATATAAATATATTTGCAAAATTGCTTTTTTTGTTTAAATTATGGGCTTTTATACTTTTGAAAACAGTAAAATTGTTTTTTTTTTCAATTTCTTTTATTTCAAAAACTACTTCAGATACTTGAATGAAATTTTGCACACTTATAGAATGATGTTTACACTATCGTATAAATATAAATTTACGGAATATTTGCTTTTATAGCTACATTTTACATACATTTTTAATAAACAATTTAAAATATTTTTATCTTCTCGGCGCTGAAAAAAAAAATTAAAAATATGTCAACTGACGCGGCAAACTTCCACCTTCTATAATTTGTAAAGATGACAAAAATATCTTTTGTTCCTATCCAGAGATATGAATTTTGTTAGCCTACGGTGTTTTCGTTTTCGATTTGCGAGGTGGTTTGAGTTTCAATTTATGGTTAAGCTGAATAAATGCGGAATGCGGCAAAATACTTCACAATAGTCGCAATTTATTCTCAGTAACTTGGTGGAATGAAAAGTTCGAACAGTACATTGGCAAAGACATTTGTAAGTTTGATGCGAATATGAAACATTCAAGCTTACAATAAGTGCACTATAAATCATATACGTTGTATGTGTATCGTACTCGTTACAACTATAAAACCTCAATAATGATAACAATTTTAATTAACGCATGTTAAATGACGACGTTCTAAACAATAGAAGTTGCTATGTGCTATACAATAGAAGTTGCCGCGTGTGCGCCGTAAACGCTTACGCACCGTGGCGGAATTGAAGAGAAACACAAAGGATAGGTAAAAAAAACGATATATTTTCCCTACTTTTACTTACACTTTCTGAACTACCCTACTGCGCGAATTCTTTCGCACCTACGCAATCTATTACTCAAATTGATCTCGGTTGTTGGCAGCCAGAGGTACGCACAGTACATGGGGCCCAGTCTTGATCGAGTTAATTGAAAAAGGGAGGAAAAGAAAAAAAAAAAGCCTCGATTCTAAATCTTCTGAAGTTTATATAGTAAATTTCTTGCTTACTTCAGCAAAATTTCAATTATTGACTATCTATCCCTGTTCAGCATGCGATTGACATTATATTTGTATTAGTGTCGCATCGCTTTCTATCTTTCTCCTTCGTATGTAATTTTTATGTTAATGTATTCCTATTCTCCTCTATCTTAAAGTAACTCTTGCTGTCTTCTATTATTTTACGAAGGTTCCCCGAACGTGAGTACTTCCTAATTGGTTTAGTGTTAGTAAGCCTTCGGTTCTCGCTAGAACCTCGTGTTCTCTTGTTCTAACTAAAGCTATCGTAAGTGGTTGAACGCTCTATTTCCCGAACATAATTATGCATTTGTATCGATGCGCTCACAATCATAAAAACGCCACGCCTATGTAAATAATTACGTTAATTAATATTGGCACAGCCAAATTCTATACAATCGTATAAACACCTGCAGCCGGTGTCATTGGAAATCGATTATTTACCGCGGATACCTATAAACAATCATTAATTCTTCGAGCAACACAGTGACTCACGTTTGTTGTGCTATGTGCACCGCGACTTAAGCCGCTGCGTTTGCAAATTCGCTAGTGGCGAGTTCTTTCAGGTCAACCATAGAATTGTTGGTTGCGCATTTTTAGGTGTTTACCATTGTGGGGCTGTTCATCTCCCCTTTGTTAATGAGTTGATAATTATCTTGAAGAGATCATTATCAATGTTACGTGTTGGTTTTATAATAAATTCTTTACTGTTCTCCTAAATATGTTACCATGCTGCCCTCCCAGAAGCCGTTGTAGTTGCTGTTGCTTGAAGTCTGCCTTGGGATGTCGTCTTCTGGGTTGTTTGTTCATATAGTACTGCCTGTACATATGTTCCGTGTATCATGGGACTTATCAATTGGTCGACTTCGGATATCGGGTGTGGGTGTTTCGACTGCCATCTCGTGAGTCCGGGGTTGGTTTTCCGTTCGTTTGCCTCAGCTTCCTTCATCTATGCTGCCTCTGGGGCTTGGTTTGCGTCCTGTTCGAGTGGATTATGTGATTTCGTTACTTCGTTTCCTTCCTCTCCTTCTTCTCCGTTTGTTGTTGTCGTTTTTGTGGTTACCGAGGATAGGATATTTGACTTATCCTGCCTCGTGAATTGTAAAATGTTGCAGACGAAATGCGATGTGTAACTTATCTCAGTCGTCTTTGCAATGCGTAATCTGTAGCTGACTTGCTAGTGTTACGACCTTTCCTACTGGATTCTTCCTACTGACGTTTAATCTGCCTTGCTGATTTCCTGATGGCTACTTTATTCCTGCCATCTAGTTTGTAAAAATGCTTCCCGCATGATGTGGTGTTGATGCGTTTCTTTAGTTCGTTGTTTATATATTTTGTTGGTGTTTTAGCTCCAGCCAGAGTTTGACGGTTCTGACTGCGCTTTACTGAACACTACATAATGACTGGCAGTATGTCCAGCTTGAGTCGATTTTTTTCAGTGGTTGCGACTCCGATTCTTTGCTATGGTTTTTCTTTTACTTGCTTCATATTGCGGCTTGTCTTGCGACCATTCTCTACCTTCGATTTATTTGCCCGCTCCGGTCTTGCCCTTTCGTTCGTTGGTCCAGTTCTCATCCTTCACTGTTGCTCCGCCCTTGCCGTCACAACCCAACACCTTCAACCCTCTGTCTTCCGCCTGATTCGTCCTTTGTCATCATAAATTTTCAGACCAAAAGTATGTGGTGATGTTGGCTTCCTGGGGGTGAAAAATTTCTTTTGTCCCTGATCTTCAGATTTCACTTGCTTGTTTGTTGCTTTTCAAAAAAAATTCTTTGTGGATAATAAATTGATATTAAATTGTGTAAAAAAATTTTTTTTTTTTTTTGCTTATTAATGTTATTATGTAATTTTCATCGCTTATTAAATCATATATTGTCGTTTGGGCATTTCAATCTAATCTTTCTTATTATGTAATTTTCATCGCTTATCAAATCATATATTGGCGTTTGGGCATTCAATCTAGTCTATCTTCACGTTCGGGTATTCTATCTAATCTATGTTTGTTCGAACAAGTGGTTAGTAATGTTAGTTATGTTATGTTTTTTTTTCATATGGAGAAATAACCGTTTGTTAGTACTATGCTGTTTTCTTTTTTTTTATATATATATATGAAGACATAGTAGTTTGTTAGTAATATGCTTCGAATTGTTGTGATTAGCTTAGTTTGTTAGTGCGCTGTAAATGTGATTGAATGTTACCTAAGTTTCCTTCTTTCGGCGAGATTGTGGTATCCTTTATTCGGATTGGTGTGGCCTCCTCCCCCCTTTCCAGTAAGGTGGTTGCAGGTGGGACCTGGTTTTACTGAAATTAGACTTAGATTCTTTCTTTATTATTTTGTTTTATTTATTTATTCATAATTCTCTACTTTATTTGTTTCTCTCTTGTTTCCCGTTTCCCGATATGTTGTCTGTTAGGTGTTTTTGTTATATTACTTAATTTCATCCTATGAAGTTCCCTGCTATTGGGCATGGGTTTCTGATCGATTCGTATCCAGTATTATTTATATATTTTACGTGTTTGTTGAAACATTCCTTCAACCATTGTTTTTCCATCTGTATCCTGTATGTCATTACTCCTTTAATTATTCCCCTCAGACGCTTTTCTTCATTTCATCTGTTACCTCTTAATTCGTATTCTTCTCAATTTGACAACCCAGGGTGATCCTATAAAGATACCGTAAAAATATTATTCCCCGGAAGTATGTAAGCTTCCTATTATTAACCCTTCTATTTTGTTTTCTTTAGCCCCCCTTGAATACTTTCTTTGCTTTTTCATGATTGCATTGGTTTTTATCACTTTTGCCGTTTTTAATTAAACGTTCCTCTTGTTTAACCTTTTTTTCTCTTTATTGTATTATCTTCTCTGTAGGTCATGTTATATTTGTGTTTCTTCTTGTTGTGTCCTTCTGTCGCTGCGTTCATGTTTTACGTTTTTCTTTTTCGTGTATATTTTAATTCGACTGCGATTCTTAGTCGTCATGTAAATAGAATTTGTCATCACGTTCATAAAATAAAGACATTCATACTCATTCCGGGTTCCGGTTCCCTTGTCCGCTCATATGCTTTCATACTTGTATTAAGTGATATAAATGATTCTTAATCAATATTGCATATGTTTTATCCGCTGGCCAGCGTAGGGTGAGAAAAAAAAATAATTCCAATTAAAAATTGTTCATTCTTTTCATATATTGTTGTCCATGTTTTCTTTGTGTCTAGGTTCTGCTTCATGATTTCCAGAGTGAGTCTCCATCTTTTATTATTTGTAAATCATGCATTGTAATTCTGCGTTACTCGCAGGCGTTTCCCGCTTCCTTTTATTGCAGCTTTTCTGATATGCTTTTTCATTCCAATGCTTTTAACCTCTTAATTATATTGCGCCGCATGTGTCTTTATAATCTAAGAGTTTTCAATAAATTCTGTCTTTATCTTTTCCTTCTTATATTGTAGTATGTTCTTTATTTCTTCCATACTTTTGCTTCTGGCTTTGCAAATACTCCTTTTTTGTATTACTCCTTTTTTGTATTCGCATTTTAAAAGCTTTTCTTCATCTTATATCAACCGAACTATTACCCATTTCGTGGTAATTTTGTTCCTTTTTATCATATTTGTATACCTTTACCTTTATCTAATTTTTTTTTTTTATGTTATGTTTATGTTTTTTATGTTCTCACTGTTGATTATTTACTTTTTATTTTCCTTTCACTTTCGCTTTTCCTCATATTGTAAATTGCTTATATCCATGTTAATTAATGACAACGATTATCATGTTTATTTAATTTGCATTGTGTCTCTTATTGCGTTTTGTTGCTCAATACGTTCTTATTCCTCCTTGCATTTTTTTTAGTGCTGGTTTACTAGTATGCGCTGTCGTAATATTTTGCGTCCTTTGTTGATTGGGTTGCATTGTACCCCCTTCTTTAGTATTTGGCGTTGCCATCTGAATTTTTTGTTGTTGTTTATTTAAGCGCATGTTCATGTCTGGTTGTTTCTCTTTTTTCTTCTCATTTATGGTCTGTAATTTCGTTTTGCTTATAATGTTCCTATCCAGTGTGTGTTTCGTTTGTCTTCTGTTTTCCCTCTGTCCTATATTTGGTATGTGTGGTTCTATAACGGTTTTCCGTGTGCAGCATGATATCTCCCCTTTGAAACATAGGAAGAATATGCCTAAAGCTCCTCCTATGACCAAGAAGACACTAAATGTCGTCCATGGGTTCTCTAGAGGGGCATATGCTAAATTTTCTAGCGTGGTTCTATGGTTTTTTATTTCGCCGACTTCTACCCCTATGTCGAAAAGTTTCTTTGTGTCAAATAACGAAACTATCTTATTACGTTTTGAAAGAGACGGTATCCCCTTATCCTTCCATTTACTAGAAATATTTGGTATGTCCGTATGTGGTATGTGGTATGTTAATTTTGTTTCACCTTGTGTTTCACTGAAGTGTGTAATTCTTATACTATCCGTCTGTATCATCATGTCCGGCAGTAATTTTATATTTCCTTTGCCTTGTATTGTAGTTTCCGTAACGTTCTTTCCCGTGAAAACGGATACCTTCAATTTGTTAGGTGTTATATACGTCCATATGTTTCTATTTGCAGTTTCCAACCATATGTCGTGGTTCAACTGCAGCACCTTTGTTTTGCATGTCGTCGTTATGTTTCTAAAATATAGCGCGGCCATACATGTGTCCTCTTGTTTGAGGTCTCTTTCTATATTGCTTAATTTACAAAGCCTAGTGTCTCCTATTCTATCGCAGTTGTCATAATCTGCCTGGGTTAATACATATCCCCAGTTGTTTTCTTGTTTTATTATTATGTCTTCCACTAAGTGCAATATTGCCAATATGTTTCCGGTTATGCTTGGCTCGATTGTGCCTTTATACGCATACCATTTGCTTTTTTTCACGAGCGGAATTTGAAGTGTCATAATTATATCTAAGTCGTTGGTGAGGTTTACGTAGTAATGAAGTGTATTTAATATCTCTGGCATAATTGCCCCGTCTGCTCTTCTCGGGAAAGTAAGGTTGTCGTTCAGCGTTGCTTCCTCACTGTCTAATGTTCGGATTAGTTGTACTGGGTTTATTATTTCCGCTAGGTCGAGGCTCTTTGTGTTTTCTGCGTGTAATATTGCTATCAACGTTTTTTGTTTTAGTTTTAAGTTTTGTCTCATACTGTTATACCACATGCCTATCTCCATGAGTGTTGCTTCTAGGTATAGGTCTTTATCTCTGTCATGGGCTCTGTTAAGAGTGTTCCTGATTTTTGTTTTTAAAGATTCGAAATTTTTATTGTTGCTTTCGACTGCCTTATTCATGGTGATTGTTGAGTTGCTCACGAAATTGTATATTTTTTCGATTGCTGACGCTTGATGTTCTGTATTTTTGTTGAATCTTTCTTCGTTTCGTCTAAGTTTATCCATATTTTCGTCAATTCTAGTTCTGTCGTCGGAGTCCATTGCTCCAATTGCTGACCAAAACCCTCTTGGTGTTCTTGTTTTAAAGAAATACCTGATGTACGTGTTTATGTTCGCAATGTCACTAGTGTCTTTGCTCCAAACCGAGGTTATGACCCCGCATTTCAAATTCGGAATTCTTTCTATTAGCGCTGTACAGGTTTCATTAAAAGCATTTAGTGCCGATTCTAATTCTGCTTGATCCTCTACAAGACTCTTATACGTTAGCGTTACCTTAAAATCGTAGACCCCTTGTGCCAGTAATACATCATTGAGTCTTTCCAGAATCAACGCTGCGTTCGCCATGGCCAAGAAAACTCCAGCGAAAATAGTTCTAAAATATGAAAGATAACGATACTTTCTTATGTATAGAGTCGTAAAATCAATTATTCTTCTATTGCTTTAAACCAATATGCATATGTATATATGGAACGAAAAATCAACGCAACGCGTTGATCTTGCATCATTTCAAAATTGGGTGGCATAGATTCCTGTCTTTAAACTTATATTGATTCAACTGGGGCAACAATTTTATGCCTTAAGTCTATGTATATGTAATTCATGTTACAAAAAGCTTGTTACCTTAAATCTTTATTGATGCGGCTTATTACCTTAGGGAAAAAACTTGCTATCTTGCATAAATCCTCGCGCGGCATATGGAAAAACCCCGCAGAAAAAGGATGTCCAACAGTACAGTATTGAGCCTATATCTATATAATGCTTATCTAGTAAAAATGTACGCTGCCAATAAAGATTGAACTCGAGTCTGGTTTTCCTTTTGTTTTACTCCTGTCTTAGCTAGATAAACTTGCTCTTATATGATTGCTGAGCAAAGCGGTGCGTATTCCGGTTACAATCGTATTTACTGTCAAAATGCCCTCATTACCCTAGCATAGTTACAATAACTCGCTTCATTAGATTTATAACCGTATTGCAAAACAAGAAATGCTGTGAACGTGAAACGTGAACCGCCTCCTGAATTCTTTTTTCTCGTGCACTATTATGTGCAGTGTAAGTGGTTTAGACTGTACTAACGCGCCTCTTGCACCTTTTTCTGTTCCGATTTCGGCATTTGATGTCAATCGTTTGTGACGAGAGCTACGGTTAATAATGAGGTAAGTAGTGCGTTTTTATTTCTGATTGATTTTCGGTTCCAAAAACTTTTTCCTTTTTGTTCTTTTAGTTCATTCGTTGTATATTCACCCAATGCCCGAGGCCTCCACAGGGCCCGCACCTGGTGTCCGGACATCCGGTTTTCGCCATTTTTAGGTTAAGGTAAGTATCCTATTATGTTTATTTATTTTTCGATTATATATTTATATGTTTATTCTTTGCAGGGTCGGAAATATAAATTTGAAACGGATTCACTACTGCGTATTGTATGTTTCTAGGCTCTCCGAAAACCATCCTCCGAGACGTTTCTTTATTATTTTTTTTTTCAGCTATGGTGTCATGTATGGTAAGTGTATTTCTTTTAATTGTTTTTTTTTTCTTTCGTTTGTACTTTGTTCTTCCTCTTTTTAGGGTATTTTCTTCTTGCTCTGGTGCCTTCCCCCTCTCGACGGATACTGTAATAATTTACAGGATAATCTGGTGAGTGCTACCTTAGAAATAATTTTTTTGATTAGATTAGAGCTTTTTTTTAAGGAGTGTTAAATCTGAGCTTAGGCTCGTTCGCCACTTGAAAAGTTACTTTGTGTTAATACTTATCATCGGTGCTTTAGTTTCCTTTCACTCTTGCTTGCTTGCGCGAGATATAGGGTGGTGGATATATTTCCACCGTTGTCTACGTATTTTTCGATCGCGTTTAGTTTCCTCTACCATAGTGTTTAATATTTGAGTTTCGTAAAATGGAATATCTTTGATTATGGTCAATGGTCTCTCATTTTACGGGTTATGTACATCCTTCGAAAAAAATTCTTGTAATTTTACGTCATCTTACGCTGACATATGCCAGCGAACAAAATGACTGATTATTATGTTCATTCTTATTTTTACAAGACGCCAACTTATTCAAAAACCTAATTTTACATTTTGCAACGTGCAACATGTAGATTTACCAGAACGCTGTGAAATTACATTTGTCTAGTAAACTTTATATATGTATCTACAGTATATCTATTTACAATATGTACATTTCTCCTCCTAGAGTTCAATCCGTGTACTTCTTGAGACGGTTATTATGAACCTTCTCTAATCTGTTTCCGTTTTTAATCACGGCCGTGCATTCACTCGGGAGTTCTACGACCTCATATGGGCCTCTCCACAGAGCTTGCAGTTTTTGTCCTGTACCCGTGGGGACGGATTTTACAAGTACCATATCGCCCCACATAGGCTGCCACTCGTTGGCGTTTTTATCGTATAGGTCCTTCCTTTTTTCTTTTGACAATATTAGGTTTTCTCGTGCTTTTTTGTGCAGGTGTTTGAACGTGGACCGTATTTCGTTGACGTAGTCCTCGTAATATAGCCCATCATTGTTCCATTTATAAATTGAATTAGGAATGTTGGCGTTTTTACCATATACTAATTCAAATGGTGTATAGCCCGTCGATGAGTTTGACGTGGTGTTGTATTCGAATGTAAAGAAAGGCAAATGTTGGTCCCAAGTTTTCGGGGCATTTCCAACATATTGTCTCAAGTACATTTTAAGTTCCCTGTTCGACCTCTCCACTAAATTTGCTTGTGGATGATAGGTGCTCGTAGTGATTTTCTTAATTTTTAGAATTTTACAGACGTTTTTCATTAGGGAGCTTACAAAATTTGCTCCATTATCTGTAACTAACTCCAAGGGAGCTCCAAATTTACAAATATAATTCTCAACAAATGTTTGCGCGACCGTTGCGCTTTCTTGATTCTCCATCGGTGCTACAATCAAGTATCTTGTTAGGTCGTCTTGCATAACTAGACCGTATTTGTTACCACAATCGGATTCTGGTAATACCACAATGTCCATATATAACTTTTCGAATGGTTCGGACGATGTGGTTGTTATTTTCATTGGAATTTTGTTGGATCGTCCAATCTTGTTCTTTTGGCACGAATCACATTGTTTGACGTAGTTCTCTACATCTCGTCGCATATTTTTCCACTCGAATAGTGGGCTTATGCGTTTCAACATTCTTTTACTGCCGACATGTCCGCCCAGCGGAGAGTCATGAAACTCTTTAAGTACGGTTTCTCTTTCTCCTACTGGTACACGCATTCGGTCTTTCTCTGGCGCAAAGAGGGTGAATACTTTATTGAATTTACCTGCTACAAATCGTAAAATGTTAGTTTCTGGTGGAGTTTGTATGTTTCTAAAGGAGATAATTTGAATATTCTTATCTTCTTTCATGTGTTCGGGGCAGTTCCCGAACGCGTCAACTTATCCTTGGAAAAATACTTTTGTGTCAGCTCTTGATCGGCTTGACCCATTTAGAATCATACCCCATATTTTTCTGTTTGGGATGGCAAATATTCTACCATTTAGAAAATCTTTCAACCCATGATGGAGGTCGACCAATTCGCTCAGCTCTTTATAGGCTGACCTACTATTAACGATAACGAATGTGGCGTCTGTTTCGCTCTCGTCGATCTTGCTTTTTGAAAACTTTAATAGTTTAAAATCTATGCGTCCCTGTTCTAGATCATTTTCAAAATCTTCATGTGTTATTGTTACTTCTAGATCATCTTTCTCGTCCCATTCAAAATCGATATTTTCTAGCCCGTCCATGTGAGGGTTCCATTCGGATTGCTGTGTGTCCTTGAATAGCCCAAATCTTCCCGATGGGTCTGTAATCTGGTTCGTGGTCTTTGTTTCGGTTTGCTTGGCAAGTTTTTCGTCTTCTTCTTGCTGTTGTTGCAGTTTCTGTTGACGTGTGACTACAGCGACCGTGTGAGATTTTTCATCTATCTCAGCATCAGGATTAAGTCTTGATAGAAAATCTGCTACAATATTATCTTTTCCTTGTTTGTAGCGTATGTCCATTTCCAATCCTTGGAGCTTTAAACGAAGTCGTGTCAGCGTGGGTGATGTTTCCTTCAATCTCCAAATAGAGATTAAAGGTCTATGATCTGTGTAGACGATAAATTTCTGATTATAAATAAAATGTTTGAATCTGTTCACTGACCATACAATTGCGAGTAATTCTTTCTCTATCGTATGGTATCTTCTTTCTGCACCTACTAGACCTCTGCTCGCATAGGCTATGGGTCTATCGGTGGACTTTTCATTAGAGAGTACTGCACCAATGGCATACTCGCTTGCATCTGTTGTGATCACAAACGTATCTTTGTAGTTTGGTCTTACCAACAGAGTATTTGAAGTTAAAAAATCTTTCAATTCTTCGAATGCTTTCTGACATTCATTGGTCCAAATAAATTTTACATTTTTCTTTAGCAGATCGTTCAATGGTTTACGTTTTTCTGCTATTTGTGGTATGAATTTACCATAAAAATTAACCGTTCCTAGGAACGAACGGACTCCTTTAACTGTTTTTGGCACAGTCATTTCTTTGATGGCCTTTATATTATCCTCCATTGGCCGAATGCCTTCAGCATTAATTGCATGTCCGAGATATTTAATTTCGGTTCTTAAAATTTGGCATTTTCCTGCCTCAATTTTCAAATTGTGTCGGCGCATAGCCTTCAAAACTTTTATGAGGTTTTCATTGTGTTCCTCAATAGTTGACCCGTAAATGATAATATCGTCTAAGTAAACGATAGCTTTCACACCTTCAATTTCATACAATATTGTGTTCATCAACTTCTGAAATGTTGATGGACTATTTCTAAGGCCCATATGCATTCTTGTAAATTCAAAATGCCCTTTAGGGGTTGAAAAGGCTGTTTTAGCCGCATCCTTTGGGTTAATTGGGACTTGATAAAAACCTGATTTCAGGTCCAATGTTGAAAAATATTTAGCTCCTCCGAGATTATCAAGTATCTCGTCGAACAGTGGGATCGGATATACAAACGGTTTTGTTATTAAATTTAGTGCTCTAAAGTCAACCACAATTCTATACTTTTTATTTCCGTTTTCATCGTCCTTTTTGGGTACGCACAAAACCGGTGCATTCCATGGACTTTTACTGGGCTTAATAATGCCTTGCTTCAACATTTCCTCGATTTCTGCATTTATATGCTTTTTTGTTGCTTCGGGAAATCTATATTGTCTTTTATTTATTGGTATGTTCGACGTCGTCTCTATTTCATGGACAGCCGCGTCTGTAGTTGTTAGATGGTCTCCCTTTTGGTAAAACACATCACTATATTCCGCCATAATTGATTCCATGGCTTGGAAATTGTTTCTTTTCAAATGATCCAAATTAAGGTTCTCTAATAATTTTTCAGTTCGTTCATTACCACGTAACTGATCGTACTTTTTATTGTCAACCAGACTATAGTCCTGGTTGTCATCCAAGTTTTCTAAAACCTGTTCTCCATAGTAGGAATCCATGTAATTTTTTTCGTTGGACTCATTCGTGTAATTCTTTTTATAGTAATCTTTCTTGTTTGTACCATAATCATTAAAATCTATCCTATATTCCGATCCGCATTCCGGGATCATGCTAGTCATGCACTTTCTTCTGTGAGATGTGTCTGATTCAATAAAACTTTTCCTTGACGTTTTATTGTTATTTCTGTTTTCTATTAGTTTGGTCATATCTGTTATATGATTCATTTCTTCGTTATCATACTGTGTCTTATCATCAGTGTATTTTGTAATTGCCTCTGTCTGGCATGCTTTCTCAGCCAGAATTTCGCATTTTCGCGTCATGTTTGAGGGCATTTCATCATCCCTTGCTATTTTATTTTGATATCTATTATTCATCCCATCCCTTCCTCCGGGGATCTTGTTACGTACTTCTTCAATGTTTTTAGTTGAATTCATGTCATCCGCGTAGTTGGGAATATTTTGCTCTCTTGACGCAAAAGCATCAGGACTTTGTATTTTATCTCCATTTGGCTCATTGTCGCTCCTATTCGATTTACGGAGGGCGATGTAGTTCAATTGCTGAGATATAAAAATTGTACATTCCTTAAGAAATTTCGCTCCTATAATTCCCGGGACGCACAAATCCTTTACAATATAAAATTTTATTGGATACTTCGAGTTCCCAATTATTAGTGTGGTCTCTACTGATCCAATAGTTTCTGATTGTGTCAGATTAAAACCTGTAATGTATAACTTATCCCGATAGTTAATAAATCTGGCTCCAATTTTCGCGACCGTATCCCATCTTATTACATTAAGAAACGCTCCTGTATCCAGCATATATTTAATCCTAATGTCAGGCCTTTCTATTGAGGCGATATTTACTAGTAATTGATGATTTCTGGTACATTCTATGTCCAATTTTTCATATGGAGGCATGGTTCCTTGGAATTGATTACTCGTGTTTTCTTGCAAAGTGGTGGGCCGTCCGTGGCCATTATATCGTATATTGAGCGACTTAGTACTCAGTCGTTGTCTGGTTGTATTATAATTTCTTAAATTCTTATTTGTGCTTGTTTTACTGTATGTACCGCAATTTACGCATACTTGTCGGGGTTGTTTAAACGGTTTATTTTCTGGCCTGTTATTGTAGGGGGTCCTGCCATCTATCTGCCCGAACTCCCCATCGTTCAGTTTTTTCTTTGGTTTTCATCTCTTCTATGCTCCTGCTTGTATGGTGACTCGCCTCTTTTCCAGTCTGGTTGTTCCCTCCATTGCCTAGGGTTTGAGTCATTCTGTTTCCAGGGGGGTTGCTGCTCCCTCCACTGGTTTTGCCCAGGCTCGTTTTGCCTCCAACCTGCTTGTTGTGCTTCTCTCCATGGTCTCGGGCCAGATTCATTTTGCCTCCAGCCTGTTTGCTGCGTTTCCCTCCATGGTCTTGGGCCCGGTTCATTTTGCCTCCAATCGGTCCTATTGTTTCCGTCTGGGCGCATGCTCCTCTGGTTGTTGTTATTCGTTTGGTAGTTGTAACTACCTCCTGGGCGCCCACTCTCTCCTTGTCTATTTTGTTGGTAGCTTCTATTGTTGTTTGTTCTTGGTGGCTGATAGCCGTTTCTGTATCTACCACGCTCGTTTTGGTTATCCTCGCGTCGAGGTCTATGGTCGTCGTTCCTAAACTGTCTTGGTGGATTGTTAAACCCCCCGTCTGTCGTCCATCTTCCTTTGAATTTGTTTGAATTTTGTACTAATTCCAATGATTCCAGTCTATTACCTATTTCCGTCAAATGCTCGCATTCTGCATGTCTTTCCTCTAAGTAGTTCAGTAGCTCGACTAGCGGCATTTCACGTTGACTCTGGGCTATTTGCTTAAGTTCTTTATTATATAAACCGCATATGCAGTGTAGCCTCAAGCTTTTTGTCATAGCCCTGTCTACTTCCCCTGGTCCTTCGTCATAATATTCGAGGTGGGTATTTATTTCCATCACTCGTTTTTTGTACTCTTTAAATGTTTCCTGTGGTTTTTGCCTTAGGGTTTCTATTTTGGTAATTATACCTTCTATGGATACATTATCCCCAAATTCTTTAATCAGGTTCGTCTTTGTTTCATTCCAAGTGTCGCCTTTGATTTTAGCGATTGCTGCTGCCGCTTTTCCTTTCAATTTCAGTAGTACCACATAGACTAGATCTGTATGCGGTTCGTCTGCTGGTATTTGTTCGGCAAAGTGATCGACGTGGTATAAAAACGCGTCTAATTCATCCCGAGACCCGTTAAACTCAGGGATACACTGAATAGCCTCTGTTTTAGGGAAGCGGTATTCCGCCTCTTGTGCATTACGCTGCATGGTGTTGCTTTTTATTTCGCATCCACTGTCTGATAAGCTTCTTTGTTTGGTTATTTTTGCTTCTGATAAGCGTATTTGTTTGGGTATAACTCCTTTTATATCTAACTTCTTTTCGAGTATTATTGTCCTATCAAGGATTTTTATTGACTGGTCGTATTTTTTCTGTACTATGTCTAATTTGTCGGTTAGTTCATTCCAAACTCTAACTTCGACTCTGTTTTCGTATTTACTTAATACTGCTTCGAACTCTTCGAAGGCTTCCTTAAGCAATTGTTTTTTTGTGAGGATTCCTTGGAGCGTTCTGGCTCTTCCTTTGTTTTTGTTTAAATTCTCGTATTCGCGTAAGATGTATTCACTGATTTCATCTAGCCTAGACATTTAGGGATTAGTATGTGCATCCAATGATTTGGCCTCCTAGCTGTTTTTTCATTGCTTCGTGGTGTGTCATTACACCGTTTCTAGTGTTCAATATGAGATTTCCGCATATTGTTGGGAGAAAGGTTCTTACGTAGAATTTTAGCTGGTTCGCTGTCGCTTTAATGGGAGTATGTGGGGTTTGAATGAGTATTAGTTCTTCGTGTAGTTTTACTTGGACTATTTCACCCTGCTCTTTGATTATTTCAATAATTTTTTCCCTGCGTAGTAGTTCAACAACCTCATTGGTGTTAGCTACGCTAGTATTAATAAGTACAGTTTCCGATGTGAATTGTATGTTCACTAATGCTTTCAATATTCTTCCAGCCCTCATTATTTGTTCAATAACAGTTTAAGGTAATTTGTTTTATTTATCCAATCGTCTTCGTTTTTTCACTTTCCATGAGAAACGAACGTTTGAGGAAAAAAAAGAAAAAAGATGAAATGTGTTTTAATTGCAATCGTATCGCCTCAGCGCGTTCAGTTCCTTGCACCCACCGATTGCGTCACGATTGTTGATATATCTTCTCCCGCTATTTAATTATTTCGTCATCAACCACAGTCTCGGTCTCTTCGTCGGTACCAGCTGTTTCAGTACATGGTTGGTTGCTAACGTAAAATGCTTATTCTGCTAGTCCGTTCTCGCTTCATGGTGTAAGGTTTCATTTACTTCTCGTTCGTCGTGTTATGGTCGTCACTATATGTCATCATACATTGTCGAGTATATTCACCGTGTGTGGTGGATTAATTAATTAATTAATTAAGTAATGCAATGTGCAAAATTAACCGTTTCTTCGAAAAAAAACGAAAGTAGCCAGATGTAGTTCCTATGATCCTACTATCGCGGCGTAAACGCTCAATAAAGTTGATCTTTTTATATTGTCCCTGCGTAGTATAAAAGAAAATTTCTTTTTCTCACTTACCTGAGCTGCATTGTTGATCTACTCGTTAGTTCCTGTCGAGATGATCTAGATCCTTAAACTCGTAGCAAGCGCATATGTATTTGTAGAGATCGTTGACGCACTCTGTCAAAGTTTTGTGAACAAAGAAACTTTCACTGAATCGATCAGATATGCTGAGTGTTTGTCTTTTTCCACATTTAAGCTATCGTATTTTTCGTGGTTTGTTATTTTTCTTCAGTTTTCACCATCAAAATTCCGCAGACAATTAACGCATTTTTTTTTCATCACATTCAATATTAACACGATCAGAAATCGCCGAATTTCTGCTTTTCTCGGATCTATACTTATGGTTAAGGTTTCCTCGCGACGAGACTTATTTCAGGCATTAAAACTGGTTACCACCAACGCCTGTCTCGATGTTTTTTTTCTCTCTTTGACGATAGTAGTCGGTAAAATGCCAACTTATTCACTAAAAAACGCTCAAACACTTTCAAAATGTAACCTTTCTTCTCACTTTATGGTATACACATGGTATGGATCTGAAGACATTGCTGATTTTAGCCTCCAGTCATAAATGCGTCCTGCAATCTCTCAGGATTGCTAAACCGCTGTCACCACATGCGCCGTAAACGCTTACGCACCGTGGCGGAATTGAAGAGAAACACAAAGGATAGGTAAAAAAAAAACAATATATTTTCCCTACTTTTACTTACACTTTCTGAACTACCCTACTGCGCGAATTCTTTCGCACCTACGCAATCTATTACTCAAATTGATCTCGGTTGTTGGCAGCCAGAGGTACGCACAGTACATGGGGCCCAGCCTTGATCGAGTTAATAGAAAAAGGGAGGAAAAGAAAAAAAAAGCCTCGATTCTAAATCTTCTGAAGTTTATATAGTAAATTTCTTGCTTACTTCAGCAAAATTTCAATTATTGACTATCTATCCCTGTTCAGCATGCGATTGACATTATATTTGTATTAGTGTCGCATCGCTTTCTATCTTTCTCCTTCGTTTGTAATTTTTATGTTAATGTATTCCTATTCTCCTCTATCTTAAAGTAACTCTTGCTGTCTTCTATTATTTTACGAAGGTTCCCCGAACGTGAGTACTTCCTAATTGGTTTAGTGTTAGTAAGCCTTCGGTTCTCGCTAGAACCTCGTGTTCTCTTGTTCTAACTAAAGCTATCGTAAGTGGTTGAACGCTCTATTTCCCGAACATAATTATGCATTTGTATCGATGCGCTCACAATCATAAAAACGCCACGCCTATGTAAATAATTACGTTAATTAATATTGGCACAGCCAAATTCTATACAATCGTATAAACACCTGCAGCCGGTGTCATTGGAAATCGATTATTTACCGCGGATACCTATAAACAATCATTAATTCTTCGAGCAACACAGTGACTCACGTTTGTTGTGCTATGTGCACCGCGACTTAAGAAGCTGCGTTTGCAAATTCGCTAGTGGCGAGTTCTTTCAGGTCAACCATAGAATTGTTGGTTGCGCATTTTTAGGTGTTTACCATTGTGGGGCTGTTCACGTGTTAAACGATAGATACCGCAAGGTGCTCAACGCAAATTTGAACATGCCGGTTGGTCGAGCGCACGTGGGCTGTGGCTAGTGCGTTATCGTGGGCATCATCGAAATGCGCTGCAAAAATTTCATATCTCTGAATAGGAACATGAAAATCGGTGATTTTGTGGAAAAACCACATGACGTGGTTTGACTCAATATGTAACAACTCTGCAGTACTCCAATCGCGTATCTGGATATTTTGCTCCTCATATATAGACGAATCAATCTACATGAAATTAAACCTAAACATGTTATTGTTCCTAACCCTTTGTAGTAAAGAGCTATAGTTCCTAATAACATGGGGAACGTGCAAATCGAGCCAATTTATTCAGCTTACTGATTTTGGTGAGATGAAAACTTTAAAAGCCTGTACTGCTGTCTAAACAACGGAAACCGTTAAGAGATTTAACATCATTCAGACCCATATTCCGGGTGCATGTTCTCGGAAAGTTCTTGTCAAGTGTTATCCTCAACAGGATAACGAAATGCACGGAACGCGAATGCGGTCTGTCAAACAGATAATTTGGAATCTGGAAAATAAAATCTACAGAGAAGCGAGCTGGACAGAGCAGAAGAGACGCTCAAATAGAGGAGGAGCTGTTACTGCACCGTAGTAGCGATAGACGTCAAGACCGCGTTTTTCAGCGTCAGCTAGGAAGATATAGCAGAATCTGTGCACAAAATGCGATTACCCGAACATCTGTGCAGTAGTCTGTTCAGAACCAAGTGCTGGTCTACGACACACATTCGGGACAGAAATCGACAAGAGTAACGACGGGAATGAAATAAGGCTTTTTACTTGGCCTACAACTTTGGAACATGATGTATAATGGCGTTCTAACGCTAAAGCTGCCTATAGTAGTCGAAATAGTTGGATTCGTAGATGACGTCGTTCTCACGATTACAAGAGAGACGATAGAAAACTGAATGGTTTTAGGTTACAGCAAGCTAACCACAAAATCAGGTGGTGCTGGCAGCAACTGCAAAGTGTTGCAGCTGGTTCAAAACACAGCTGGAGGCATATCAATCACATCGATGCGTGTACTGAAACAAGAGTGATGCTAGGTGATGGAGCAGTAATAGACGTTTTCTGGCCACATTGAGAACTTGAGCCCAACGTCTTAAAATGTTTTTTTTATTTTGATTATAGAGGATTTAACCTTAGGGTCATTCGCCTCTTTCCGGGTTAGAGAAATCTCTTTTGGAAAAATCTCTAACACTATGTGCGGGGTTGGGAACCGAACCCAGGTCAGCTGCCTACAATCCAATCGATTTACCAACTACGCTATGCCCGTCTCCTGTCTTAAAATGTGTTTGTATGTATGTGTTGAAGATACGCCGGAGCACGTGGTCTTTGAGTACCCCTGATTCGGGGAAGTGTGAAGCGATATGTCGGCTCTAAGCGTAGAAAATCATAGTCGCACAGATACTAGTAGGGTGGAGCTGACAATTTGAATAAACTCATCCTACCGGTTCCCCGTGGAGTAGACTAAATCCGCGTCGTGTACCAGCGGTACGTGGTGGAAGCGTTAACGAACCGGAAGCTGCGTTACATACCGAATCGTCGGACTGACCTCCACGCTTCGGTGTCGGTAAAAATACCGCCAACGAGGAACTCTCAGTCGGACTAAATTTATCGCAGGGACCTATCGGAGCAGATATCGACGGGAGCTAAATAACTCGGCAGCTCACCGCCAGTCACTGTCCAATTGGATTTTTTTAGTCAAATGGCTCAAGTGCACAGATGATCTAAATGACCTAAAGTTTGACACAAAAGTGTTGAAGATTTTTAAACCATACTATAAGAAAAGATATTATTTATTGTCACCCAGTACATACACAGTACACACACTGACATTTGCTGAAATCGATAAACTGAATCGAAAGGAACATGAAACTCGGCCATCCGGACCTCGGTAAAAAATCGATCTTCAGAGCAATTATATAACCTATCTATTAAGGAAACCAAAATTTTGCCCCAACCTGTACTTTTCAAGTGATCTAGTAAATGTTTCAACAGGTTTCAACAATTTAATATACTCTCAAACTTGTGCTTTTCTCTTTTATTCAAATTATGATGCGATAGCTGGTTATGTTCAATATAATTGTGGAAATTTTTATTACATTCTTATTACACTTGGCAAGTATATACAAACACACGAAGGCGATGAACTTGATCAGCAACACGTAAACGTAGACACATTTGAAACAAACAAAAAACATTTATTTAGCTGAATCAGCATAAATTCAATGCTTTCTTCATTTTATTATCTAATTCGTTTATATAACACGGCTTAATGCGGTAACATCACGGAACCGTGGGTCTTTTAAGAAGTTACCATATGTGAAAATAAAATAAAACAAAAACAAATATTAGTGAGTGTCCTTCGGATCTCTTCCACGCAACTTTCAATTCCCCTTTGCATACTTCTTTCGCGGAGTGGAAAGATTTTTCTACTCATCTACTGCATCTTGGGGGTCAATTTCTCTTATGTTATCTTGATGCCTATGATCAGATGTTCTTCCTTGTCTACAGCATTACCGGTCACCAGCGTAAATCCGTCGTAATTGGTGATAGCAGTTGATTTTGAGCTATTGGATGCTTCTTTTACAGTTGTTTGTATGGCCTGAACAGCTGTCCCAAAATTGGCAACCATTTGTAGTACAGGTGATGGTATTAAAGATTGTGTTTCGAATCGGTTTTCCGTAAATGATGTCAATCGGTTGTGATGCATTCTCCTCAGCAATAGGGATAGGTCCTTCGGCAAGCATCCTCCCCACAATAACACCGTTACCCGCGATGTAATTTATCCAGGTATCGTGTGTAACGGATTCCACTTCTTCGAATTGTTTGCAGGTTTTAGTTACCGTTCATGAATGATACCGTTTTTCAGTTGATATTTTTCTGTGATAATTAATTAAAAAGAAATACAGTTTACCGTTTACGTTTCAGCCTATTTTTTTGTTTCTGCCATCCTCAGAACGGTAACACAGTTGTTCGAATTGTAATTGATCACGGGGAGTACGCGGTGATGAGCCTAAATCCTCTGATGCCCAAATTATGTTTTACTTAAAAATACTATTGTAGATTGTTTTTGTAATGAGAAAGCTGGAAAATATACTTCCAGCTCACGAAAGCTATAGATTTTATTGCTAATAACTTTTATTTCCGGTGTTCACAACATAATTTCATAAATACAGAGGAGTACTACAAGCTAGCAACTTAAAAATATTTTTTTTCTTTTTTTCTTTTTCAATGGCAGTTTATGCTATCTTAGCCAATATTATATCCATTAGGTTTCTGCTCCCCATGTCGTAGGAGGCGATTGCAAACAGCAGCCGTCAAGTGTATCTCCGTGCCGATGACTGAATAGTCAGTTGCAAACGAAGTATCTTGAGGCCCTTGCTGGATCAAGCGATCTCTGAAGTCCTAAAGCAACCTTCTAGGGTTCGCTATGTGCTGGGCTTAATATCTTCAAATTGTTATACATTATTTTTCGGAGATGAATTGTGTCGTGCTCTGGACGACAATGTTTGGAGTAGCACAAACAAAAGTGGGATCAAGCGTACCCACTCTCTCTTAACGTTATTAATTGCAATCGAATTTAATTTGGATTGGAGCTCTGGCTCCTTAGGTAAGAGTTGAAGAGTCTGATCACACTTGAATTTCCCTGCATCATTTTGCCTTTCTTCTATAGAAAAGTTGTGCTATCACTCTGAAAATCGGCAACATAATCCAGGCCTGGAGCGCTGTGAGTCATATACCATTTGACTCGGTTCGAAAAATTTATGAGTGTATGTATAATAGACTGGCAACAATTTTGATTTTTTTGGGAACACTGCTAATTCAAATAGTAATTGGATGCAAAAATCATGTGCAAAATATGAGCTTTCTCCGATAACTCTAGTTCACCCACAAGAGGTTTCCAGTTTCTATAGTAATATATATGGAAACTCGGAAATAAAAATTTAAAATCAAATAAAAAATTCCACAGTAACTCTGCATATCCCAAAACTTCGGTCGCATAGCTTATTTTAAAACGAACAGCTCTGTTGAAGGTTGCATATTGATTAGAGGTTCCCCGACAAAGTTATTTAACTTTGAAGACCAACCGATTTTTTTTTAATATTAATTAAGGAATTCTAAGCATGTGCGAGATAGAGAAGCAACACATAACAAAAAATACTGCCCCCAGGACAGCCACCAGACGCGAGCGGTAAAGCTTCTCTTTCCTAATTTTACACTTTTTAATATTTTTAATCACAAACGACGACAATGAATGCGGTTCATTTAAGCCACGACCGGCATCAACGCTTTCGTGTGTGGGCCTCTCCCTTTGGCTATGCAGAGAAAAGTGTACAAAGCGAGAGGGCAAACTATAGCAGCAAAACAAAAATGTATTTTACTGCTGTACGGAAAAGTGTACTCGGTTTGGCTACCGCTCTGGCAAGAGCAGTAGTGATGCGTCGCTGTAGCGGGCTGTACGGCTTGTGCAAATGTAAATGCACCTGAAAAAAAGTAAATTACCGGTACCGTTCGCATCTCTGGTTACAGCACCCATCCTCGACACACTACCAATTTTCGACCATCCACACAACATGACAATTTCTGTATGGTAGTAGGAAAGCTAACTGTGGGTCTAGAATTAGTGCTCTTTCCCTACGAGGACAATCTGGGCGGCAAAATTCAGTCTGTCTACGTTACTGAGCCCTTCGCCCCCCTTGTGCCATTTAGTGCCACTTCCTCGTTGAGCTTCCGACTTGTTCGCGACGATGGATCTATCCTACTCCGACGAAGAGTTCCCCCGGCGAGAGAAGTTCGAAAGCGAGCAAATCAGCCAAGTGCCGAAGTCAGTTCGGCAATTCCGGTGGAGTAGGGCGTCCGGTTTGCTGGAGCCCCGGCGCGGATGTGGTGTCTCGTTGCAGTCTACTCAGTCTAGGTCCCGGCGGTAAATCTGACTGTACGCTGACGGAGAGTTTGCTAGAGAAGTTCTCCCGATACCGATTCTTCTTTGATTTCAGTATAACAAGTTCTTGAGTCCTTTAGCTCCGTGCTCGGTGCCATTTAGCACCGCAACTTCTTTATGCCTTTTAGTATTTTTTCTTGTACCATTTAGCAGTACTTTCTTGATGAGCCATTCAGCTTCCCGACTTGTTCTTGAACTACTCGGTCTAGCCCCCAACGATGGACCTGACCTACTCCGACAGAGAGTTCCCCGGCGAGAGAAGAGCCAATCAGCTAGGTGTCGAGGTCAGTTCGGCGATTCTGGTGAAGCAGGGCGTCCGGTTCAAAGGTGACCGGATTATCCGCGACTAGTGGTGTCCCGTCGCAGTCTACTTAATCCAGTCGCCAGCGGTGAATTAAGCTTACGCTGACGGAGAGTTCCCTGGCCAAAGAAGTTCTCCCAATACCGATTCTTTTTTGGTTTTCGCTATATTTCTATCGGAATAACCGGTGGGGTGGCGTGGTCGGTCTTGTGCTTACGGATTGAGCGTGGCGTTCGGTTCGCTGGCGTTTCGACGACCCATACTCGGTGCTCTGTTGCAGTCTACTCGACTAGTCCTCGGCGGTGGGTCTAGCTTGTTCCTGCGGAGAGTTCCCTGACGGTGATCGCTCTCCCGAAACCGTTGATCGATGTTCATCACGCCGTTTCCGCTCTAAGACGCTCATAATCTACATCATAACTATATTGACTGCGTTTCACGTCTTTACATCGCTGTCGTTCTGTAAGCTACATTATCCGGGTTGATGCCCGGTCCTCCCGTTTTAAGAAGCTCCCTGCACGTCGCTTAAACCCTCGGACATTCGAAGACCACATGCTACGGTGTCTCCTCGATGTTCTCATACTCCGGGCACAATGGTGACGTTGCGTACCCGAACCGATGAAGATACTTCCTGAAGCAACCGTGGCCCGACAGGAGCCGTTTCAGGTGGAAGGTCCGTGGTTTCTATTGACCCAGGTCGACAGGTTTGGGAGGAGCCGGTAGGTCCACTTTCCTTTCTCCGTATTGTCCCATTCCTGCTGCCAGGTCACCATCGAATTAATTATTCACTACGCAATCGCAACTCCTTCGACCACCAGCCGGAACGTCGTATTCAGCTTTTCGCGTTCCCGCTTGGTTTTCAGCGTCGCACCCCAGATAGGAACCCCATATCGCTGTATAGATGACGAAACGCTAGATAATAAACCGACTTTTCGCAGATGTAATCAACGTGGTGTTAAAGCACAACCGGTCACTTACTCCCAATTGCATCAGTGCACGCTTCGATGCAATCACATGCCCTTTGACGGTGATCTGTATCCACTGAACCGCTTGGCAGTTGCTGACCAACAACACATCCGTCTTGTGGTGATTTGCAGCTTGACCTCGTTCATCCAGCTCTCGATCGCGTCTATTGTCTCCGTCACCAACACCTCTACTTCTACAAGTGTCTCACTCATCGCCGTTAGTGATACGTCGTCTGCCAAAGGCACGATTTTCACTTTCCCGAGCATCCCGTTCCAAACAGTTGGACCTACAATGAAGCCCTGAGGAACGCTCCCTCCGACTCTCATTGACTTCGTTCGTCTCGTACAGCAGTACTCTACTCTGGAAGTAGCTCTTCAGGATCTGGTTCATTCTTCTGTGCAGCACACACCAGCTTCTGTGCCTCCCACATTTCGGGAAAATTGTCATCGTCTAAACACTTCTGCAGTCCCATCCTGAACATGTCCGGATATGCCAGGATCGCGCTTTCAGCGCCACGTTTACATCCTGACCGAGGGCTTACTTTTATTTTAGTTGTATCGACGCTCCTTTGAGCTCGTCGTTAGTCGCTTGCCACTCGGCTGTGTTAGCTTCTTCTTCTTCATCGTACGGTGTCGGTAACCAGGTAGTTGGATCGCGCTTCGGAAAGAGACTCTCAACGATTATCTTTAGCTTTTTTGTGAGGGGAAACTATGCCACTGCGACCACTATTCAGGTTATCTTTCGTGGCTGCCCCTGTTTGCTCTTTAGCTTACCCGGGTATATTTGTTATCTGTAGCCTTCATCTTCGTCATGACGATTCAGTACGCGTCCCCCAGGGATTAGCGTCTACTTCTCAGCACAGCTACTCATGGCAAACTGGTATACTAAGCTTGATCTCCCATTTTAAAGCGTCCCTAGCTTCTCTAAACTTCGCTTGCGCCCCTCTCTCACTCTCTGATCTTGCACTCTGAGCCCGCCTTCTGGATCTAAGACAAGCAGCGTGTAGCGTAGTGAGCTATTCATTTAACCAATAAGCTGCACACCGTCTACTGCATGGCTACAGTTTTCGTGTCATTGTAACGTCAAAAGCCGTCACAATCTTTCTTGTTAGATCAGCCGCATCAACGTACTTGATTTCGCTGTTCGCCGAAGTGACTCAACAAAGAGGTTTTTGTTAAAGGCTTTCGTCTTCCACTTAGGTTGCCGGTCGTCCTTCTCCGTGCAGCAGCATGGTTCTATTGGCCAATGCGGTAGCGAATCGCCTGGTGGTCGCTATGGAGATACTTCACGCACATTCCCCAGTTCATGTTTTCTGTCAGTCAAGGACTACAGAACGTGGCGGAATGTCGATGTTCGTTTCGTGAACCAATAAGCTCCCAGTTTTTTCACGATACCAGGAGCCACTTCACCGCGATCTACTCGTTATAGTCCTCGGCGGTAGCCCTAGCCTCCATAACGAGCCGAACGGTAGGTGTCGAGGTCTGTCGCCAATTTTCACTACAAGGAAATATTCTCACAAGACAACTTTCCATGTGAAACTTTGAGAATTTAAATTAAAGAAAAATCCATTAGGCGTATTTTTGTTTAAAATGTTCAATTTTTTCAAATTTCTTCAAAATATTTCGGGGGGGGGGGGGGGGGGGTTTGTACTCAAATCCCCCACTACTACGCCACTGGGGATGTATAAGATGATACAGGTATTTTTCACTGAATTTATTGTTTGTTTTGCCAATATTTCATATATTCTCACATAAAAACTTGAAAACTCTTGTGAGCGACCTAGAGTTTTCGGAAAAAGCTCATATTTGACAAATGGTATGTGAGGCCATTTACCGTTTGATTTAACAGTGTTCCGAAAAAATGTCGAAATTGTTGCCGGTCTAATGTATAATTTAGACTCACTTATTTTATCAGAGATGGCTGAACTTTTTTTTCTCAAAATTAGTTTCAGACAAACATTATAGCGCTCACACAGGACATTGATGTTTTTGTTGATTGGAGTCCCTGGTTCAGAGTCGCGGGGTGCACAATGCAGTCAAACGATAACTTCCCATATAAACTAGTACCGCCATGGTTTCAAGATGATGCAAATCCTATTAAAATTACATGCATTTGTAGTTCTAGACCGCTAACTTTCCCCGTATGCGTTACTAGTAAAGTATTAAAAATATCTTTTGTTTGTGGTTATATGTAAGATCTATACAAATACTGAATACTCTTTAACGTTATATGTTATATTTAAAAAATATAATTGTTCTTGGAAACCGAAAAAAGATTAAATCTTTCCAATTCTACTTATAAAACGTTATGAATACTTCAAACATATTAGGAAAAATCTTGCTGTCGTCTTCAAACAGAATAGATTCTAAGATTACGTCAGCAAATAATTGTTAGATATATTACTAAAGGGTGTTGTGTTACCTGTTAGGAGATAAAGATCAGAAGGCCGATCAGTCTGACGGCAAAGTAAATCACTGCAACAAAATTTAAATTATCTCGAAAATTACTACATTTTTACATTTTGGAAGATTATTCTTATAGGCATTTTGGCTATGAAATTATGTTTTATTACACGGGGCATCCGACAACAAAAATAATAAAATATAATATTAGGTTTTAATTATTTGACAAATGTCATACTTTGCAGTGCACATTCTCTCATAACGAAAACGTGATTCCCGGTAACACATTTTCGAATAGTTTTACTACAGAGAATAGACAAACACCTCGAGCGACGAAGGGTTGTAAAAATAATCGGTCTATTCAAAATACCGATTGCTGGAATTTTACCGGCTGATCGTAGTGCCGGCTAGTGGTAAATTGCTACTTGCTGCTGTCATTTGGAAAGGATAGTTATTTCTCTTACACACGTTAGAAACATGATTTGCACGTCAGTTATTAGTGGTTACAAGTCATAATAGGAAATGATATGGCGAACTGAGGACAGCCGCAAAAAATATGGGTGCGACAAGCAGATACACGTAGAGTCAGTGGAAAACTTTATCAAGAACGTAGCACGGAAGATTTGCAAGACGATCAACAAGATGAGGAAGAAATAAGCCATGGGATCAGTTACCATGACCGTGATGGAAGACTTTTGAACAATAGTATAGAAAATTCCGAGTCAAACTCTTCTATGGCCCGCAGCCTATCTGTGAGAATCAGGCCCGTTTCACACAAAACCTTTCCCAAAATTATTGAAAGAGCTCGTATAACTTTGAACCTTATTGTACACAATTCTTCAAATACAGCGAGAAGTCGAATAGAACCTATCAATATAACAAATATATTGGAACAATATATTCAGTAGCATTAGCCCTGCAATTGTGTTATGCACTAGAAATCAACATAATAAAATATGATGAAATTTATACGACATGCAAACAAGTATGGTTGTAAACATGCATAGTTTGAATCGAAAATTGAATTGAAAATCAAATTCGAAGCAATGCACATATTTAGAGCATCAAAAGGCATATAGTTTTATCTCTTTATTCATATGCTTTTACACGCCATGTATTTTTCAAACACATCCGAACATAAAAGCAGAAATGCATTAGTTTTCAATTGACGTGAAAAATGAATGCAAAATTCGTTGAATAAAACACGTGTATTTGCGGAATGATTTGATTTTACATCTATTTTCATGCTACCAATACGTGCATGATAATCAATGTAAAATTACAAAATATTTTTTCTGTGCGCTGTGAAGTCTATCGAAAATGACTTTGCTTTACTTTATCGGTTGGCTTTACACCTGACTGCTTGTGAACGGATTGTTTACGGTTTCAGGAACCGCAGCTCCAATTTATTACAACTAATAGAACTTTTCAGAAGATTTAAATCTAAATCATATTACCTGCTCTCCAACAATAAGCAAAAAATCGAAATGAGCACAAATATTTGTTCAGCTGGTTTTCCTTATATACGAGCTTCTAAACAGCTGAAATATCAGAAACGCGCACAATATGTATACACATTGCTATCAACCTAACCGGCATTGAAAGTGAAACAAACGATTTAGTAAATAAAGTGTACACTGTACTTTACTTTAACACTATTCTGAAATATAGTAACATGCAATTCTAAAATAGTTATCATTTTCTGTACTTGGCAAGTTGCATCGGTTTGTTTGGATTGTTTGCATGCATTTTTTTCTTTCAATATTATGCCATCGAACCACCCGTGCATCTCGCACACCAATTCACTGCGAAACAAAGCGATGCGGTAGGTGAAAAGAATCATTGAAAACGTTTTTAATCCACCTAACAGTGCGATGAGACATTTCTTATAACTCTCTTCGGATATTATATCGTTTTAGAACATTTAGAACTTGATGCTTCGCGATGTTTTTGATAACACGTACTACATGGGATAGTGGCAGGACTCAGAGAATCGCTCAAATCAGCATAGGACAACATCAGTGCTACAAATCTCAAACCAAATCAATGGGAAAGCGAAAAAATGGCCCATAAAATGGACATACCAACGAATTATTGTTAATGCTCTGTTAAAAAAATATCTAAATTGTGGTGGGAAAACTGAATTTTCCTAAAGGGGTTATATATTGTACTGAGCCAAAAAAATCGAATTTTTTTTTAATCGATTTGAAGTTTATACTTTACTCAAATTTCCAACGCTACTGAGAACTAAGAAATCAACGCTTTTTATTGAAAAGGGCGATACTAGCAGTGATACCATTCAAAGAAAATCAACAGTGAATATTTCCAGATTTGGTTTTATTTCCTATTTAAGAACTATTGTGTTTTTTAGATTGTATGATTCAGTGATCGAAACCCAAAACTTCATAAAGTATTTGAAACTATTAAATAAAAATTTGTTTTGCTATTGAAATTGACAAATAGTATCGCCCTTTCGCAATTGTTTACTTGTTCGGTCCCACCTATCAGCATTGAAGTATCATGATCATCATCATGTAGCATTAATGAAAAAACCTTAAGTTTTCATTTGTAAGTATCGCCCTTTTCACAAAAAAAGCGTTGAAATGAAATCGCAGCTCCTGATATCACTTCGACATCGACTTTTTCTAAAGGTGACTTCCCAGTAGTATCCTTGATTTGAATTATTATCGCTAATCCTAATGCCAAAGAACAAATAAAAACCTCTCGAAAACGAACCGTTTGGGAAAATCATCGATAACCTTCCGTCACTGGGTGCACAGTGCTCTGAAAATCTAGCGAAATCGTCTTAGGGCACCAGCGGGTCTAATTCAGAGCTATCTGCGCGGCGAGTTAAATCTGTAAAGAATACTAAAAATTAATTTCTATTCCATAATTTTCAGTTCAGCAATTCGAGAGATCGTGCCCACCGCAAGCCATGAAAAATAGACTACGTTGTGAAGCGAGGGTCACTATTTATTAAAAAATCACGGTTAAATAAAAAAAATAAACTATTGAAAAAATTCAATTAGTTTATAATTTTCACATACTTATTAGGAAAAATTGTTTAATAAGCTTTCGTAAAATTATGTAGGAAAAAAGCTGAAAATTTCAGTATTTTCTCTATCTGCAACATATAAACCCTTAAGTAAACCAATTAATTGGTATACGAATTGGAATAGGTTCGCCAAATTTTGGAAGAAGTTTATAAAATAACCCTTTGAAAACTACCTAAAATTGTTGTAGTTCGATGCAATAAAAAAATCTACAAAAATGTGAAACACAGTGAATAATACATACAATAAAGACCCATTTTTATCAATCTCATGGTATATTTTAGGCTGACAAAATGGGGATATTGACTAAATCGGGCAATTTTTTTTTCTTTATAATAAACTGAAGCTGTTAAAATATTCTTCCCGTCCCTTGGTGTAGTCTGATAACTATTTCTGATTATGATGAACTTTTTATTTTTGCATATTTCCATCTCCATGATAAGGAAAACATGCTCAAGAAAGGATTTACTCTAATTCAGTCTTGTTCGTCTGTTAGAGCCCATCAAACATATGTTCATATTTGGCTGATAAAAACGGGGTTTCAATGTATTATAATAGATATTCAGCATTCGAAGAAGTTTCTTGCGAACGAGTGTAGAACGACTTTGTTTCTACTTACTTGAAGTCAGCGGCGTAGCCAGAAATTCGGTTTGGTGGGGGTTTGGTGAAATCTATCTTACTGTCCAAACGGCAGAATTCCGAAACCGTAATTTTTGAAGTTTGAAAATTATGCAGAATTAATTTTTCAGAAAATAGTAACAGAGTTCGTGTCTTTAGCGAATTTGTTGAGACTTTATTGTAGTTATGAATATTAACCTGAGAAAATTCACCATAAATACGTCTTGGACGATATACCGTCAAAATTATTTTTTCAAATGATGCGCTGTTTAACGTTTGTAAAACTCATCGAAGATACTAAGCCTCCGAAATCGGCGGTTTCAAAATGATGCTATCTTGACCTTAAATTACTGTTTTTAAACATTTGACCTATACAAATACAACAAAAATCAAATTCTCATCAAAATAGATCAGGAACTGCTAGAGTCGAATGGAAATCGTAATTTTTCATAAATTTCTCTCTATATTCGGAAAGTGTTATTCTCGTTATTAATCATATTACGTTTTCGTCTCAACTCGACTTATTCCCAAAATAAAAACCGGATTTAATCCACCTAGTGGTGCAATTGTGCTTTTCTCATTTGTCCAGACTATGATTCCATGGCTGGTTATGTTCCATACAATGGTGGAAATGAATATTACATGTTCAGTACGATTTGCAGATACATACAATAGATCGACAGCCACGATCCTGAGATACTATGTGATACTGAAACATCGCTTGAAACCAGCGGCGGATCATGGAGAAAGATCCGGGAGGTCCAGGTCCTGCCGAAAATTTTCAACTTGTTAAGAAATTTTAAACTAGTTTTAATTTTAAAGTAGCAACCCCTCACTACATTCTCCCTCCGGGCCGGTATGATTGACGATTTTTAGAGTGATTGCCTAACCTTTCTATATGAGAAAGGCACAAATGTACCAAAGTCCAAAAAAGGCAATTTTTGTCAAACATCTCAATGTTTCATGCATTTTAAAGTCATTTGGCATCAAAAATACAAATTTGATTTTGAAAATTTTTGATTTCAGTTTTATCGGAATTTGCTGTGTGATTGCACTCCTCAACTCGTAACTCCGGAACCGGAAGTCCAATCAATAAAAAATTCAATAGCAGCCGATGGGAAGGTTGTACCTTTCATTGGAGACTAACTTTGTGCAAATCGGTCCAGCCATCTCTGAGAAACAAAGGTCACATTTTTTTCCACATGCACCCACAGACATTTTCCGATCTCGACGAACTCAGTCGATTGGCATATGACACTCGGCCCTGCTTGTCGGAATAGATTGACGAATTTTAGAGTGAATGAGAAAAGCAAAAACATTTTTAGCAAATGTTGAAAGTTATGCATTTTTTTGGTGAGCAGTTCTATGTTTCATAGACAGTAAATCAATTTTCACTTCGCTTTCTATTAAATAAAGACCCTTATTACAGTACATCTCTACAAAACCGAGCTCAATTTGAAAATAAATCTGAGGATTATGATTGATTACAGAACTCTGGAAGTTTCTATTGGAATGTTTTCAGGCAGGAATTTGATATTGATGCAATTAGACAACTGTGAAATCAAGACCAATAGATCAGTTACATATCAGGACCCCATTCCGACAATTTATCAAAAGTCCTCATGATGTTTACAACAACAGGTTATCAATCTACGGATCAGATAATTGTTATTGTAATATTGAATTAAATCAGTCTGAATCAATAAATTTTTAACTTCAATCCAATATTTTTTTTGGGTGTGGTGGGGGGGGGGGGGGGTTGTATGGTGTTAAACCCCAAAACCTTTTCTGGGCTACGCCGTTGCTTGGAGTTATTTATTTCGCTTTTCATTTTCCGATATGTTTCAGATCGATCCGATGGTCATTAGTTAGAAAAATTGCAGTCAGAAGGTTCGCACAAATGAACATTTTTGCACTGATAAGTTATCAAGTTCCTTCCAGACAACTTGGAAGTGTTCGGTGATTACTTCTAGCTGTTGTAGATAGTAAAATGAAATGGAAAATTCGTTTTATCGAAATAATGTTTAGCTTATTTCAATGGATTATTACTATATTGTACAATAAATAGGTAACAAAGAGTAATCAACAAACAACAAGCCATAACTTTTAAAATATTCAAAATAGATATTTGAAGTCTTCAGTAAAGTTATTCGCAAAAGTAAGAGCTACAAATTTGTTGAAGACATCATTTCGATATAATCACTTCCAAGAAAATTTGTGAAAATATCTCACTCATAGGGGGATTAATCAACAAAAGCACAATACCAAAAGAAAGGGCATATTGCCTCCATTAAATTCTCCGAAGATACTATTGACCTAAAATAAGCCGTTTTGGCGTTAATAATAGATTACATGTTTTTGGTCACATTTCTGGCAATGGGAAATGATAAAAATCTTTCGTTAAAGCTGTCTAAAAACATATAAATTGTTAATCTATATTGTCAATTTCGGCAGATCATTTAAAAAAACTGCAAAAAACGCCATTTTTACGCATTCAAACATTCATATCTTGGAAACTAAACATCAGAATCAAAAACAAATTAATAGCGTTCATACTGTTTTTTAGTTCTTTCATTTAAAATTGGTTTGGATAAGATCGGTTCAGCCATTGCTGAGAAACACGAATGAGAATTTGTCCGTTACATACACACACACAGACACACACACACACACACACACACACACACACACACAGACATTGTCCCAAATCGTCGAGCTGAGTCGATTGGTATATAAGACTCGGCCCGCCGGCCCTCGGAAAAATTCTTGAAAGTTTGAGCGAATTCTATACATTTCTTTTATAAGAAATGTAAAACCGGAAAAAATATCCAAAACTATGAGGCGGAAAATGAAAATTTCTACTATTTTCGCAATAATTGTTGTATATATTATTATATATTGGAATTACCCATGAAATTCCGCATCGAACAGTGTTTTTCAATTTTCGATGTATGCTGTCAGAGCTAAGTTATAGCCATTTTCTTGCTACAAAAGACATTCCCGGATTCAGAAAGGAAAATTTCAAAATTCCAAGCATACTTAGTTGTAGAAAATTTAATTACGAAGAGATAAGTATTCTTGGATTTTCGAAAAACGCTTTTAATTTTGAGTTAATCTCCGAGAACGAAAAAATCATTTTACCTGACTTTCATGTTAAGACCTCTCACAGGGTTATTATCAGTGTGAAATAAAAAACGCTTTTAATCCACCTAACAGTGCGATGAGACATTTCTTATAACTCTTATCACTCTCTTCGGATATTTTATCGTTTGAGAACATTTAGAACATGATGTTTCGCGATGTTTTTGATAACACATACTACATGGGATAGTGGCAGGACTCAGAGAATCGCTCAAATCAGCATAGGACAACATCAGTGCTAGAAATCTCAAACCAAATCCTGATGGGAAAGCGAAAAAATGGCCCATAAAATAGACATACCAACGAATTATTGTTAATGCTCTGTTAATAAAATATCCAAATTGTGGTGGGAAAACTGACTTTTCCTAAAGGACACCATTCAAAGAAAATCAACAGTGAATATTTCCAGACTTTTATTTCCTATTTAAAAACTATTGTGTTTTTTATATCCTAGATTGCATGATTCAGTGATCGAAACCCAAAACTTCATAAAGTATTTGAAATTATTAAATTAAAATTTGTTTTTGCTATTGAAATTTACAAAATGATAGTATCGCCCCTTTGGCGATTGTTTACCTTTTCGGTCCCACCTATCAGCATTGAAGTATCGTTCTTACGTTTTTTACAATAACTACCGTTCTACACCACCGATTTCGTCCGGGTTTTTTTCAATAGCGATCATTGTTACTATTTACAGCTGGTATCAGCTTGATAATTCTAAAAAATACGAAAATGACAGTTTCGCTTCTAAACTGCTAGCAAAAAAAGTATCGCCCTGTTTGTTTGCATGAAGCGTGAAGGGCGAAACTTTAAATAAACAAACAAAAATACAGTTTCGCCCGTTGTATTTTTTGCTGTAGTTTAAGAAAGCAATATCGTAGAATCCAAATTTTTAGGTTAATTGGTTGCGTTTCAAAGCCCTCATTCGCATGTATGAAAAAAGCCTTATGTTTACATTTGTAAGTATCGCCCTTTTCACAAAAAAAGGGTTGAAATGAAATTGCAGCTCCTGATATCACGCTAACTCTGAAGTGCATGCGTGCATAGTTCCAAATTTTACTTCGACATCGACTTTTTCTAAAGGTGACTTTCCAGTAGTATCCTTGATTTGAATTATTATCGCTAATCCTAATGCCAAAGAACAAATAAAAACAAACAAATGTTGTAGCTCGATTCAATAAGAAATCCCCAAAAATGAAATGTACCTATTAATGTGAAACACAGTGAATAATACATACAATAAAGATCCATTTTTATCAGTCTCATGGTGTATTTTAGGCTGACAAAATGGGGACATTGACTAAATCGTGCAATTTTTTTTTCTTTATAATAAACTGAAGCTGTCAAAATACTGTTGAAATATTCTTGATGTAGTCTGATAACTATTTCTGATTATGATGAACTTTTTATTTTTGCATATTTCCATCTTCATGATGAAAACATGCTCAAGAAAGGATTTACTCGAATTCAGTCTTGTTCGTCTGCTAGAGCCCATCAAACATATGTTCATATTTGGCTGATAAAATCAGGGTTTCAATGTATTATAATAGATATTCAGCATTCGAAGAAGTTTCTTGTGAACGAGTGTAGAACGACTTTGTTTCTACTTACTTGAAGTCAGCAGCGTAGCCAGAAATTCGGTTTGGTGGGGGTTTGGTGAAAATCGATCATACTGTCCAAACGGCATAATTCCGAAACCGTAATTCTTGAACTTTTAAAATTATGCAGAATTAATTTTTCAGAAATAGTAACAGAGTTCGTGTCTAGCGAATTTGTAGAGACTTTATTGTAGTCATGAATATTAACCTGAGAAAAATCACCATAAATACTTCTTGGACGATATACCGTCAAAATTATTTTATCAAATGATGCGCTGTTTAACGTTTGTAAAACTCATCGAAGATACTAAACCTCCGAAGTTGGCGGTTTCAAAATGATGCTATCTTGACCTTAAATTACTGATTTTAAACATTCGACCTATACATATAATTGGTCATACAACAAAAATCAAATACTCATCAAAATCGATCAGAACCTGCTAGTATCGAATGGAAATCGTCATTTTTCATAAATTTCTCTCTACATTCGTAAAGTGTTATCCTCGTTATTAATCATATTACGTTTTCGTCTCAACTCGACGCATTCCCAAAAAAAATCTGTCTTAGTCCACCTAGTGGTGCAATTGTGCTTGTCTCATTTGTCCAGACTACGATTCCATGGCTGGTTATGTTCAGTACAATGGTGGAAATGAATATTACATGTTCAGTACGATTTGCACATACATACAATGGATCGACAGCCACGATCTTGAGATAATATGTGATACTGAAACATCGCTTGAAACCAGCGGCGGATCATGGAGAAAGATCCGGGAGGTCCAGGTCCTGCCGAAAATTTTCAACTTGTTAAGAAATTTTAAACTAGTTTTAATTTTAAAGTAGCAACCCCTCACTGCATACTCCCTCCGGGCCGGTATGATTGACGATTTTTAGAATGATTGCATAACCTTTCTATATGAGAAAGACAAAAATGTACCAAAGTCCAAAAAAGTCAATTTTTGTCAAACATCTCAATGTTTCATGCATTTTAAAGTCATTTGGTATCAAAAATACAAATTTGATTTTGAAAATTTTTCATTTCAGTTTATATGGGAATTTGCTGTGTGATTGCACTTTTCAACTCGTAACTCCGGAACCGGAAGTCCAATCAATAAATCAATAGCAGCCGATGGGAAGGTTGTACCTTTCATTTGAGACTAACTTTGTGCAAATCGGTCCAGCCATCTCTGAGAAACAGAGGTCACATTTTTTCCACATACACACATACATACACACACAGACATTTTCCGATCTCGACGAACTGAGTCGATTGGCATATGACACTCGGCCCTCCGGGTCGGGATTGGATTGACGAATTTTAGAGTGAATGAGAAAGGCAAGAACATTTTTAGCAAATGTTGAAAGTTATGCATTTTTTTTGGTGAGTAGTTCTATGTTTCATAGACATTAAATCAATTTTAACTTCTCTTCCAATTAAATAAAGACCGTTATTGCATTACATCTCTACAAAAACGAGATCAATTTGAAAATAAATCTGAGGACTATGATTGATTACAGAACTCTGTAATTTTCTATTGGAATGTTTTCAGGCAGGAATTTGATATTGATGCTATTAGACAACTGTGAAATCAAGACCAATAGATCAGTTACATATCAGGACCCCATTCCGACAATTTATCAAAAGTCCTCATGATGTTTACAACAACAGGTTATCAATCTACGGATCAGATAATTGTTATTGTAATATTGAATTAAATCAGTCTGCATCAATAAATTTTCAACTTCAATCCAATTTTTTTTTTTTGGGTGTGGTGGGGGGGGGGGGGTGGGGTTGGTGGCGTTGTATTGTGTTAAACCCCAAAAACTTCTCTTGGCTACGCCGTTGCTTGGAGTTATTTATTTCGGTTTTCATTGTCCGATATGTTTCAGATCGATCCGATGGTCATTAGAAAAATTGCAGTCAGAAGGTTCGCACAAATGAACATTTTTGCACTGATAAGTTATCAAGTTCCTTCCAGACAACTTGGAAGTGTTCGGTGATTATTCCTAGCGGTTGTAGATAGAAAAATTAAATACAAAATTCGATTTGTCGAAATAATGTTTGGCTTTTTTCAATGGATTATTTCTATATTGAACAATAAATAGGCGACAAAGAGTAATCAACAAACAACAAGCCATAACTTTTAAAGTATTCAAAATAGTTATTTGAAGTCTTCAGTAAAGTTATTCGCAAAAGTAAGAGCTACAAATTTGTAGAAGGCATCATTTCGATATAATCACTTCCAAGAAAATTTGTGAAAATATCTCACTCATAGGGGGATTAATCAGCAAAAGCACAATACCAAAAGAAAGGGCATATTTCCTCCATTAAATTCTCCGAAGATACTATTGACCTAAAATAAGCCGTTTTGGCGTTAATAATAGATTACATGTTTTTGGTCATATTTCTGGCAATGGGAAATGATAAAAATCTTTCGTCCGCATTTAATGTTAAATATCTCTTTTGATAATAGTCCGATTTCAATAATCTATAGCTTGTTCGAAAGGTATTCGTTAAAGCTGTCTAAAAACATATAAATTGTTAATCTATATTGTCAATTTCGGCAGATAATTCAAAAAAACTGCAAAAAACGCCATTTTTACGCATTCAAACATTCATATCTTGGAAACTAAACATCAGAATCAAAAACAAATTAATAGCGTTCATACTATTTTTTAGTTCTTTCATTTAAAATTGGTTTGGATAAGATCGGTTCAGCCATTGCTGAGAAACACGAATGAGAATTTGTCCGTTACATACACACACACAGACACACACACACACAGACATTGTCCCAAATCGTCGAGCTGAGTCGATTGGTATATAAGACTCGGCCCTCCGGGCCTCGGAAAAAATCTTGAAAGTTTGAGCGAATTCTATACATTTCTTTTATAAGAAATGTAAAACGTGTTTAATCCACCTAACAGTGTGATGAGACATTTCTTATAACTCTTATCACTCTTCGGATATTATATCGTTTGAGAGCATTTAGAACATGATGCTTCGCGATGTTTTTGATAACACTTACTACATGGGATAGTGGCAGGACTAAGAGAATCGCTCAAATCAGCATAGGACAACATCAGTGCTCTCAAACTCTCAAATCTCAAACCAAATCAATGGGAAAGCGTTGATTCGTAACCCAACTTTGTACCGGGAAACAAGTGCTTTTTGTTCTCTCCGGTGTGGTTTAGTTTTTTCGGTGGTACGAAGGTGCTTGCTGTGGCAGAGGCTGCAGTAAAGCATTAGTAATAAACAGTCCCGCGAGTGATAGTTATTACCTGCGATATCGGTGCAGTGAAGTTACTAAACAGTTTTCTTGCCTGAAAGACGGCTTTGTTTAGACGAGCTATATCAGCTCTATTGTGTGAAGGTCACGCGGGTGACGGATAAAACAAACGAAGGATCAATTCACCTACCAGCTCGTCAGGAACCAACTGGTGAAGTGTTTTGTTTTTTACTTTTCTTATCGATTTTTTTTCTTTTTATTGCTTTTGATTTTTTATTTTGATTTAAGTTAAACAGTGCGGTCGAGCGTGTTGCTCCCGCAACAAAATGGAACAAACAGAAGGATCACCCTCCGAAGACGAATATTATGGGGAAGAAGAACATATATCTGATACTGAGACAGATAATGTTATGATCGATCCACTTCCCCCCAATGTCTCACAGCCCCCCCGAGTCAAGGTTTACCAGGATGGATCCGCTGGTCCTTGGGTGGTATACTTTCGGCCCAAAAATAAACCGTTAAACAGCATAACTGTTGCACGGGAGCTGACAAAACGATACTCGGCCGTAACCGAGATTAAAAAGGTTCAGTCAGATAAACTGCGCGTAGTCGTTACTGACTTGAAACAGGCCAATGATATCGTTAGCAATAGCCTCTTTACGCTGGAGTATCGCGTCTACATTCCTTCTCGTGATGTGGAGATCGACGGTGTGGTAAGTGATGCGGGTCTAACTGTCGATGATCTGATGAATGATGGGGCTGGCCGCTTTAAGGACCCTAACCTTCAATCAGTTAAGATTTTGGAGTGCAAGCAATTGCACTCAAAGTCCATCGAAGATGGTAATTACTATCCATCAGACTCGTTTCGCGTAACCTTCGCCGGATCTGCACTTCCGAGCTACGTTGAAGTGGGAGGAGCTCGTCTACCTGTACGCCTGTTTGTACCGCGGGTCATGAATTGTTCCAATTGCAAGCAGCTAGGTCACACGGCCACCTACTGTAGCAACAAGCAACGGTGCGGTAAATGTGGGGAACGCCATGCGGATGATACTTGCAGTAGGCCCGCTGAGAAGTGTGTTTACTGTGGGGAGAATCCGCATGCACTTTTGACATGCCCAACGTACAAACTTCGCGCGGATAAACTGAAGCGATCCGCCAAAGATCGCTCCAGACGCTCTTACGCAGAAATGCTTAAAAGAGCTGTTCCACTTGTCTCCGAAAACCCATTCGCTCTCTTGCCAACTGACGATAACGCCTCTAATGACCCTTGCGAGGGGCATTCTTTGGCTCCGCTTGGAAACTCTAGGAAAAGACCTAATCAAAACTCACCTGAACTTCCTCGTAAGGGTCCTAGGTTGTCCCAAACAAGGGTACAAAATAAAAATAATTCATCAACTGGAAGTGCTGGTACAAAACCGAAGATAATACCTCCTGGTTTTGGGAAATTGAGATACAACCAGGAGTTCCCAGCACTCCCCGGGGCACCAAAAATCCCAAGTGCTCCAATTTTACAGTCAGAAACTCACCCTAAAACGGGATTCCTTAAATTTTCTGACATTGTGGACTGGATATTCACAGCTTTCAACATTACCGATCCTATGAAAAGCTTGCTGGTTGCTATTCTACCAACAGTAAGAACATTTTTAAAACAGTTGACTGAACAATGGCCCCTCCTTACAGCGATCGTATCCTTCGATGGCTAACTTATTAGACGGAATCAGGGATCTGATCACTGTTTTACAGTGGAACTGCAGAAGTATTATCCCCAAAATCGATTCATTAAAACACTTGCTAAATTACAATCATTGTGATGCATTTTCCCTATGTGAAACATGGCTAACTTCTAATATAAACCTCAACTTCCACGATTTTAACATTATCCGCTTGGATCGAGAAGACTCATATGGGGGGGTACTTTTAGGGATCAAAAAGTGCTACTCCTTCAATCGAATCAACCTCCCTTCGACGCCAGGCATTGAAGTTGTCGCTTGTCAAACAACAATCAAAGGCAAAGATCTTTGCATTGCTTCTATTTACATTCCTCCTAGGGCCATGATGGGATATCGAAGATTCTCCAACGTGATTGAACACCTTCCCTCGCCCCTCCTGCTTCTTGGAGACTTTAACTCTCACGGTACGGGGTGGGGCTGTCTATACGACGATAATCGATCTTCGACAATTCAAGACCTTTGTGACAACTTCAATATGACAATTCTGAACACAGGGGAAATGACACGGATCCCTAGACCACCTGCGCAAGCAAGTGCACTGGACATATCTTTATGCTCGACATCACTACGGTTAGATTGCAAGTGGAAGGTAATATCTGATCCCCACGGTAGTGACCACTTACCAATTGTAATTGCAATCACCACTGGTTCAAGACCATCGGCACCAATCAATGTTCCCTATGACCTCACACGAAACATTGATTGGAAGAGCTACGCTGCTGCGATATCCAAAACTATCGATTCAACACAGGTACTTCCCCCGGAGGAAGAATATAAGTTTTTGTCCAACTCGATTCTCGATAGCGCGATTCAAACTCAGACGAAACGAGTACCCGACGTGAACACCCAAAATCGTTCTCCCAACCCGTGGTGGGACAAAGAGTGCTCAAACGTGTACGCGGAGAAAGCTGCCGCGTATAAAACCTTCCGGAACGACGGGTTAGTTGCTAGTTATCGAGTGTACGCGATATTAGAAAAGCGAATGAAAAATTTAATGAAAGCTAAGAAACGCAGTTACTGGCGCCGGTTTGTCGACGGGTTAACAAGAGAAACATCGATGAGCACTCTTTGGGGCACGGCCCGACGTATGCGAAACCGAAACAGTACTAACGAGAGCGTGGAATATTCAAACCGTTGGATATTCGATTTCGCCAAGAAAGTTTGTCCGGATTCCGCCCCGGCACAGAAAATCTACCGCGCCGCGTCGCCTTACAATACCGCGAACGAAACACCGTTTACGATGGTGGAGTTCTCACTTGCTCTCTTATCATGTAACAATAAAGCCCCGGGGCCAGATAGAATCAAATTCAACTTGTTGAAGAATCTGCCAGACTCTGCCAAAAGACGCTTGTTGAATTTATTTAATAGGTTTCTTGAGGGTAACATTGTCCCACATGACTGGAGACAGGTGAGGGTCATCGCCATCCAAAAACCAGGAAAACCAGCCTCCGACCACAATTCGTATCGTCCGATTGCAATGCTGTCCTGTATCCGGAAGTTATTCGAAAAAATGATCTTGTTTCGCCTCGATAATTGGGTCGAAACAAATGGCTTACTGTCAGATACACAATTTGGCTTCCGCAAAGGTAAAGGGACGAACGATTGCCTTGCGTTGCTCTCAACAGAAATTCAAATGGCATATGCTAACAAAGAGCAGATGGCATCAGTATTCTTGGATATTAAGGGGGCTTTCGATTCAGTTTCGATCAACATTCTTTATGAGAAGTTGCACCAGCATGGTCTTTCGCCAATTTTAAATAACTTTTTGCTAAACCTGTTGTCTGAAAAACAAATGCATTTCTCGCATGGCGATTTATCGACATCACGATTTAGCTACATGGGCCTTCCCCAGGGCTCATGTCTAAGCCCTCTCCTCTACAATTTTTACGTGAATGACATTGACGAATGTCTTGTCAATTCCTGCACGCTAAGGCAGCTTGCAGATGACGGTGTGGTCTCTATTACAGGTCCTAAAGCCGTCGACTTGCAAGGACCACTGCAAGATACCTTGGACAATTTGTCTGCTTGGGCTCTCCAGCTGGGTATCGAGTTCTCCACGGAGAAAACTGAGCTAGTCGTATTTTCTAGAAAGCGTGAACCAGCGCAACTACAGCTTCAATTAATGGATCAAACTATTGCTCAGGCTTCAACATTCAAATATCTCGGGGTATGGTTCGACTCTAAAGGTACCTGGGGATGTCACATTAGGTATCTGAAACAGAAGTGCCAACAAAGGATCAACTTTTTCCGTACAATAACTGGAACATGGTGGGGTGCCCATCCAGGAGACCTAATCAGGCTGTACCAAACAACGATATTATCAGTGTTGGAGTACGGATGTTTCTGCTTTCGCTCCGCTGCGAACATACATTTCATCAAACTGGAGCGAATCCAGTATCGTTGCTTGCGTATTGCCTTGGGTTGCATGCACTCGACCCATACGATGAGTCTCGAAGTGCTGGCGGGCGTTCTTCCTCTGAAAAATCGATTTTGGGACCTCTCATATCGATTACTCATTCGATGCGATATTCTGAACCCATTGGTGATTGCAAATTGCGAAAGGCTTGTCGAGCTTAATTCTCAGACCCGATTCATGTCCTTGTACTTCGATTACATGGCACAGAACATCAATTCATCTACGTATAACGTCAACCGTGCTCATCTCTTAGATACTTCTGATCACACTGTATTTTTCGATACATCCATGAAGGAAGAGATTTGTGGAATTCCGGATCATATTCGCCCACAAGTGGTCCCAAATATTTTCTTTAACAAATACCATCAAGTCGACTGCGCCAAAATGTTCTACACTGACGGATCAATTCTCAACGGGTCCACAGGCTTCGGTATCTTCAACGAAAATCTTGCTGCCTCATTCAAACTCAATGATCCTGCTTCAATTTACGTCGCAGAATTAGCTGCCATTCAGTATACTCTCGGGATCATTGACACCCTGCCCTCAGACCATTACTTCATCGTTTCGGATAGTCTCAGCTCCATTGAGGCCATCCGTGCGGCGAAGCCTGGAAAGCACTCACCGTATTTCCTGGGGAAAATACGGGAATATCTGAGTGCTTTATCTGAAAAATCTTACCAGATTACCTTGGTTTGGGTCCCGTCACATTGTTCTATTGCGGGCAATGAGAAGGCGGACTCTTTAGCCAAGGTGGGCGCATTAGAAGGCGACACTTACGAAAGACCAATTTGCTTCAACGAATTTTTCAGTATCTCTCGTCAGAGGACGCTCGATAGTTGGCAAACCTCATGGAGCAATGGGCATCTGGGACGGTGGCTACATTCCATTATCCCGAAGGTATCAACGAATGCTTGGTTTAAGGGGTTGGATGTGAACCGGGACTTTATTCGTACGATGTCAAGGATCATGTCCAACCATTACTCGTTTGACGCGCATCTCCGTCGTATAGGGCTTGCTGAAAGTAATCATTGTGTTTGTGAGAACGGCTACCACGACATCGAGCATGTTGTTTGGCTGTGCGCAGAGTACTGTGTTGCCAGGTCCCAACTAATAGATTCCCTTCGGGCCCGAGGTAGATCACCCTATGTGCCAGTCCGGGACGTCCTGGCAAGCCGTGACCACCCCTATATTTTTCTTATCTATATCTTTTTGAAAACCATTGATGTCCAAGTTTAATACATTTTCCCCTCTCTCATTCACAGTAGAATCTCACCAACCTATCCCTGTATCTACAATATGGCATTGCTTCACGAGTCTTCGGTGCATACCCTTCTTGATAATCGTCTACCCAGAACATCATGACATACCTCACATGCAGATGATATAGAGAACATCATGACAGTATCAGAGTGCCAATAATTATCCGAAATATCGACCCTCCCCTCGCCCCTGCGATTACAGGCTGGAAACTACAACACTACAACAAAGTGTGCATATCCGCCACAATGATCAATCAGCAAACGACGATGTCAATTACACAATATGTATCCCACTTCCTACCTTTTTCCTTTACTTACATAAGAGGGGAGCAAGCCGCCCCTAAATACGGCTTTCCTTTCCCCCACTAACATGTGACATGTAATTAAAAAAAAAATGAATTATCGGCCTCGTTAAGCTAAAGCATTTGGGCCTAAATAAACGTATTTAAGATAAAAAAAAAAAAAAAAAAAAATGGGAAAGCGAAAAAATGGCCCATAAAATAGACATACCAACGAATTATTGTTAATGCTCTATTAATAAAATATCTATATTGTGGTGGGAAAACTGAATTTTCCTAAAGGGGTTATATATTGTACTGAAACAAAAAACGAATTTTTTTTGAATCGATTTGAAGTTTATATTTTACTCAAATTTCCAACGCGACTGAGAACTAAGAAATCAACGCTTTTTCTTGAAAAGGGCGATACTAGCAGTGATACCATTCAAAGAAAATCAACAGTGAATATTTCCAGACTTGGTTTTATTTCCTATTTAAGAACTATTGTGTTTTTTGACATCCTAGATTGCATGATTCAGTGATCGAAACCCAAAACTTCATAAAGTATTTGAAATTATTAAATTAAAATTTGTTTTTGCTTTGGCGATGGTTTACTTTTTCGGTCCCATCTATCAGCATTGAAGTATCGCCCTTACGTTTTTTTACAATAACTACCGTTTTACACCACCGATTTCGTCCGGTTTTTTTTCAATAGAGATTATTGTTACTATTTACAGCTGGTATCAGTTTGATAATCCTAAAAAAATACGAAAATAACAGTTTCGCCTCTAAACTGCTAGCAAAAAAAGTATCGCCCTGTTTGTTTGCATGGAGCGTGGAGGGCGAAACTTTAAATAAACAAACTAAAATACAGTTTCGCCCGTTGTATTTTTTTCTGTAGTTTAAGAAAGCAATATCGTAGAATCAAAATTTTTAGGTTAATTTGTTGCGTTTCAAAGCCCTCATTCGCATGTAAGAAAAAAAAACCCTATGTTTACATTTGTAAGTATCGCCCTTTTCACAAAAAAGCGTTGAAATGAAATCGCAGCTCCTGATATCACGCTATCTCTGAAGTACATGCGTGCATAGTTTCAAATTTTACTTCGACATCGACTTTTTCTAAAGGTGACTTCCCAGTAGTATTCTTGATTTGAATTATTATCGCTAATCCTAATGCCAAAGAACAAATAAAAACCTCACGAAAACGAACCGTTTGGGAAAATCATCATCATTACTGGAACTTTCATTTTCACGAAACTTTTCGATAACCTTCCGTCACTTGCGTTAATGCACTGGGTGCACAGTAGGGTGACAGGAAAAAAATGACCCCTATCGGCCCACCTCTGCGTCGATTCCTAGTCCCACCAGGAGCACTTGCACCAAATTTGAAGCAAATCGGACAAGTCTAACTACCGGACCAACGGGCCTGAAGTTTGTATGGGAATTTTCAACAATTTACATGGAGAAAACCCACCAGCACGCATTTTCGCCGCTAGGTGGCACTGTATGCATCGTATTATCACTGTAAGTGAAAATAAGAAGGATAATTGAATTGTCTACAACTGAGTCGAAGACTGCAAGTAAATCCGACTTTGTTAAAAGAAGTTATTAAACTTTTAACGAAGTGATGTCTGAGTCAGTTTTGCATGGGGCCTAACAGTGCATGGTTGTGTATCAGTACTCGATTCACACGAACTAAACATTTTTATGAAATAATCGTTAGGTTTAGCTCAATGGTATGTTCAGAAGAATTATAGTAAATAATACGAGTCATGCATTGATTAGAAAATTTTAGTTCCACCTGTTACCGCATAGAGGGCGCCAACACTAACTTTTCAACGGAGAGAGATAGAAATTTGGTGTCTTCTACAAAGTTATAGAACAGGCATTCAGTATTTCTTCTGAACATCTTGATACTCTATCTCTCTTCTATGAAAAGTTAGCAGTGGCGCCCTCTATGCGGTCACAGGTGGAACTAAAATTTTCTAACCAAAACATAACTCGTATTATGTCGTATAATTCTTATAAACATACTATTCGGCTAAATCTAATCATTATTTCACAAAAATATATAGTTCGCGGGACTCGAGTACTGATACACAACCATGCACTGCTAGGCCCCATGCAAAACTGACTCAGACATCACTTCGCTAAAAGTTTAAGAACTTCTTTTAACATAGCCGGATTTACTAGCAGTCTTCGACAAAGTTGTAGATAATTAAAATATCTTTCTTATTTCCACTTACAGTGATAATACGATGTATACAGTGCCACCTAGCGGCGAAAATACGAGCTAGTGAGTTTTCTCCATGTAAATTGTTGAAAAATCCAATATAAACTTCAGGCACGTTGGTCCGGTAGTTAGACTTGTCCGATTTGCTTCAAATTTGGTACAAGTACTTCTGGTGGGACTAGGAATCGACTTAGGGGTGGGCCGATTGAGTTTTCAAAAATTCATCATTTTTCTGGGCAGTCTAGTGCACAATGCTCTAAAAATCTAGCGAAATCGTCTTAGGGCACCAGCGGGTCTGTAAAGAATACTAAAAATGAATTTCTATTCCATAATTTTCAGTTCAGCAATTCGAGAGATCGTGCTCACCGCAAGCCATGAAAAATAGACTACGTTGTGAAGCGATGGTCACTATTTATTAAAAAATCACGGTTAAATAAAAAATAAAACTATTAAAAAATTTCAAAGAGTTTATAAGATTCACAAACTAATTAGGAAAAATTGTTTAATAAGCTTTCGTAATATTGTGTAGGAAAAAAGCTGAAAATTTGAAAATAAATCTGAGGATTATGATTGATTACAGAACTCTGGATTTTTCTATTGGAATTTTTTGCAGGCAGGAATTTGATATTGATGCTATTAGACAACTGTGAAATCAAGACCAATAGATCAGTTACATATCAAGACCCTATTCCGACAATTTATCAAAAGTCCTCATGATGTTTACAACAACAGGTTATCAATCTACGGATCAGATAATGTTATTGTAATATTGAATTAAATCAGTTTGCATCAATAAATTTTCAACTCCAATCCAATATTTTTTTTTGTGTGGTGGGGGGGGGGGGGGCTGTATGGTGTTAAACCCCAAAACCTTCTCTTGGCTACGCCGTTGCTTGGAGTTATTTATTTCGCTTTTCATTTTCCGAAAGGTTTCAGTTCGATCCGATGGTCATAAGTTAGAAAAATTGCAGTCAGAAGGTTCGCACAAATGAACATTTTTGCACTGATAAGTTATCAAGTTCCCTCCAGACAACTTGGAAGTGTTCGGTGATTATTTCTAGCGGTTGTAGATAGAAAAATGAAATACAAAATTCGATTTATCGAAATAATGTTTGGCTTATTTCGATGGATTATTACTATATTGAACAATAAATAGGCGACAAAGAGTAATCCACAAACAACAAGCCATAACTTTTAAAGTATTCAAAATAGATATTTGAAGTCTTCAGTAAAGTTATTCGCAAAAGTAAGAGCTACAAATTTGCTGACGGCATCATTTCGTTATAATCACTTCCAAGAAAATTTGTGAAAATATCTCACTCATAGGGGGATTAATCAGCAAAAGCACAATACCAAAAGAAAGAGCATATTTCTTCCATTAAATTCTCCGAAGATGTTAATAGTATCTAAAATAAGCCGTTTTGGCGTTAATAATAGATTGGTCATATTTCTGGCAATGGTAAATGATAAAAATCTTTCGTCCGCATTTAATGTTAAATATCTCTTTTGATAGTGGTCCGATTTCAACAATCTATAGCTTGTTCGAAAGGTAATCGTTATAGCTGTCTAAAAACATATAAATTGTTAATCTATGTTGTCAATTCCGGCAGATAATTTAAAAAACTGTAAAAAACGCCATTTTTACGCATTCAAACATTCATATCTTGGAAACTAAACATCAGAATCAAAAACAAATTAATAGCGTTCATACTGTTTTTTAGCTCTTTCATTTAAAATTGGTTTGAATAAGATCGGGTCAGCCATTGCTGAGAAACACGAATGAGAATTTGTCCGTTACATACACACACACACACAGACATTGTCCCAAATCGTCGAGCTGAGTCGATTGGTATATAAGACTCGGCCCTCAGGGCCTCGGAAAAAATCTTGAAAGTTTGAGCGAATTCTATACATTTCTTTTATAAGAAATGTAAAAAGAAGATCGTCCAATCACAGCTTTTTCAACTGGGACAGGACAATACCAAATGAAAAGATTGCCGATGGGACTCAAAATAAGCCCATCATCTTTTTCACGATTAATGGCAGTGGCAATGTCTGGTCTTACAGACATGTGTTTAATCTATTTAGATGACATAATTATTTTTGGAAAAACTCTTCCTGAACACAACAGAAATCTTATGGCAATGTTTGAAAGATTGAGAATAGTTAACCTAAAGTTAAACCCATCAAAATGTAATTTTTTACAAAAAGAATTAATTTATTTAGGTCATTTGATATCATCCGAAGACATAAAACCGGATCCAGCAAAGATAGAAGCAGTTAAAAACTGGCAGATACCAACTACAGCAGACGAAGTCAAACGCTTCGTTGCCTTCGCAAATTATTATAGAAAACATATTCCATATTTTGCTCAAATCTGCCGACCAAGAAAAAACGCTACTTTCCAGTGGGATTGCGAATGTCAGAAAGCTTTTGACACTTTAAAGCCGTATTTCATAAACCCACCTGTATTGGAATACCCCGATTTTTCAGAAGGGAATATTTTTAATTTGCATACGGACGCCTCTGGCTATGCGATAGGAGATGTACTATCGAATATAACAGGAAAACCTGATGCATACGCAAGTAAGGCATTGAATCCAGCAGAACAAAATTATTCCACGATAGAGAAAGAACTTTTAGCTGTGGTCTGGGCTATAAAACACTTTAATTCTTATTTATATGGCAGAAGATTTGAAGTGTTTTCGGACCACAGACCGCTAGTTTACTTATTTAGCCTGAACAAGCCTTCCAGTAGACTAATAAAATTTAGACTTGCACTGGAAGAATACAATTTTGAAATAATTTACAAAACAGGAAAAGATAATGCTGTTGCGGATGCATTATCACGGATGTCCATTAAGGAATAAAACTTACATAAAAAGATTGAACAAAAAGTCCTAATAATACAAGAGCACAGAATAACACATCAGATATAAACCATTCATCAACTAACACTAACGATAAGGTGCCTGGCCAGCAACTTGAAATTAGTAAAACGATGGAAATGGTGATGTTCATGGAATGCCGGAAGTAAAAATTGCATTACATAAAAATGCAATTATAATAAAACCAGCGAAAACATTAGTTCAGCTACGGCGGACAATGCAAACGCTAAAGAAAATTTGTGTGGAACATAAAATCAATGAGCTCATTATTACGAAAAGAGATGAAAAAGCGCTAAAATTCTATAATGACATTCATATGAATGATCTTACCAAGGGCATGCCACCTATAACTTATTGAAAAAAGAGTTAAAATACGTCGACGACAATATGAAGAAAAAAATAATTATAAATGATTACCACACACTTCCAACGGCCGGACATGCAGGAATAGAGAGGACATTACAAACAATCAAACAAAGTTTTTATTGGACAAATATGAAAAAAGATATTGAAGATTTCATAAAGAGATGTGAACCTTGTCAAAAGAACAAAATTATAAATCAAAAAAGAACGCCAATGATTATAACAACAACCGCTTCAACAGCTTTTGAAACAGTATATTTAGATTTGGTAGGTCCTTTACCTACTACCAAGCCCAGAAGGTCACCAATATGTTTTGAAGTCACAATGCACTATGGTCCCAAAGCTGTATTTAGGAAGACAAAACTGTTTGCGCCAAAACCGTTGGTTTTAGATATATAGTATCTTCGGCAAACTTTGTTAGTATTTTCTTTCCGATTTTTTATATTAGTTGAATTAGGGTGGTCCTTGGGGTTAGGGTGTTCAAAGTATCAACTTCTTAGATATGTAAAATTCAGCTACATTATGTTCTACAAAGTTATAAATCAATCAAATTGAAGCAACTTTTCTTAAGAAACTATGTAGCTATCTCTAATGGTTCATGTGCTATGATTTTTTAAATATTTAAGGTGGGGTGGCTCTTTAAAAATTGGTTTTCTATTAATATCTTTTTATGTGTTAATTTCTCGCTAGTACTTTGTTCTAGAGGTTTTTAGAACTTTTGTAAATACACATTTTTGTCTAAGCAATAAAATTTCTATCTCTTTTTTTGCCTAGTTACAGGCGATTTTCAAAGCAAAAATGATTTTTTTCAAAGCTAACAACATTGCAAATAGATTTTCAATCTTTTAGTTTCATTTGAATGTTTGAAACTTTTGTAATTTTTGGTGAAAAAACTGCGTGAGCGTTATTTCTGTAAAACAAATAATAAATTTTTGAAATTGGTGTATTTTTCAACAAAAATCGTTCATAACTTTTCATATAGACGAGATAATAACTTTGTTACTTTAGAAAAAATCTTCGCCATGCAAAGTTCTAAAAGTGCTGCAAACAAAGTATTTACGATAAATCAATGTATGAAGTGACAAATGAAAAATAGTGATTTTAAGAGGTCACGTTTTCATCGCTCAATCTCTTATGGTAAAATCAACTAAGAAATAGTCAATGTGTGTTATAATGAAATTCACAATAGTGTTAATAGCGTACTATAGTAAACTCTAAATAAAAGTTATCTATTACGGGTCCAATAAAGCAAGTACCGTCATCATGCATTATATAGATGCTAGGGAATTATGCTTTATGAGTTATTTTACCAGTTCACGGTTAGCGATTTTCTGACCTCTTACTTTTATTTATTTTGAAGTAACAAAAAATTGAGAATCTTTCCTTAACTTACCCACAGCCGTCATTATAGTCGATAATTAATTTATACTTTCAAACATTGCATAAATGTTGGAAAAGCATACAATAATTTCCGCTGCTATGAATAACAAACTCGTTTCAAGGTTTTATTTTAAGATAACAAGACGTGAACTAAAACATTTTCTTTCTAATACTCGTTTTGAGCACTAGTCCAAACCAAAAAGGATTTACTTAAGTGAGCATAGATAACTTTTGTTGGTCGATTTAGGATTAACGATAGTTTGCAGCTCTACTGTAAATCCACTGTACTATTTAGATGTACGGTAGATTGTTCTTTCAAAAACGCTTTTAATCCACCTAACAGTGTGATGAGACATTTCTTATAACTCTTATCACTCTCTTCGGATATTATATCGTTTGAGAACATTTAGAACTTGATGCTTCGCGATGTTTTTGATAACACATACTACATGGGATAGTGGCAGGACTCAGACAATCACTCAAATCAGCATAGGACAACATCAGTGCTAGAAATCTCAAACCAAATCAATGGGAAGGCGAAAAAATGGCCCATAAAATAGACATACAAACGAATTATTGCTAATGCTCTGTTAATAAAATATCTAAATTCCTCAATCAATGCATTGTGGTGGGAAAACTGATTTTTCTAAAGGGGTTATGTATATTGCACTGAGCCAAAAAAATCGATTTTTTTTAATCGATTTGAAGTTTATACTTTACTCAAATTTCCAACGCGACTGAGAATTAAGAAATCAACGCTTTTTCTTTAAAAAACCCACCATTCCACTATGGGCCACAAGGGCGGTTTTTCGGTACAAAAATCAATAACTTCCAAACCGTTCATTTTAGAGAAATTATGTCTGAGAGAATATTTTTGGAAATTAAATTTTCTTACTTTTAAAGCAAAATGTAGCTAGGGTGGTCCTCTCAAACATTATTTTCGAAAAATTATGTTTAGAACTAAATGGTGTAGCAAGGTACTTACTTCAGCAAAGTTGTAGAAAAATGTTTTTCAAGTAACATTTTCAAATGCATCAAAGTTATAGCATTATAGCATTATCAGTTTTCATGTTATAATTATTTTTCTTCTTTATCTTAGGGTGTCATTTTAGTGTTTCTGAAAAAGTCAGTTTTTTAACTATAACTTTTTAAATAGTTAGTCTATCTTCATACTCTCTATGAAGCAATTTTAGTACTTTTCATTGCGCATATTTCTGCTGAAGAATGTGAATCGATATCATTTTTCGTTATCGAATTACGATCATTTTTTTTAAATAAAAATGATAGTTTTCAATGACCTCTAACTCAGAAGGTTGCAAAAACTAGCAGCTAAATTTGTACTCTTTCGAAAGTGCATCAAAAATACTGTAAAATATCTCAAAATCAACTTTTGCTTTTTTGTCATTCAGCGAAAAATGTTGACATCAACATTATGATTAAATGACATCAGCATACGGCTGTTTTTAAGGGTCTGGTCATTGCCATTTAGAACCTGCTTTACTAGATCAAAAAGTCGAGTTGTTAAATGATTTTTTGAGCTTGTCAAATATATGTACACAAATATTGAAAACGTTAGGCTCAGACAGATATTTATTTTACTATTCTACGTAACTACTTTATTATCATCGTCATCCTCATAATTATTATAATCACAATCATCAACATCATCAGCATCGTCGTCGTTATAGTTATCTGAATCGTGTCTCTTTTCTCAAAGTGCTAACTCATTTAATATTGAACTTATTTCAGTGCGTTTACTGTATCGGGATCTTCTGACTGCAAGAACCGGATTAGACGAGTCCATTGCTCTAAAGAAAACATCTTCCATGTTCGCGACTCTTGAACAATTTCTACCGTGACTCAGTCGATCGTTCCGAGCCTCAGCTCCTTGTTCGCTCATGAAACTTGTTGGTAATGGAAGTGTTGACATAATATAAAATGTAGCGCATTTTGCCTTAAAAAGCAAATGAATTAAGGATTACCCTTCATTCTGTTCTAAGTAAGCGACGAATTTCTGTGAATGCTGGTTTGGGAGGAAGTGCAGTTTGAATCTTTTGTAGGAACTGTTAACGGCTTCTCAAAATATTTCGAATTTTTATCGAGCACTTTCGTCTCAATTCGATTACTGTCTTTCCAAAATTGATCAAACCTTTTACATGTTTTAATTGTTACAGCTTTTGCATTCTGAGTGAACTTATTTTTTTCATTTTGTCCCACATCAAATTATCTCATTATTTCCTCAAACACAACTTTTATTTTATTTTTATTTTCACCTTTGGCCACTTTCCAGAGATCGAACAACTTTATTTTATCCATTTTAACAGCACTAATAATACAAAGCACTACACGCGTTGATCAAAGCAGTCGTCGGCTACTGCGATTCGATTCATGAATGAGATTGATACCAATTAAACTGTCACGACTCGTGGTGTTGTTGTTTATATTTGACATCGAAGGGCAAAAATGCTGACTTTGATTTTGAAATATTTTATAGTATTTTTGATGCACTTTCAAAAGAGTACAAATTTAGCTGCTAGTTTTTGCAACCTTCTGAGTTAGAGGACATTGAAAACTTTCATTTTTATTTTAAAAAAAATGATCGTAACTCGATAACGAAAAATGATATCGATTCACATTCTTCAGCAGAAATATGCGCAATGAAAAGTACTAAAATTGCTTTATAGAGAGTATGAAGATAGACTAACTATTTAAAAAGTTATAGTTAAAAAACTGACTTTTTCAGAAACACCCTAAGTTAAAGAATAAAAATAATTATAACATAAAAACCGATAGTGCTATAACTTTAATTCATTTGAAAATGTTAACTGAAAAACATTTTTCTACAACTTTGCTGAAGTAAGTACCTTGCTATACCATTTTGTTCGAAAAATAATTTTTCGAAAAGAATGTTTGAGAGGACCACCCTAGCTACATTTTACTTTAAAAGAAAGCGAATTTAATCCCCAAAAATATTCTCTCAGCATAATTTCTCTAAAATAAACGGTTTGGGAGTTATTGATTTTTGTACCGAAAAATCGCCCTTGTGACTCATAGTGCATTCAAAGAAAATCAACAGTGCATATTTGCAGACTTGGTTTTATTTCCAATTTAGAACTATTGTGTTTTTTACATCCTAGATTGCATGATTCAGTGATCGAAACCCAAAACTTCATGAAGTATTTGAAATTATTAAATTAAAATTTGTGTTTGCTATTGAAATTGACAAAATGATTGTATATATAGTATACACTCAAATTTTTTTTTACGCGGTTTTTTTTTTGCGCGATATTTTTTTACGCGGTTTTTTTTACGCGGATTTTGAAATTTACGCGGTTTTCATTTATGCGGATTTTGAAATTTACGCGGTTTTCATTTACGCGGTTTTTGAAATTTACGCGGTTTTCATTTACGCGGTTTTTGAAATTTACGCGGTTTTCATTTACGCGGATTTTGAAATTTACGCGGTATCCATCAATGAGGTTCCCTTTATCGCGGATTCTTAAATTTAAGTGGTCTTCATTTACGCGGATTTTGAAATTTACGCGGTTTTCATTTACGCGGATTTTGAAATTTACGCGGTTTTCATTTACGCGGATTTTGAAATTTACGCGGTTTTAATTTACGCGGATTTTGAAATTTACGCGGTTTTCATTTACGCGGATTTTGAAATTTACGCGGTTTTCATTTACGCGGCTCGTATCCCCCGCGTAAAAAAAAACCTGAGTGTATAGTCCCTTTGGCGATTGTTTACTTTTTCGGTCCCACCTATCAGCATTGAAGTATCGCCCTTACGTTTTTTTACAATACCAATTTTACAATTGGTGGGGGTTTGGTGAAAATCGATCTTAATGTCTAAACGGCATAATTCCGAAACCGTAATTTTTGAAGTTTTAAAATTATGCAGAATTAATTTTTCAGAAAATAGTAACAGAGCAAATAAGTACCAAAGTCCAAAAAAATCAATTTTTGTCAAACGTTATTTTTTCGAGTTTACATCAAATCTCAATGTTTCATGCATTATAATGTCATTTGGCATCAAAAATACAAATTTGATTTTGAAAATTTTTCATTTCAGTTTATATGGGAATTTGTTGTGTGATTGCACTCTTCAACTCGTAACTCCGGAACCGGAAGTCCAATCAATAAAAAATTCAATAGCAGCCGATGGGAAGATTGTACCTTTCATTTGAGACTAACTTTGTGCAAATCGATCCAGCCATCTCTGATTAACAGAGGTCACATTTTTTCCACATACACACATACACAGACATACACACACATACATACAGACATACATACACACAGACATTTTCCGATCTCGACGAACTGAGTCGATTAGCATATGACACTCGGTCCTCCGGTGAATGAGAAAGGCAAAAACATTTTAAGCAATTGTTGAAATTTATGCATTTTTTGGTGAGCAGTTCTATGTTTCATAGAATTAAATCAATTTTAACTTCGCTTCCTATTAAATAAAGACCCTTATTACAGTACATCTCTACAAAAACGAGATCAATTTGAAAATAAATCTGAGGATTATGATTGATTACAGAACTCTGGAATTTTCTATTGGAATGTTTTCAGACAGGAATTTGATATTGATGCTATTAGACAACTGTGAAATCAAGACCAAGAGATCAGTTACATATCAGGACCCCATTCCGACAATTTATCAAAAGTCCTCATGATGTTTACAACAACAGGTTATCAATCTACGGATCAGATAATTGTTATTGTAATATTGAATTAAATCAGTCTGCATCAATACATTTTCAACTTCAATCCAATTTTTTTTTGGGTGTTGTGGGGGGGGGGGGGGGGTTGTATGGTGTTAAACCCCAAAACCTTCTCTTGGCTACGCCGTTGCTTGGAGTTATTTATTTCGCTTCTCATTTTCCGATATGTTTCAGATCGATCCGATGGTTATAAGTTAGCAAAATTGCAGTCAGAAAGTTCGCACAAATGAACATTTTTGTACTGATAAGTTATCAAGTTCCTTCCAGATAGCTTGGAAGTGTTCGGTGATTATTTCTAGCGGTTGTAGATAGTAAAATGAAATACAAAATTCGTTTTATCGAAATAATGTTTGGCTTATTTCAATGGATTATTACTATATTGAACAATAAATAAGCGACAAAGAGTAATCAACAAACAACAAGCCATAACTTTTAAAGTATTCAAAATAGATATTTGAAGTCTTCAGTAACGTTATTCGCAAAAGTAAGAGCTACAAATTTGCTGAAGGCATCATTTCGATATAATCACTTCCAAAAAAATTTGTGAAAATATCTCACTCGTAGGGGGATTAATCAGCAAAAGCACAATACCAAAAGAAAGGGCATATTGCCTCCATTAAATTCTCCGAAGATACTATTGACCTAAAATAAGCCGTTTTGGCGTTAATAATAGATTACATGTTTTTGGTCATATTTCTGGCTATGGGAAATGATAAAAATCTTTCGTCCGCATTTAATGTTAAATATCTCTTTTGATAATAGTACGATTTCAACAATCTATAGCTTGTTCGAAAGGTATTCGTTAAAGCTGTCTAAAAACATATAAATTGTTAATCTATGTTGTCAATTTCGGCAGATCATTTAAAAAAACTGCAAAAAACGCCATTTTTGCGCATTCAAACATTCATATCTTGGAAACTAAACATCAGAATCAAAAACAAATTAATAGCGTTCATACTGTTTTTTAGTTCTTTCATTTAAAATTGGTTTGGATAAGATCGGTTCAGCCATTGCTGAGAAACACGAATGAGAATTTGTCCGTTACATACACACACACACAGACACACACACACACACAGACATTGTCTCAAATCGTCGAGCTGAGTCGATTGGTATATAAGACTCGGCCCTCCGGGCCTCGGAAAAAATCTTGAAAGTTTGAGCGAATTCTATACATTTCTTTTATAAGAAATGTAAAACGTTTAAAAATCCAATAGAATTGACTATTTCTCAGTTGATTTTACCATAAGAGATTGAGCGATGAAAACGTAACCTCTTAAAGTCACTATTTCTCATTTGTCACTTCATACATTGATTTATCGTAAACAGTTTGTTTGCAGCACTTTTATAACTTTGCATGGCGAAGATTTTTGTTGAAGTAACAATGTTATTATCTCGTCTATATGAAAAGTTATGAACGATTTTTGTTGAAAAATACACCATTTTCAAAAATTAATTATTTATTTTACAGAAATAACGCTCTCGCAGTTTTTTCACCAAAAACTACAAAAGTTTCGATCATGCAAATGAAACTAAAAAATTGAAAATCTATTTGCAATGTTGGAAGATATATAGCTTTGAAAAAAATCATTTTTGCTTTGAAAATCGCCTGTAACTATGCAAAAAAAAAAGAGATAGAAACTTTATTGCTTCGGCAAAAATGTGTATTTACAAAAGTTCTAAAAACCTCTAGAACAAAGTATTAGCGAGAAATTAACACATAAAAAGATATTAATAGAAAACCAATTTTTAAAGAGCAACCCCACCTAAAATATTTCAAAAATCATAGCACATGAACCATTAGAGATAGCCACATAGTTTCTTAAGAAGAGTTGCTTCAATTTGATTGATTTATAACTTTGTAGAACATAATGTAGCTGAATTTTACATATCTAAGAAGTTGATACTTTGAACACCCTAACCACAAGGACCACCCTAATTCAACTAATATAAAAAATCGGCAAGAAAATACTAACAAAGTTTGCCGAAGATACTATATATCTAAAACCAACGGTTTTGGCGCAAACAGTTTTGTCTTCCTAAATACAGCTTTGGGACCATAGTGCAATGCGATCTAACAAAATATGTCACAGCAACCGCAATCAAAAATAAATCCACAGAAACAGTCGCAAGGGCATTAGTTGAAACTAATATTCTAAACCATGGCGTACCCATGAAAATAATTACTGACAGAGGAACGGAATTCATGTCGAAATTATTCTCAGAGGTATGCAAATTATTAAAAATTGACAAACTAAATTCGACAGCATATCACCATCAAACAAATGGATTAGAAAATTCGCACAAAAATTTAGGAAATTTCCTACGCATATATTGCGGAAATTCACCACAAGAATGGAATACTTGGATTAAATATTATCAATTTGCATTTAACACAACTGTACACACTACAACAAATAAGACACCATACGAACTTGTCTATGGAAAATTTTGTAACCTACCTTCAAACTTATCAGAAATTGAGAAAATAGATCCATTGTATAATATTGAAGATTATGTAAAACAACTTAAATTTAAATTACAATTATCACAAAAAGAAGCAAGAGAGAAAATATTGAAAGATAAAACAAAATCAAAACTGTCGCGATCAAGGAGCATAAAAACCTGTTTTAATTAAGATAGGTTCTTCTTTCGCCGTGCTAAAAGGTGCTCAAAATTTAATATCCGATGCTCAATACAATTCCCTTACAATGATTACTATAATCAAATAGTATGGAAAAGGTAGTCAAAGACGGTCTTAATTGAGTCTATCAGTTTTCAATAATAATTCGAGCCATCTTAAAGATATCAAAAATTTATGTTATGCCCACTGTCCTTGGCAGCACTGTTTCACCGGGATCTATCCAGACAAATTGCAGTTACATCAGTTCTATGAATATTACTTATATGTGCTAGTGCTCAAATGAAATTTAATAGTCTCAATAATTAGTTTTGTAAGCTAGTCTTTCCTTAGCCAAAAATTGATAAACGTTATTGTTTATAAATAAAATGGGTTTGATAGGGGTTAAAAGAAAATTATGTTTCTCTGAACGTTTAGCTAGAGAATTTTAAAAAAAAGGTTGATCGCCAGTATCTCACAAAAATAATATTTTAAAATGATTTGTCCAATTCCTTGATCAGTTTTTACATTTCTTATAAAAGAAATGTATAGAATTCGCTCAAACTTTCAAGATTTTTTCCGAGGCCCGGAGGGCCGAGTCTTATATACCAATCGACTCAGCTCGACGATTTGGGACAATGTCTGTGTGTGTGTCTGTGTGTGTGTGTATGTAACGGACAAATTCTCATTCGTGTTTCTTAGCAATGGCTGAACCGATCTTATTCAAACCAATTTTAAATGAAAGAACTAAAAAACAGTATGAACGCTATTAATTTGTTTTTGATTCTGATGTTTAGTTTCCAAGATATGAATGTTTGAATGCGTAAAAATAGCGTTTTTGCAGTTTTTTTGAATTATCTACCAAAATTGACAATATAGATTAACAATTTATATGTTTTTAGATAGCTTTAACGATTACCTTTCGAACAAGATATAGATTGTTGAAATCGGACTATTATCAAAAGAGATATTTAACATTAAATGCGGACGAAAGGTTTTTATCATTTCCCATTGCCAGAAATATGACCAAAAACATGTAATCTATTTTTAACGCCAAAACGGCTTATTTTAGATCAATAGTATCTTCGGTGAATTTTATGGAGGCAATATGCCCTTTCTACTGGTATTGTGCTTTTGCTGATTAATCCCCCTATGAGTGAGATATTTTCACATATTTTCTTGGAAGTGATTATATCGAAATGATGCCTTCAGCAAATTTGTAGCTCTTACTTTTGCGAATAACTTTACTGAAGACTTCAAATATCTATTTTGAATACTTTAAAAGTTATGGCTTGTTGTTTGTGGATTACTCTTTGTCACCTATTTATTGTTCAATATAGTAATAATCCGTTGAAATAAATCAAACATTATTTCGATAAAACGAATTTTGTATTTCATTTTTCTATCTACAACAGCTAGAAATAATCACCGAACACTTCCAAGTTGTCTGGAAGGAACTTGATAACTTATCAGTGCATAAATGTTCATTTGTGCGAACCTTCTGACTGCAATTTTTCTAACTCATGACCATCGGATCGATCTGAAACATATCGGAAAATGAGAAGCGAAATAAATAACTCTTGGCGTTGCCAAAAGAAGATTTTGGGGTTTAACACCATACTACGCCCCCCCCCCCCCATCCACCACACCCACAAAAATATTGGATTGAAGTTGAAAATTTATTGATGCAGACTGATTTAATTCAATATTACAATAACAATTATCTGATCCGTACATTGATATCCTGTTGTTGTAAACATCATGAGGACTTTTGATAAATTGTCAGAATGGGGTCCTGATATGTAACTGATCTATTGGTCTTAATTTCACAGTTGTCTAATTGCATCAATATCAAATTCCTGCCTGAAAACATGGCAATAGAAAATTCCAGAGTTCTGTAATCAATCATAATCCTCAGATTTCTTTTCAAATTGAGCTCGTTTTTGTAGAGATGTATGTAATAAGGGTCTTTATTTAATAGGAAGCGAAGTTAAAATTGATTTAATGTCTATGAAACATAGACAAAAAAATGCATAACTTTCAACATTTGCTAAAAATGTTTTTGCCTTTCTCATTCACTCTAAAATGCGTCAATCTAATTCCGACCGGGAGGGCGAGTGTCATATGCCATTCGACTCAGTTCGTCGAGATCGGAAAATGCCTGTGTGTGTATGTATGTGTGTATGTGGAAAAAAATGTGACCTCTGTTGATCAGAGATGGCTGGATCGATTTGCACAAAGTTAGTCTCAAATGAAAGGTACAACCTTCCCATCGGCTGCAATCGACTTTTTTTTATTGATTGGACTTCCGGTTCCGGAGTTACGAGTTGAAGAGTGCAATCACACAGCAAATTCCCATATAAACTGAAATGAAAATTTTCAAAATAAAATTTGTATGTTTGATGCCAAATGACTTTATAATGCATGAAACATCGAGATTTGATGTTAACTCGAAAAAAATAATGTTTGACAAAAATTGACTTCTTTGGACTTTGGTACATTTTTGCCTTTCTCGTATAGAAAGGCTATGCAATCACTCCAAAAATCGTCAATCATACCGGCCCGGAGGGAGTATGCACTGAGTGGTTGCTACTTTAAAATTAAAACTAGTTTAAAATTTCTTAACAAGTTGAAAATTTTCGGCAGGACCCGGACCTCCCGGATCTTACTATGTGATACTGAAACATCGCTTGAAACCAGCGGCGGTCAAGCAATGTTTCAGTATCACATAGTATCTCAAGATCGTGGCTGTCGATCCATTGTACGTATGTGCAAATCGTACTGAACATGTAATATTCATTTCCACCATTGTATTGAACATAACCAGCCATGGAATCGTAGTCTGGACAAATGAGAAAAGCACAATTGCACCACTAGATGGATTAAAACAGGTTTTTATTTTGGGAATGCGTCGAGTTGAGACGAAAACGTAATATGCTTAATATCGTAATATGTTTAACTTTCCGAATGTAGAGAGAAATTTATGAAAAATGACGATTTCCATTCGACTCTAGCAGGTTCTAATCGATTTTTGTTGTATGACCAATTATATGTATAGGTCAAATGTTTAAAAACAGTAATTTAAGATCAAGATAGCATCATTTTGAAACCGCCAATTTCGGAGGGTTAGTATCTTCGATGAGTTTTACAAACGTTAAACAGCGCATCATTTGAAAAAATAATTTTGACGGTATATCGTCCAAGAAGTATTTATGGTGAATTTTCTCAGATTAATATTCATGACTACAATAAAGTCTCAACAAATTCGCTAAAAACACGAACTCTGTTACTATTTTCTGAAAAATTAATTCTGCATAATTTTAAAACTTCAAAAATTACGATTTCGGAATTATGCCGTTTGGACAGTAAGATCGATTTTCACCAAACCCCCACCAATTGTAAAATTGGTATTGTAAAAAAAACGTAAGGGCGATACTTCAATGCTGATAGGTGGGACCGAAAAAGTAAACAATCGTCAAAGGGGCGATACTATCATTTTGTCAATTTCAATAGAAAACACAAATTTTAATTTAATAATTTCAAATACTTCATGAAGTTTTGGGTTTCGATCACTGAATCATGCAATCTAGGATGTAAAAAACACAATAGTTCTTAAATAGGAAATAAAACCAAGTCTGGAAATATTCACTGTTGATTTTCTTTGAATGGTGTCACTGCTAGTATCGCTTTTTTCCAGAAAAAGCGTTGATTTTTAGGTCTCAGTCGCGTTGGAAATTTGAGTAAAGTATAAACTTCATTTCGATTAAAAAAAATCGATTTTTTGGCTCAGTACAATATACATAACCATTCTTTAGGAAAATGAAGTTTTCCCTCCACAATGCATTGATTGAGGAATTTAGATATTTTATTAACAGAGCATTAGCAATAATTCGTTTGTATGTCTATTTTATGGGCCATTTTTTCGCTTTCCCATTGATTTGGTTTGAGATTTCTAGCACTGATGTTGTCCTATGCTGATTCGAGCGATTCTCTGTGTCCTGCCACAATCCCATGTAGTATGTGTTATCAAAAACATCGCGAAGCATCAAGTTCTAAATGTTCTTAAACGATATAATATCCGAAGAGAGTGATAAGAGTTATAAGAAATGTCTCGTCACACTGTTAGGTGGATTAAAAGCGTTTTTTAATATGTAATATTTTATAGAAGGTGTACCAGTAGTCATAAACCAAATGAAGAATGCCCTCTCTTTGCTCAAACAAGAAAATTTTAGGCATCAGTTATTGCCATAATTAAAGGACATGAGCGCGGAGCGAACATGTGAACGGAGTCGTAGCCACACCTTTCGCGAGGAAATTTATGTGCAACACTACCGCCAGGACAAAATATTGACAATAAAATGTGAGAAAGTTCATTTTTGTGTAGACCCTTTCTAATACCTTTATCATATTCGTTTCATGTGAAAAGGTGGGACATAGTTGAACTTTTTTGAAAATTCGTTGTAAAAGGGGCGGCAAATTTAATGTTTGGCCCCGAGCGACAAAACACCTCGCGCCGCCACTGGTATGGCCAATGTCAAAGCGACTTTGGGGTGTCATTAGTGATTTGGACTGTTATAGTGGTATCAGTTTATATGTGTGGTCGCACTCTTATAATTACGACTTCAAGAAGCATCACTCCAAAGACCCAACGAAATCGTAAGCCTCTTTTTTGTCGTTTTATCAGTGAGAGAATCGAAGCCCCGAAAACATTCGATCATTTGTATTTCAAATTAGAAATTAATCGAAACTAGAGAACAGTAACTAGTCGGGCCTCTGAGATCCCTTGTCTTTTTGTGTGTTAAAGCCGTAACTCCGGAAACGGATTGAAATCGACATAAAATTCAACAGCAGCCAAAAAAATTTTCGACGTACCACAATATCTAGTCGTTTCATGCATTTTGGAGATATTTGAAATCGAAAGTACGATGCTTCGATTTCTGAAACTTCATGTAGTCCCCTTAAGAAAAAAAAATTGTTCCGGCTTATGTGGAAATCTCATATGTGACCGGAGGGTTCCGTCTATATTTCCGAAACCATATAACCGAACCGTACGAAATTTTATAGACATGTATGGCGATTATATACCTTTCATTTGGGACTAAGTTGTGAAGATCGTCCCAACCATCCCCGATAAACTGATGTGAGTTTGTTAATTTTTATAGGTGGCGATTCTTCCGGGGCACTTCCAGAACTGTCTATGATGGTCAATGCGGTCGACGAGACTTCGGTTCGTCGTCAGTGACCTAGAACGGCTAATGGAAGTTTTTTGACACAAAAGTAAAAGAAATTTTTACCTTTTTGCCTTCATCGAGGTGTCATTTTGAGTCGGAATTTTCTGTGTGACCGCATGACACAACCCGCAACACCGGAACCGTAAGTCGGATCAGAATTAATTTTTTTTTGCTTTTCAATTTGTTTATTTGATAAGGCACGTATGCGTTAGCTATAAGGTGCCATTTTTTCATTGTTTTACATTTTGAATTTCTTAAAACTAGGTGGTTACACATTTCAATATTATTTTGTTTTATATAATGAAACTAATAAAAAAAACTTTACAGCTAACTTAAACATATAAAAGAGGGTATAATATAATATTCGAAAGATTTGGGGGACGGGTCATTTTGTGTGTTCTTTTTATAGTAATTCACTTTATGATTTTTAGAAGGGAGATTGTAGGAGAAATTAATTATTAACTAAGCGGAACATTTTACAAGCTTAATAACTAGAAATAACTAGAGAGATTGGTTCAAGATTAGGGGGAATTAATTTGAGCTATTTTAAAGTAGTGGTACTGTTGTGCATTTCTTAACGAGATTAAATATTGATCAACTAAAACTAGAAGATAGGGGACCATCGCCATCGTCGCTCCGCCGTGGAAGGAAAAGGCCTCGGTTTGGATACCGCGATCGGCCTTCTCTCTTTCCGGCAACCTCTCCATGTAGGCTACTTGTTCTTGTCTTGCGACTCGAACAGCCTGACGAAGCACCAGCAGGTTCTGTTTAAGTTCCTTGCTGATGTTATTCTTCCCGCTTGTGAATTCGATGATACTATCCAGTTGCTTGTCCACTTCCTGCATCGCAGGTAGTGGTCCGCCAAGCGTGCTAGTAGTATTGTCTCCTACCACAACCATTTCGCCGTCGGTGCTGTTATTTGCAGCCACCTTCGCTCCATTGTCAGCCCCTGTCGGGGGAGACCTCGCCAGACCCCCTTTGGCAAAGGGTTTCAGCGCCGTAATCGCTTCCGCCTCCTCATCGCATACTTTTTTATTATTGTTTCTAAAAAGTCTCATATTAAATCCCACGAGTTGTGCGAGAAAATAGGTCCGCCACGCCAGAGCTCCGCATTAACGTGGTAAGAAACACTTACTGTGGGGGGTGCCCAGGTACCCCACAGGCTCCGTTAACGATCGGGCATCTTTTTCACCCGCCCCCCCCCCCGATCATTCATCCCTCGGCACGGGTCGCTTCACGCCTTGGAATTGGGGTTATCCCGTTTGGTGGGCCCATATCACCGGAACGGGAGGTCCGTAGCGCTATTGTATGCCGGCAACTACACGGCCCCCTTTCCCTGTCAGCATACGACCATAGTCCCAACGAGTTGGCTACCCGAACATTCCTATGGCTACTCGTATCCCAGCTGGCTCCGCGGGGAGGTAGAGATAGGAGTTCCTGGGCAAGAGGCTAAGGACCGCTGTGGCTAACCACCGGGTCTGTATTGCGCATTGCCCAGGCATTTGCCAGCCAGGGGAGAAGGGGGTGAAGTCATACATCTGTGTATCAGAGACATGGGCGGGAGGGTGGGTGGACAAGGCTGAAGGGGGGAGATATAAACTTTCAGTTTCCGGCATCAGGAATTAACGGCCAGGATTACAGATTCGAACGGATGTATCAAGTATTGGGACGCCGGGCGGTTTTCCTCGAGCCGGCAGGGGTTCCTCCAGACAATTTCGTAGTACGGCTCAGATACGGATCGGAAACACACCGCGTTACGCGTGTGATGTTGTACTGTAGGTCTCGTGTTGTTGGTTCATTCGACAGATGTTTTGTCTCGTCTTGGAGTCGTATCAAACCACCATTGGGGTACGGTAGGCGGAAGAGGGCACTTCTGTGAATGATAAGAGAAAAGATAGGGGCATTTAAATTTGGAAATTGATGGTTTTGAGGAACGTGTATATAAGGGACATGTAGAGAATATCGCGGCTTGCTAGTACATCTCGAACCGGGACATTGGGTGATCTTCCTCGGGCCCGAAGGGAATCGAATAGTTGAGATCTGGCAGAACAGTACTCGGCGCATGCCCAGACAACATGTTCGATTTCGTGATAACCGTTGCCACAAGCGCAGATACCGCTATCCACGAGCCCAATACGCTAGAGATGTGCGTCCAGCGTGTAGTGATTGGACATGAGCCGAGACATCACGCGAATGAAATCCCGACCCACATCCATCCCCCTGAACCAGGGTTTCGTCGATACCTTAGCGATTATCGAAGCCACCTTCCCAGTTCACCATTGCTCCATGAAGTTTGCCAACTTTCGAGGGTTCTCTGATGAGTAATACTGAAAAATTCGCTGAAGCTAATTGGTCTTTCATATATGTCACCTTGTAAAGCGCCCGCCTTAGCTAAAGAGTCCGCTTCTTTATTACCTGGAATGGAGCAATGCGAGGGAACCCAAACTAAGGTAATCTTGTACGATCTTACAGACAAAGCACGCAGTCGTTCCCAGATTTTCCCCAGAAAATATGGAATGTGCTTTTTAGGTTTCATTGAACGGAGAGCCTCGATTGAGCTGAGGCTATCCGAGACAATAAAGTAATGATCGGTGGGCAAAGTATCAATGATCCCTAGGGTATACTGAATAGCAGCAAGTTCTGCGACGTAAACTGAAGCAGGATCATTGAGTTTGAATGAGGCGGTGAGGTTTTGATTGAATATACCGAAGCCAGTGGAGCCGTCGAGGCTTGACCCGTCGGTGTAAAACATCTTGTTGCAGTCGACTTCTCGAAATTTACTATGAAAGATGCTTGGGATCACTTGCGGACGTATGTGATCCGGGATTCCACGAATCTCGTCTTTCATGGATGTGTCGAAGAATACAGTTGAATCAGAAGCATGAAAGAGATTGACACGGTTGGGATAGTATGAAGAAGGATTGATATTTTGTGCCATGTAATCGAAGTACAAGGACATAAATCGGGTTTGAGAATTGAGCTCGACAAGCCTTTCGAAATTTGCAATTACTAACGGGTTCAAGATATCGTATCGGATTAGCAATCGATATGAGAGGTCCCAAAATCGATTTTTCAGCGAAAGGACGCCCGCCAGCACTTCTAAACTCATCGTATGTGTCGAGTGCATGCAACCCAAAGCAATACGCAAACAACAATATTGGATTCGCTCTAGTTTGATGAAATGTATGTTCGCAGCGGAGCGGAAACAGAAACTCGCGTACTCCATCACCGACAATATTGTTGTTTGGTACAGCCTGATCAGGTCTCCTGAGTTGTTCCGGTTATTGTACGGAGAAAGTTGATCCTTTGCTGGGACTTCTGTTTCAGATACCTAATGTGACATCCCCAGGTTCCTTTAGAGTCGAACCAGACCCCGAGATATTTGAAAGTTGAAACCTGAGCAATAGTTTGACCCATTAATTGAAGCTGTAGTTGTGCTGGTTCACGCTTCCTTGAAAATACGACTAGCTCAGTTTTCTCCGTGGAGAACTCGATACCTAGCTGGAGGGCCCAAGCAGACAAATTGTCCAAGGTATCTTGCAATGGTTCTTGCAGATCGATGGCTTTGGGACCTGTAATAGAGACCACACCGTCATCTGCAAGCTGCCTTAGCGTGCAGAAATTGACAAGACATTCGTCAATGTCATTCACGTAAAAGTTATAGAGAAGGGGGCTTAGACATGAGCCCTGGGGAAGACCCATGTCGCTAAATCGTGATGTCGATAAATCACCATGCGAAAAATGCATATGTTTTTCAGACAGCAAGTTTAGCGAAAAGTTGTTTAGAGTCGGTGAAAGACCATGCTGGTGCAGGTTCTCAGAAAAAATTTTGATAGAAACTGAATCAAAAGCCCCCTTTATATCTAGTAAAACTGATGTCATCTGCTATTCGCTAGCATAAGCCATTTGAATTTCTGTTGAGAGCAACGCAAGACAATCGTTCGTCCCTTTGTCTTTGCGGAAACCAAATAGTGTATCTGACAGTAAGCCATTTGCTTCAACCCAATTATCGAGACGAAACAAGATCATTTTCTCGAACAACTTTCGGATACAGGATAGCATTGCAATCGGTCGATACGAGTTGTGGTCGGAAGCTGGTTTTCCTGGTTTTTGAATGGCGATGACCTTCACTTGCCTCCAGTCATGAGGGACAATATTACCCTCAAGAAACTTATTAAATAAATTCAACAAGCGTCTCTTGGCAGAGTCTGGCAGATTCTTTAACAAGTTAAATTTGATTCTGTCTGGCCCTGGGGCTTTATTGTTACATGATAAGAGAGCAAATGAGAACTCCACCATCGAAAACGGTGTTTCGTTCGCGTTATTGTGAGGGGACGCGGCGCGGTAGATCTTCTGTGCCGGGGCGGAATCCGGACAAACCTTCTTGGCAAAATCGAATATCCAACGGTTTGAATATTCCACGCTCTCAATTAATACTGTTTCGGTTTCGTAAGCGCCGGGCCGTACTCCAAAGAGTGCTCATCGATGTTTCTCTCGTTAGTCCGTTGACGAACCGGCGCCAGTAGCTACGTTTTTTGGCTTTTATCAAACTCTTCATGCGCGTTTCCGCCATCGCGTACTGTCGGTAGCTAGCTGGCAGCCCGTCGTCCCGGAAGGTCTTATACGCAGCGGCCTTCTCCGCGTACACGTCTGAGCACTCTTTGTCCCACCACGGATTTGGAGGACGCCCGCGTAAGTTCGCGTCTGGTACGCGTTTAGTCTGAATTTGAATCGCGGTATCGAGAATCAAGCTAGCCAGGAACCCGTACTCTTCCTCTGGAGGAAGCTCTTGAGTGCACTCGATTTTGTCGGATATCGCGGACGCGTAGCTCTTCCAATCAATATTTCGTGTGAGGTCATACGAAACATTGATTGTATTCGGTGGCCCTGAACCGTTAGCAATATTAATTACGATTGGCAGATGGTCGCTGCCGTGGGGATCAGAGACTACCTTCCACATGCGGTTAGATTGTCGCATCGATGTCGAGCAGAGGGACAGATCTAAGGCGCTCGGTCGCGCTGGAGGGGCAGGAATCCGTGTCATTTCACCCGTATTCAAAATAGTCATATTGAAGTTGTCGCAAAGCTCGTGGAGTAGGGTAGATCTATTATCGTCATGAAGGCAACCCCATGCCGTGCCGTGGGAGTTGAAGTCACCTAAAACTAGCCTCGGTGCGGGGAGGAGTTCCGCAATATCGCAAAGCCGTCGGTGGCTAACTGAGGCTCTAGGGGGGATGTAGGTGGAAGCAATGCAAAGGTATTTGCCTTTAATTCTGGTTTGGCAAGCGACAACTTCAATGCCTGGTGTCGAGGGGAGGTCGATCCGATTGAAAGAATAGCACTTTTTGATCCCCAAAACTACTCCTCCGTAAGAGTCTTCTCGATCCAAGCGAATAATATTAAAATCGTGGAAGTATAGGGTTATTTCTGAAGTGAGCCATATCTCGCATAGGGCAAATGCATCGCATTTCAAATTATTTAGTAAGATTTTAAACGAATCGATTTTAGGGATAATGCTTCTGCAATTCCACTGTAGAACAGTGATTAAATCCTTGACCTCGTTCGATGAATTAGCCATCGAAGGATACAATCGCTGAAAGAAGGGGCCATTTCGCAGTGAACTGCATCAGAAATGTTTTTACTGCGGGGAGAAAGCTTCTCAAGATACTTTTAAGGGGGTTAGAAATGTTTAACGCCGTAAGAATACGGTCCACAATGTCAGAGAAATTTATTAAGCCAGCACTGTTTTCTTTCTCTGGCTGAGAGATGGGAACACTTGGGGTTTTTGATGTTCCTGGAAGTGCTGGGAACTCCTTTTCTGAGCTCAGGTTACTGAGACCGGGAGCGACTTGCTTCGGTTTTGCATCAGTACTTCCTTGAGTAGTTATTTTAGGGGGACCATGAAGACATCTTCTGGCCTTTACAACGAAGCTTGGAAGAGGAAATGTTCTTCTTTTTCTACTACTTTTAGGTACAGCAGATGTTCCCTCCTGGAGTTCATCACAGTCGCCTTCGTCAGTAGACAAGTTGGTAAAGATGTTCGTAGAGACAGGTGGCGTAGCTATCTTAAGCATTTCTGCAAAAGATCGTTTAGAGCGTCCCTGAAGGGAACGCTTAAGATTTTCCTCGCGCTGTTTGTACGCGGGACATGAAGGGAGATTATGTGGGTTTCCCCCACAGTAGAGACACTTTTCGACATCTCTACCACAGGAATCATCCGCATGATTCCCACCGCATTTCCCACAGCGGGCTTTATTGCTACAATGGGAGGCTGTGTGTCCCAATTGTTTGCAATTAGTACAGTTCATGACCCGCGGCACAAAGAGGCGAACAGGTAGACGAACCTTGTCAAAGAGGAGGTAATTGGGCAGGGCAGAGCCGGCGAAGGTCACCCGATAAGAGTCTGACTTGACGTATATTTTCTTGCCGTCAGCTGCGACTGATGCTGAATGCAAACGATTGCATTCCAATATCTTCACTGGCTTAAGCATGGGGTCTTTGAAACAGCCAGTCCCATATTTTAGCAGGTCCTCGCAAATCAGACTCGAATCGGAAACGACCCCACTGACTTCAACCCTGCTAGCTGGAATATACACCCTGTACTCCTTCGTAAAGGGCTCGTAGCCAGCAATATCGTTTACCTGAGTTGAACTGCTAACCACCACCCGAAGCTTATCAGGGCGAATTTTCGATATTTCTGTCACGGCCGAATACCGATCCGTCAGAACTCGAGAAATCTGCAACAGATTCAAACACTTTTTTTCTTTGGTCCGAAAGAAGATCACAAATGGCCCGGTGGCCGAGCTCGGATGTACCTTGAGCCGGGGAGCCGATTTTATTTCGACGTCCATCTCACCTTGAGATGAACCGCCGTCAGGGGAAGTCTTTTTTGCACGGGCCTATTGCCCAGTGCACGTTATTAAGACAACCAAGAAGGGGAAACGACAACTAATACTTAGCTTGTGTAGGTAACGGCTTCCAGACGGCTTACTAGAAGAACTTCACTTGTCACTGACCGGCTAACGGTACTCAGAAACAGAAACACAAAAGAAGGGAAAAATACTGAAACCTCAACTAGGCGTAGAGTGTGCAAATAACCTTGAACGCGGATTAACATTATTTGTCGCTATAGAGTGTACGGACCGATGACAAAAGATTTTTATCTCGACGGAGTGCTCGATAACGAATGTGAGAATTAAATTTAATAGCAGTTTACGAGGTAGTAAAAGCTTTCATTTAAGTTTGGTTTAATCGGTCTAGCCATCCCCGAAAAACCGATGTAATTATTATTCTTGTATACTTCCGCCTGGGCTTTCGGATCCGTCGATGGTAATCAATGTGACCAAAGAGACTCTGAATGACTGGTAGTGACATAGAACTATAAATCCAAGCAGTTGTTGTCACTTTTTTGAAAAAATCTCACCTTTATACATTAATCGCAGTATCCGTTGAAATCGGGATTTTCTGCGTGATCGTACTCATCATCCTGTAATTCAGGAACTAGAAGTCCAATCCACACAAAATTCAACAGCAGCCGATGGCAACGTTGTACCTTTCATTTAAGACTAAGTTTGTGATAATCGGTTCAGAAAATTCCGCTAAACCGATATGGACAAATTTTAACAAGATTTTCTATGTAACCGTACTCCTTAACTCGTAACTCCGGAACCGAAAATCAGAATTAAATGAAATTCAATAGCAGCCGATGGGAACCTTGTACCTTCCATTCGTGACTAGGTTTGTGAAAATCAGTTCGCCATCTCCGAGAAAACGATGTGGATATTTTGTTAATATATCCGCACATACCCACAAATACATACATGTAACCCTTGGTTCCAGTTTGTGGCCTTGATGACTTTGCCACAAGATGCGTTTTACCCCTTTTATCCCATGTATGCCAAACGAGTGTAAGGGACTCACCCACACCTAGAGAAAACAACCCGTAGCCAGTCAGGTACTCACTACGGTTGGTCTTTATTCACAGCGGTTTGAGATGGGAAAAAAATAACACTCCCGATTTCGAGGTTGGTAGCCAGTTAGTAAATAGGTCAACAGGAAAGAGGGGTGCCAGTCAAATGGGAGAAATATCACAATTCTGGACGATTCGGCTTCGTTTCGGCCTCCTTCTCACAATATTCGCATATTAGCTCGGCGTATAGCGTTTTTCTTTCTTTTCTGTTCTGGACAACGCAAGGGAGCAGAAGTGCGCGTCGGTAGTTAAATATTTCGGTTGAAATTGAAGTAAAGTTGTGTGATGTGAAGTGGTTACGACACTGTAGGAGATAGTTAGAAAGGAGCGCGGAAGTAAAAAAGATAGTGCGCTAGTGGTAAAGATTAGTAAGGTATCATAGAAAAAGAAGTTATAAGCATAAATTATAAAATTTAATCTAAAATGTTCGGCGTAAATAATTAAAACAATTTTCTCTTAGCGTTAAACGATTAAAACGGAATATGTGGTAAAAATTATAGCTAGTACGGATTAGTGAAAGAAAATCAAACAGATAAAGGTAATTAAGCTAATATAGATAGTACGGAGTCATAGGGAATTATATGATTGACGTCACATGTGCTAATCACGCTGGATAGGTCCAGCGGACCTTTTTTGTCGTGTCTGGAACCATTTCCAGACACCACCTCTTTCTCAGATCAGCTACACGTGACCCGACGGTCAAGATGAGAATAAAAGCACTTCCCGATCACTTCACTCCAGCTTACTTCATCCGAAAGGTCCCGAACAGAAATTTACAAGAAAGCTACTGCGTCCGAATTAGCCTAGAAGGCGCAGCGAAGGCAAACATTGAGCATACCAGTGGAGAAGCCGATTAACGCACCATATTGTGGTGTCTTCAGTCAGCAGGTGATTAGCCGCGAAGGCGCAGCGAAGGCGAACATCGAACATACCAGTGGAGAAGCTGATTAACGCACCATATTGTGGTGTCTTCAGTCCGCAGGTGATTAGCCAAGAAGGCACAGCGAAGGCGAGCAGCGAAACTACCAGCGGACGCATCTACTAGCACACCATATCGTGGTGGTCTCATTCCGCTGGCGACGTGCCGAATCGGCGCAGAGAAAGCGAACAGTAAGCAGTGGTAGCAATAACGACCAGTCGGCGGATTTCCATGATGCCAGTTTACACCACTCTTCCACACAGTAGGCCGAGGAATCGGTAGACGGAGCCTTCAACGGAACCCGGTTAAACATGATACCGCAAGTATAGCCTGTGACGTCAGTGTTAGCCCTGTAGTCGTAATAAATTGTAAAAGCATGAAAGTGTAGTAGGTCTCTTACAAATAGTAGCCATTTTTATCGTACTTGTTACACGTGTCTCTTATTCGCTAATTCCGGACTCGAAAGGAGTCTTAAGGCCTCGCCCTGGTTGTCATTCAGAAAACATCGAAAAGCGCAGCTTTTGAGTATCCCTAGTTGTGAGATTTGGTTGGCAGTTCTCTTTCGGATTGATTTCTATTAACGGGGTAAGCGTGTGTGAGCTCCCGCTTGATGAGTAATTACTCTCCTGGTGCGTACCTACTGGTGAAAAGGTTTACAAGCCCTTATTGACCTTTCCAAAATTTAGATTCTATACCCTGAGCAGTCAGGGGCTACAAATTGGTGCTCAACATAACAACCCACAGTTCAGTTTTTTTTTCAAAATCCCTACGGAGGGAGTACACCACAGCACGCTGTGTATTAGTTTAATTTCGTCCTCTGAACGAAACAGTTCAGCTTGTCGAGAATGGATGTGGAATTTGATATGCAATACAAAAGTTTGCTCGTTCATCACCTGGAAAGGGATGAAATCGTGCACGAGCTCGAGGTTTCTCGGAATTGCATATCCGGAAGCAGAAACGCATGCGGCCCTTGCGCGACGTTTGAGGGAAATAATCAAAACGGAGAAAAACAGTGGTGACCGCGATCTTGATTTCAATCGCCTAGATTCAACGGTCGATGAAGAAATCCAATTGATAGACAAGAACTTTAAAGAGATTAGAGATTACTTGATGAACCCCAGGAAGTATGAGGGGTCACGCGAGGCTTTGAAAACCCGGCTCGTGCATTACTACGCGCGCGCGAAACGAGTTGGGGAAAATACGGAAGAGGATGAGGACTTAACCCATATAGATTCGCTAGTGTCGTGCATTCGCGGCGCATTCAATATGCACTTCTCCTTTTTCTCGGCTATAGGCCAGCAAGAAATAGCAAAACAGATAAACCAGTCGATGGCGAATTTATCCATCGGCCCACACGGTTCGAATATCGGCAGCAAAGCAACCGCGTCGTCTAGCCAAGAAGATGATAACGCTTTTGTAACTCCGGGAAAACACTTAAAACGAAATCTTAAATCTGTAGACAATTTTACGACTAATTGGAGCATTCCACCGAACAATTGGTTCCCATTGATGATGCAGTCTGGTGCATACCCATGGGTGTGTGGACCCCCACAAACGCTCACTCAGAAAATGCTCCAATTTAGTACAGCAGGTAGTGCGTCCAATCAAGTAGACCCTGGGGCTGTTCCAAAAGGACAGAACAGGGAAATTTCGAATCAAAATAAGAATAGGACTTCCTCACCCATACCGCCGCGAAAAACTAAGCCAGTTTCAGAGACGTCCTCTGAAACCGAACCCGGTTGCTCGTCAGACAGAACGCAATGTAGCTCACTGAGCAGAAATTGTAATTTCAGGGTTAATGCCAATCGTCGTCGAAAGTACCGATTAGGACCGAGATCAAAAAAGCGTAGGCCAGTGTCAGATTGGAGACTGAAATACGACGGTTCCGATGATGGCCAGTTGTTGATGAAGTTTCTAAAGGAGGTGGAATTCTACGCGAAGTCAGAAAATATGTCCACCAGAGAATTGTTTTGCTCAGCAATTCATCTATTTAGTGGACCGCGAAAACGTGGTACATGACGAGTTTCGAAAATGACGATTTTACATCTTGGAAAGAGCTGAAGGAAGAACTCAAGAGGGATTTTTTGAGTCCGGACCACGATCACACGAGTGAAATACGCGCGATTGTGAGAAAGCAGGGTCCCCGGGAGAAATTTCAAGATTATTTTCTGGACATACAGAAAATGTTCAATTCCTTAACGAAACCGATGACGGAACGCAAGAAATTTGAAATTGTATTTCGCAATATGCGCGCGGAATATAAAGGCCATGTGGTATCGTCGGAAATCGACAACTTGGCCGACTTAAAAAAGTTTGGCAGACGGTTAGATGCCACCTATTGGTACAAATATAAACCACACGCGAACGAAAACAATCCCCGCGCGAAACAGGTCAATGAAATCGAAACCGGCGCGAAACCGAAACAAAAGATTAAACCCGAGAACGAGCAGTACAAATCGCGAGTCTTTAACAACTCCAAACCGCGCGCGAACATCTCTGAGGACGAGATAAACCGAGCGTCATACATGCAACAGGGTAGTCAAGGGGATCGCCCACAGGGGCTACGAATACTTGTGGATAACTACCAAGTTCCTAAAGACGTTATTTGTTTCAACTGTCGCCTTAAGGGCCACCATGCTCGAGCGTGTAACAGACCAAGACATAGACATTGTCAACGATGTGGGTTTCATGAAGTGGAGAGAGAAACTTGCCCGTTCTGCAAAAAAAACTCAAACAAGACTGTCCCGGAGGGCAGGCAAGTCAGCCACTCGTAAAGCCCCTTTCAACACATAATTGCGTCGATCAATTGCAAACTATTGGTCTCGGCCAAGTTTGCTCTTCTGAATACGTGCACTCTTCTAATTATGAAATTCAGGAGGCCATTATACACCCTGAAAACGACGAAAGACCGTTTGCTAAAATATCTGTTTTAGGGATACCTATGGTAGGCCTGTTAGACAGCGGGGCTCACTTGAGCATCCTTGGAATAGGTTCGAATAAACTTATTAAACAATGCAATTTGAAAATACATCCGTCAGATGTAACCCTTAGAACGGCGAATGAGGAAGAATTGACCGTGAATGGAGTTGTGTGTCTCCCGGTGACTTTTAATAACATCACGAAAATAGTAGAAACCCTTGTAGTTCCCTCCCTAAAGAGACGATTTCTCCTTGGGATGATTTTTTGGAAAAGTTTCGAAATTCGACCAACAATCGGTCAGGCAACAGTAGAAGAAGTAGAACTGAGCGAGGAATCGAGTTTAGGGTCGAACAGTATAGGTACCGACAACAAGGTTGAATTAACAGAAGTTCAGAAAGGTAAATTGGAAAGCATTAAAAAATTATTTAAAGTAGCAGAAGAAAATTCTCTAGATACGACCCACACAACTAGCCATCGCATCGAGCTAACGGAAGAAGCGAAAAAACTTCCTCCCGCTCGCATTAACCCTTTTCCCACATCACCGAGTAGACAGGATCAAATAAATGAAGAATTGGATCACATGCTTCAAAGCAAAAGCATTGAAAAGTCTTACAGTGACTGGTCCCAGTAGACAAAACAGATGGCTCGGTACGTTTATGCCTTGACGTACGTAAGCTAAACGACCGCACAGTCAGGGATTGCTACCCTCTCCCACACGCGGACCGTATATTGAGTAAACTGGGGGCAGCGGTGTTCATCACAACTATAGATCTCTCTAAAGCCTTTTTACAAGTTCCGCTGCACCCCAGGTCTCGCAAGTATACGGCATTTTCCGTACTGGGATGGGGGTTGTACCAGTTCACCCGGATGCCGTTCGGTCTAATCAATAGCCCGGCAAACTTATCGAGGCTAATGGAACGAATTTTAGGTGGAGATGAACTGGAACCAAACGTATTTGTATACCTGGATGACATAATTGTAGTTTCAAATACGTTTGAGCAACACCTGACCTTATTAGAAGAGGTCGCGAAACGCTTAAATGCCGTCAACCTCTCAATTAACCTGAACAAGTCTCGCTTTTGTGTGGCGGAAGTTCCATATCTAGGATATATCTTGGGGATAAGGGGGCTTAAGACCCAACCCTGACCTAGTAGCAGCTATAGTAAACTATGAAAGACCAGCTTCCCTACAGGCCCTAAGGAGATTCTTGGGGATGTGCAACTATTATAGAAGGTTTATAGCGGACTATAGTAATGTCGTACAACCCCTCACAGAGCTTCTTAGAAACAAACCAAAGACCGTACTTTGGAACGATAAGGCAGAGTTGTCATTTAGCAAAATCAAGGAGCTCCTGATTAGTGCTCCAATTCTTACAAACCCAAACTTCAAGTTGCCTTTTGCGATTCACTGCGAAGCAAGTGACATGGGGATTGCAGGAGTACTGACGCAAATGCAGGACGGCGCAGAAAAACCCATTGCTTATTTTGCACAAAAGCTTAGCATAACCCAACAACGATATTTCGCCACAGAAACGAATTAAATCAATAGAAAAATTTAGATGCTACATCGAGGGGGCCAAATTAACCGTTTATACCGATGCGTCAGCTTTAACGTATATCATGAGAAGTAGCTGGCGCTTTTCATCTCGCTTATGTCGGTAGAGCATGGACCTGCAGCGCCACGATATGACCATTCTGCATAGAAAGGGGTCGGAAAATTATGTACCGGATGCGTTGTCAAGGTCTGTAGAAGAAATAATGATTACTACTGATGAAGCTGGATGGTATTCCGAAAAGTTACGAAAAGTACAGGACCACCCAGAGAAATATAAAGACTTTAGGGTCGAACACGGAATTTTGAAAAAACTAGCTTCCGTTCAAAGTGACTTGCTGGACTACCGCTTTTCATGGAAAACGTGTGCACCAGCTTCGGCTAGAGAAAGGATTCTCGTTGAAGAGCATGACGACAAAATGCATTTAGGGGCAGAAAAGACGTTAGCATTTGTGAGGAAAAAGTACTTCTAGCCAAAAATGTCGGAAGATATTCAGAAATACATCCGACAATGCTCGCTCTGCCAACAAAATAAGCCCGCGCATCGTTCACAAATGCCCGAACCCGGTCGGCAACGAAACCCTTTCAAATCATCACTCTCGACTTCATCCAATCCCTCCCACGCAGTAAAAATGGCAACTCACATTTACTCGTGGTGATGGATCTGTTTTCAAAATGGTGTCTCCTAGTTCCTACGAAGCGAATCTTAGCATCCCTTGTAACCAAAGTTCTTGAAGAAGCGTGGTTCCGTAAATACTCAGTCCCTGAATTTCTAATTACGGATAACGCGACCACCTTTTTGTCAAAAGATAAAATTCAGCACTGGGCCAATTCACGGCACCACAGCCAGGCAAATCCGGTTGAGCGTTTGAATCGAACAATCAACGCGTGCATTCGTTCCTACGTTAAAGAAAATCAAAACATCTGGGATAGCCGAGTATTCGAGATTGAGTTTTGCTTAAACAACCTTCCCCATAACGCGACCGGTTACTCCCCTTATCGGATACTTTTCGGACATGAGATAGTTGAGAGAGCAGACGACCACAGGATGGATAGGGATGAAAAAGATTTGTCTGAAGAAGAAAGAATGGAAAGAAGAGGAGAGGTAAACACGAAAATTTACTCAATAATTGTTAAAAATTTAAGAAAGGCACACGAAAAACATATTAAAGATTATAACCTGTGATCGAAAACAGCTGCTCCCTTCTACTCGGTAGGGCAGAGGGTGTTAAGAAGGAACTTTAGGCAATCGTCCGCAGCAAACGCATATAATGCCAAACTTGATGCACTCTACATTCCGTGTATAGTACTGGCGCGAATCGGTACTAGCTCGTATGAGCTTGCCACGGAATCGGGTAAGCCGATTGGGGTATTTTCCGTGGCTGATTTGAAGCCAGGAACCTAAAAAAGAAATAACGAAATCCAGATAAATCTTCAAAACCGGGGTTTTGAGGTAATTAGTTGCACCACTGAGTGGTCCGGACCTCGATGGGTTGCACCAGGTTATTGTGATCTGAAATGGGAATAAGTCAGGAATATATGTCGATCAGTTTGTTTACACTTGTAATCTGGGAGAGTCGGGACCGGAACCTTCATTTAACTAGTGAATTATTTTCGCGCCACTCCCTTAGGAGACCATTCACCTTGGTGGCTTGCCCAGCTAGAGACCCTATCCAAAGGCGGGTTTTGGTTGTTTCTGAAACGGTTCCAAAACAATCCGACTTTCTCCAAACAGCTTCAGGAGGCCACCAATACATTCAAAAAAGTCGCCAGAAACTTCATACCCAGAACTTCAAGACAACATCGGTCGGCAAGAAGAGCATTCCGCTAAATTATCATCACGGGCACAATTCTATGTGTATTCTTCGCGCTGTTCGCTTCAGAGGTGGGAGAGGAGGCTGAAACATGAGGGTCAACCCAACCCGCAAAAAAAAGGAAAAACTATCGACCCGAACAGCATGAGAAAGCCTTCACCAGAACCACTAAAAAAATACACCTTTGCTAGGATATTCAAATCGATTTCATCTCACTTCAAAGTTTATTCCAACAAAAAAAATAATTCGAAAACTTTCCACATCCGAATTTGAACCCATACTCTCTCAACCTAGCTATCTCTGCACAGGAAAAGGGAAATTTCTTAGTGAAACTAATTAAAAGAATCTCACATTGTTTAAAAAAAACTACCTTAAGTCCTACACCGCGGCACAACTATTTGAACAACTCCTGCTTCTTCCACGATCCAGAACAAAGTGAACCCAACAAACTGTGATTTCCTCAGAATAAGCGTTTATTCGAAACTTCGTTAACGGAAATGGTTAACTATTTCACGAAGTGCAATAGTTTCCCACCACAAATTTTGTGCCGAAGTCATCCTTTCATTCCCGATACAAAACCTCCTTAAACCATTTCTAGGGCATTGACTTTCAACCTCAGAAGTGCCGGTCAAATCTGGTTGTCTTTTTCCCGAATTCAGAAACAACCTTTGCCCTCAGTTCGCTGTCTCTTTTTGTTCCCCGCGACAAAGTACTTGCAATGTACATACACTGTACGTACTCAAATCAAAGGGCGCGGTGCCGACGTCGCAACCACCCGCTAAATGAGATTCCAACCACCGACGAGATTGCTAGGCGCGTGCACGCATGAGCTCTCGAAGCGCAGAGCCCCAGCTTCTAGGTTCACCCCACTCACTCTCTGGAAGAGAACGAGAGAAAAGAGCAGTATTTTATGTTGTACTGCCTGAATGGCCGAGGGGCTATTCTCTAATATTTCTGGTACTTCGTGGTAATGCTTATTTTAATTCTTAAATATTATATGTACAACGCTACATAATTCCCTGCTAATTTTTCGAAAATTTGATTGGCTCTGCAATATTAATTCAAAGAACCAATCAAATTTTCGAAGGGTAATATTTGGCTCCCTCCTCTCTGGTTTTGGGGTCATAAGTTTTCATCGTCAATACATTGCCTCCTCTCTGCATCCAGATATGGTCAAATAACCACTCTGTTACTGACCATCAACGTTTCACAACTCCGGTCTCCAGCAAAACCAATCGAGTCATTTCCCATATCCACCTTGCTACTTATTTCCCGCAAAGTAACGAATCAAAGCTACTATAAAATAAGCATGCCTAAACAGAAAGACTGCTGCGAGTATCGTTTGGGTTGTTGAAGTTGGCATCCACATTCATTCATTTCTCGTTCATCCCAAATAGACTAGACCATTCTCAACCTCTGATCTAATCTGAGTTTCTTGATAATGGCCTTTAAAAAAAACTAACCGTCCATCTACGATGGCACAAAAACTTAGTGAGTCTCGTTTTCCCTACTCCAGAACAATTTCTGGAAATCTAGGTCCAACGCTCATCACGAAAAAAATGGTCTGCCTCTCGATTAGAAAAATACCCTGAAATGTATCCAGGCAAAAACTTTTTCATCCTCGAGAGACTCAAATTAATTTTCTAGAGACTGTCTCTAACCGTCGAAAAAATCCGACTACGAAATATGAATTTCTTGAAAATTATTACACAGCAACAAAAAACATTCACACACCCCTTGCACTCTCACCATTCATTCTATTGCCAACCTCACGGTAAATCATCCATCTGTCAGTCAGTTTTTTTTTTCATTGTCTAATTTAACTCGTTTCGCGAAAACTGCGGAATTTTTTTTGTGGAATCTTGCGGATACTGGGACTGGAAGCTCGAGATATGCACTACTTTTACGGATCTGTCCAGAGGATAGTATAAAAACTTCGTTCCTTTACTTGAAGATGTGAAGGTTGGTTCTTTATTTGCAGGATAAGTACGACTTCAACTCTGGCATGACCGCCATGACTTATGTTGCTGAGGAGAAGTATGCTACCTGACTATTTTGATTATGAGCTCTACTGAAGGAAAAAAGTAGGAAAATGGAAAATACTTATGCAAATGAAGGAAAAAAAATCAAACTGGAATAAATTATATTTCTTCGATATGGAGAAAAAGGTGTGCCGAACTGCACGGGAGCATACAAATTCTTTCGGGATGCTCTGTTGAGCCCCTATCGCTCCTTCGAAGAAAATATAAGGATAAGTATTGTGAAGTTCGAGGTCTAATTACTAATCTTATGCTACTATTTACAGGAAACATATACAAGATGATATGAAATAAGATTTCTCGGTCGCAATACGGAAAGCGCATTAGTGCGATGGTTAGGTTCTCCTCTGCCGATTGATAGTGTTCTTTGCTCCTCCTTTTTCGCGATCTTCACAAGGGCTCGCTTTATGCTTCCCGGGATTAATACCAATACTGTTTACAGGTCATAGCCCTTGCCGTGTTTCAGGCTAAAGTAAATCGTCCTACTCTTCATTGGAGTCATCACAGACGGTAGCCGTAAAAGGCTAACCGTCCCATTTCGCATTTCCAGTGTTGGTTTACATGTTTTGTTGCGAAGTAAACCGTATATCCCCGTAGGTGTTTTGTTTATTACTCTGGTCTCTCCGCAGAGATACATAGCTTGACTTTTTTTTAATTTTATTTGCCTGTGGTCGGTAAAGAAGAGTTCAGCTTCTTGAGCTGGTTGGCAAAGAAGACACTGATTCGTTTACCTGTATTATCCTCTAACTCGTAGGTGTGCGAACCAAGGACCTTTCTAACCACACACGGCTCAAACTGTGGGGCTTATTTCTTGCAGAAGTCTTTTCCTTTGTCCGACAGATAGGAGGTTTTCTTCAGGACTTTTTCCCCAGCAACATCTTGCGGACAATTTGCGTTAGAGCGTAAATTGTACGTTTTCGCATGCCTTTTGCATGCTTCGGCTAAGTTTTCTTTCACTTCTTTGAACAGTTTACTCCAGTTTACAGGTTCTTTTGCATCCGTCGCACATTGATTGTCCCGAATCACAGCGTACTCCGTACCGTCTGAGACCTGATTTCGCCCAAATACAACGAAATAGGGGCTATATTTTGCGTTACGCGATTGCATTGGCTATTTCCTGAATGTCATTCGTCCAGTGCTTGTGGTATTTTTTTAATGTCGCGCGAATAGCAGTAGTGATGACACGATTAACCCTCTCCGTATTATTTACCTGGGGATGGTAAGCAGGAGTGAGCCATTGGTTCACGTGGTATGTTGCCAGAAGTTCCTTAAATGATTTTGACAAAAACTGCGTTCCGTTGTCGGTCAGAATAATCTCCGGTACTCCAAACAAACAGAAAATCATGTTTTCAACTAACTCGACTAATGGCTCAGCTTTTGCTTTTCTAAACGGCTGTACCAGCACAAATTTGCTGAAAACATCTGTTGCTACCAACAGGCATGTACTGCGACTCTTCCCAGAGACTGGTAATGGCCCTACAAAGTCAAGGGTGACAAATTGCCATGGATACTCAACTAGCCTCTGCGCACCCATTAGAGGTGTGACATTGATATTTCCCGCCTTGCTAGTTTGGCATTCCACACATTCCCTGCAAAACTTCCTGACCTCCTCGTTCATTCTTGGCCACACATATCGCTCTTTGATGGCAGACAGTGTTTTCTCGACTCTGAAGTGCGCTTTTTCGTGTTCCTTTTGTATGATGCTGACTCGTTCCCCTTCTGGTGGTAACTGCCTTCAGACAAACCGCGGATCTGTTTGCCGGCTGGGATGTTTGCAATATTTAAAAATGTTCCCATCGATCACGCGATATTCGTTGAACTGTACTGGGTCGGCCTGAATTTTAACCATCAAGTCGTCGTAATCAGGGTCTGTTCACATCACATTCTGTTTCCCCTTACGGTACTCCAGTTCAATATCGTAGGACTGGATACGAAGTGCTCATCTTATCAGCTTCGCATTACCCGAGTCCGTACTGATCTTGAATAGCCAAAGTAAACTTCTAGAATCCGTCACGATTTTAACGTGTGTTCCCTCCACATAATGGCGGAAGTGGTTTAGCACTAACAGTACCCTTAAGTACTCCTATTCTACTGCGGCGTATTTTCGCTGTGTGGAGCTAAGCTTTTTACTAAAATAGTTAATAATTCGAGACTCCCCGTCTTGGATCTGTACCAAAGCGGCTCCCACGGCGTTATCGGAAGCGTCTGATTCAATAACGAATGGTTTGGAGAAATCGGGGTTAGCTAAAATGGGCGATGACGTCAGAACTGCTTTCAACTCATTGAACGCTGTCTCCGCGTCTTCCGACCAAGAGAATTTTTTTCTTGTCCTTTTTTAAGAGGTCCGTTATCGGTGCTGTGATTTTGCTGTGCGCTGGAATAAATCTCTGGTAAAATCCAGCAAGACCCATCAGGCGTCTTATTTCTTTCTCCGATTTTGGCCGAGCATATTCAAGAATCGGTTGTATTCGCGACGAATCTACGGCTACTCCATGCTCTGTTAATAGGTACCCCAAGTACCGCACCTGCTTCCTACAAAATCTGGATACGTGTGGCTATCACAATGTCGTTCAAGTATACAAAGACATTGGGCTGAAGATCAAACCCAATGACCTTGTCCATAAGACGACACATTGTGAAGGGCGCGTTTGTAAGTCCGAAGGGACAGACTTTGAATCGGTACAGCCCCTTGGAAGTTCGAAATGCGATTAGGTTTCGGCTCTCGTCTGCTAAAGGAATTTGAAAATATGCGTCTTTGAGATCAATTATTGAAAAATAGTTGGCCTGCTCTAGACGGTGAAAGATATCCTGCATGTTCTGCATAGGATATGAGTCTTTAACCGTCATTGCATTTATTCGTCTCGAATCAACCCTCCTGACCGGCACTATTGGGTTTGTCCACTCGCTGTAGCACTCTTCAATCGCATCGAGTTCTTTGTACCTTTCGATCTCTGCATCGATCTCTTGTTGAATGTACGGAGAACATTTGTAGATGGGTTGTTTTCGTGGTTTGGCTTCTGGTTTTAGAACAATTTCATGTTTAATGAGGTTCGTTCGACCAAGTTTGCCAGGTGATGTAAACGCGAACTGTTTGACCATATCTATCAACTCCTGTCGCTCAACGGTCGTCAACTCATGTTCCGTCTCTATGTCTTCCGGTGCTGGTTCTTTGGGGATATCAAAAGCTGGACAATCTAGGGTTCCATCTTCTTCATGATTTAATTTGGGTAGTTCTAGAGCTGTTGGTTCGATGCAGAAACAGATCGGTGCATCTCCAGATACCTGTAGTGCGTCAATCCTTTCTAGACCATTGCTGGTGTCTATCATTGGTTGTATTCCGGAGTCTGCCGAGAAATCGGCACCTAGAATAAGTTTCCGTGTCATTTGAGGGACAATTATCGTTGGTATTACCCTCGTGATGTTTTTGTACGTATATGGTACGTTAAGGCTTCCTAAGCATTTGTATTCTGTTCCGTCTGCCGTGCTAACTCGGATAGCAGTTGGGTGCACTCTTAATCCATACTTCTCTGCTATGTCTAAAGAATTAATGACACTTATTCCTGCTCCAGAGTCGAGCAATGCCCCTACTTCAGTGTCAAAAATATTTACCTTTATGTGTGGGTAACGGCTCGTGTTAATTTTAATATGGTAGATTTGTTGTAATGGATCGCATATAGTCTTCTGATCGTCAGGAACCTGCTCGTCGTTCGGAATGCATGGGTTCCCTATCTTGCATCCCAAATTCAGTTTTCCGGTAGCGCATATGCTCGAACTGAACCGACGCATCGCTCGCAGACCCTGATTGTCCTTCCTAATCTACCACAACCATAGCAAAAGATTACTTTTTGTTTTGTACACTCCCTCCACGAGTGTCCTTGCTGGTGACAATTCCAACAAGTTCCGGGTGGAGCCTGTGCTGGAACCCCTACTGTGCTGGACGTGTTTGTTGGGCGAAGTGCTAATGGATTAGTATGATAATGAGTCTCATTAGGCTTGTCTTTATGCTGACGGAGTGGTCTGAGCGCGTTAATCGTTGCTGATTCGTCACTGTAGCTCTCTTGTGCCTCAACAAGGTTCACCGTTCGTCGAGGGTGTCCTTACCAGGACATTTGAAGTGTTGGGTCCGCTGCATCGATACGGTAGTTCAACGTTAGTAGGTGCTGCAAATCGAATACTTCGATAATGGAGATTTTCGATCGGTAGTGTTGACGCATATTGTCCCAAATCACTTCAAATTTCCGACCTTTTGACAGCGGTTTGGAAAGCATTTTGTTTAGTTTTTCAATCTCCGTTACAAAAGCGATGAAGGACTCACCCCGCTGTTGCTTTCTTTCGTGAATCTTCTGACGGATGCCCTGATCCTGGTTGGGATTACCGAAGCGGTATTTGATTAGTTTTTCAAACGTCCACCAGTCCTCGAATTCATCCACGAAGGTGAAAAACCAATCCGATGCTGGGCCATCGAGTAACAAATGAATGTCCCTCAATAGTTGCATATCCGATACCTCTTCACGCTCAGCGATCTTTTTAAGTTTGTAAAGAAAGTTTTCGACGCTAATTGTTCGCGGCTCCCCTGTGAACCGTAGTTTCCATTTCTCCACTCGGTGAGCTTCTCTGCTCTCGATTCCACGGCGTCCAATTCGTCTTCCTACCCCCGAATGCGTGTGTGATCCACTTTGTCTTTAGTAATCAGGCAGGGAATAATCTGTATCGTAACCAGAGTGATGACTCCGTTGACGATATGGCGTACCTTGACGAGGGAACCTATTTTGACGTCTCGATCTGTTATATTCTTCGGAAGAACTGTCTTCCGAAATGGAGAAGTTCAGGTTAACTGCATTCGATTTTCGGTTAGGCGATCTGTTCCTGTTTTGCTCTACTGGTGCGCGCTGCTTCGTTTCTGCTGTTTCGTCTAATTTATCTCTGGCCGACAAATTCGCTACCAACTCTTTCATCAACTGCTCAAGATCTGCTACTTTCCGTTTCAATTCGCTATTTTCTGTTTCTAGGTCTGCGCTATTCACTCGAGAAGTCTTGGGTATCGTGCCAACATATCTGCTTTGGTTTTCCGCTGTACCCGCTACTGAACCGCATAATACTGTAACTGCATATGCACCCTCCCTTTGCTGTATTGGAGTCGACGCATTTTCCTGCCCTATTTCGTTGATTAGGTCATTGATCCGCTCCTTAACCAGCGATGCCAGGGGACTAATCTTGTGCTCTCGCATCACTTCTTCTATTTGTCGTACCAACCCCCTTCGTACCGTTTTTTTCTATTTCACTATACGTAATTTGTTTAAATCAGATATGAAGGCGGGACGTAACTATCGTTCACCCTTAAATATTCTTGTGGAGATTCCACGAATTGCGGGGAAAACTGCGGAAATAAAGCGAATCATTGGAAAGATGATTCGCTTTATTTCCGCAGTTTTCCCCGCAATTCGTGGAATCTCCACAAGAATATTTAAGGGTGCACGATAGTTACGTCCCGCCTTCATATCTGATTTAAACAAATTACGTATAGTGAAATAGAAAAAACGGTACGAAGGGGGTTGGTACGACAAATAGAAGAAGTGATGCGAGAGCACAAGATTAGTCCCCTGGCATCGCTGGTTAAGGAGCGGATCAATGACCTAATCAACGAAATAGGGCAGGAAAATGCGTCGACTCCAATACAGCAAAGGGAGGGTGCATATGCAGTTACAGGATTATGCGGTTCAGTAGCGGGTACAGCGGAAAACCAAAGCAGATATGTTGGCACGATACCCAAGACTTCTCGAGTGAATAGCGCAGACCTAGAAACAGAAAATAGCGAATTGAAACGGAAAGTAGCAGATCTTGAGCAGTTGATGAAAGAGTTGGTAGCGAATTTGTCGGCCAGAGATAAATTAGACGAAACAGCAGAAACGAAGCAGCGCGCACCAGTAGAGCAAAACAGGAACAGATCGCCTAACCGAAAATCGAATGCAGTTAACCTGAACTTCTCCATTTCGGAAGACAGTTCTTCCGAAGAATATAACAGATCGAGACGTCAAAATAGGTTCCCTCGTCAAGGTACGCCATATCGTCAACGGAGTCATCACTCTGGTTACGATACAGATTATTCCCTGCCTGATTACTAAAGACAAAGTGGATCACACACGCATTCGGGGGTAGGAAGACGAATTGGACGCCGAGGAATCGAGAGCAGAGAAGCTCACCGAGTGGAGAAATGGAAACTACGGTTCACAGGGGAGCCGCGAACAATTAGCGTCGAAAACTTTCTTTACAAACTTAAAAAGATCGCTGAGCGTGAAGAGGTATCGGATATGCAACTATTGAGGGACATTCATTTGTTACTCGATGGCCCAGCATCGGATTGGTTTTTCACCTTCGTGGATGAATTCGAGGACTGGTGGACGTTTGAAAAACTAATCAAATACCGCTTCGGTAATCCCAACCAGGATCAGGGCATCCGTCAGAAGATTCACGAAAGAAAGCAACAGCGGGGTGAGTCCTTCATCGCTTTTGTAACGGAGATTGAAAAACTAAACAAAATGCTTTCCAAACCGCTGTCAAAAGGTCGGAAATTTGAAGTGATTTGGGACAATATGCGTCAACACTACGGATCGAAAATCTCCATTATCGAAGTATTCGATTTGCAGCACCTACTAACGTTGAACTACCGTATCGATGCAGCGGACCCAACACTTCAAATGTCCTGGTAAGGACACCCTCGACGAACGGTGAACCTTGTTGAGGCACAAGAGAGCTACAGTGACGAATCAGCAACGATTAACGCGCTCAGACCACTCCGTCAGCATAAAGACAAGCCTAATGAGACTCATTATCATACTAATTCATTAGCACTTCGCCCAACAAACACGTCCAGCACAGTAGGGGTTCCAGCACAGGCTCCACCCGGAACTTGTTGGAATTGTCACCAGCAAGGACACTCGTGGAGGGAGTGTACAAAACAAAAAGTAATCTTTTGCTATGGTTGTGGTAGATTAGGAAGGACAATCAGGGCCTGCGAGCGATGCGTCGGTTCAGTTCGAGCATATGCGCAACCGGAAAACTGAATTTGGGATGCAAGATAGGGAACCCATGCATTCCGAACGACGAGCAGGTTCCTGACGATCAGAAGACTATATTCGATCCATTACAACAAATCTACCATATTAAAATTAACACGAGCCGTTACCCACACATAAAGGTAAATATTTTTGACATTGAAGTAGGGGCATTGCTCGACTCTGGAGCAGTAATAAGTGTCATTAATTCTTTAGACATAGCAGAGAAGTATGGATTAAGAGTGCACCCAACTGCTATCCGAGTTAGCACGGCAGACGGAACAGAATACAAATGCTTAGGAAGCCTTAACGTACCATATACGTACAAAAACATCACGAGGGTAATACCAACGATAATTGTCCCTCAAATGACACGGAAACTTATTCTAGGTGCCGATTTCTGGGCAGACTTCGGAATACAACCAATGATAGACACCAGCAATGGTCTAGAAAGGATTGACGCACTACAGGTATCTGGAGATGCACCGATCTGTTTCTGCATCGAACCAACAGCTCTAGAACTACCCAAATTAAATCATGAAGAAGATGGAACCCTAGATTGTCCAGCTTTTGATATCCCCAAAGAACCAGTACCGGAAGACATAGAGACGGAACATGAGTTGACGACCGTTGAGCGACAGGAGTTGATAGATGTGGTCAAACAGTTCGCGTTTACATCACCTGGCAAACTTGGTCGAACGAACCTCATTAAACATGAAATTGTTCTAAAACCAGAAGCCAAACCACGAAAACAACCCATCTACAAATGTTCTCCGTACATTCAACAAGAGATCGATGCAGAGATCGAAAGGTACAAAGAACTCGATGCGATTGAAGAGTGCTACAGCGAGTGGACAAACCCAATAGTGCCGGTCAGGAGGGTTGATTCGAGACGAATAAATGCAATGACGGTTAAAGACTCATATCCTATGCAGAACATGCAGGATATCTTTCACCGTCTAGAGCAGGCCAACTATTTTTCAATAATTGATCTCAAAGACGCATATTTTCAAATTCCTTTAGCAGACGAGAGCCGAAACCTAATCGCATTTCGAACTTCCAAGGGGCTGTACCGATTCAAAGTCTGTCCTTTCGGACTTACAAACGCGCCCTTCACAATGTGTCGTCTTATGGACAAGGTCATTGGGTTTGATCTTCAGCCCAATGTCTTTGTATACTTGAACGACATTGTGATAGCCACACGTTTCCAGATTTTGTAGGAAGCAGGTGCGGTACTTGGGGTACCTATTAACAGAGCATGGAGTAGCCGTAGATTCGTCGCGAATACAACCGATTCTTGAATATGCTCGGCCAAAATCGGAGAAAGACATAAGACGCCTGATGGGTCTTGCTGGATTTTACCAGAGATTTATTCCAGCGCACAGCAAAATCACAGCACCGATAACGGACCTCTTAAAAAAGGACAAGAAAAAATTCTCTTGGTCGGAAGACGCGGAGACAGCGTTCAATGAGTTGAAAGCAGTTCTGACGTCATCGCCCATTTTAGCTAACCCCGATTTCTCCAAACCATTCGTTATTGAATCAGACGCTTCCGATAACGCGGTGGGAGCCACTTTGGTACAGATCCAAGACGGGGAGTCTCGAATTATTAGCTATTTTAGTAAAAAGCTTAGCTCCACACAGCGAAAATACGCCGCAGTAGAAAAGGAGTGCTAGGGGTACTGTTAGTGCTAAACCACTTCCGCCATTATGTGGAGGGAACACACGTTAAAATCGTGACGGATTCTAGAAGTTTACTTTGGCTGTTCAAGATCAGTGCGGACTCGGGTAATGCGAAGCTGATAAGATGGGCACTTCGTATCCAGTCCTACGATATTGAACTGGAGTACCGTAAGGGGAAACAGAATGTGATGTGAACAGACCCTGATTACGACGACTTGATGGTTAAAATTCGGGCCGACCCAGTACAGTTCAACGAATATCGCGTGATCGATGGGAACATTTTTAAATATTGCAAACATCCCAGCCGGCAAACAGATCCGCGGTTTGTCTGAAGGCAGTTACCACCAGAAGGGGAACGAGTTAGCATCATACAAAAGGAACACGAAAAAGCGCACTTCAGAGTCGAGAAAACACTGTCTGCCATCAAAGAGCGATATGTGTGGCCAAGAATGAACGAGGAGGTCAGGAAGTTTTGCAGGGAATGTGTGGAATGCCAAACTAGCAAGGCGGGAAATATCAATGTCACACCTCTAATGGATGCGCAGAAGCTGGTTGAGTATCCATGGCAATTTGTCACCCTTGACTTTTAGGGCCATTACCAGTCTCTGGGAAGAGTCGCAGTACATGCCTGTTGGTAGCAACAGATGTTTTCAGCAAATTTGTGCTGGTACAGCCGTTTAGAGAAGCAAAAGCTGAGCCATTAGTCGAGTTAGTTGAAAACATGATTTTCTGTTTGTTTGGAGTACCGGAGATTATTCTGACCGACAACGGAACGCAGTTTTTGTCAAAATCATTTAAGGAACTTCTGGCAACATACCACGTGAACCAATGGCTCACTCCTGCTTACCATCCCCAGGTAAATAATACGGAGAGGGTTAATCGTGTCATCACTACTGCTATTCGCGCGACATTAAAAAATATCACAAGCACTGGACGAATGACATTCAGGAAATAGCCAATGCAATCGCGTAACGCAAAATATAGCCCCTATTTCGTTGTATTTGGGCGAAATCAGGTCTCAGACGGTACGGAGTACGCTGTGATTCGGGACAATCAATGTGCGACGGATGCAAAAGAACCTGTAAACTGGAGTAAACTGTTCAAAGAAGTGAAAGAGAACTTAGCCGAAGCATACAAAAGGCATGCGAAAACGTACAATTTACGCTCTAACGCAAATTATCCGCAAGATGTTACTGGGGAAAAAGTCCTGAAGAAAACCTCCTATCTGTCGGACAAAGGAAAAGACTTCTGCAAGAAATAAGCCCCACAGTTTGAGCCGTGTGTGGTTAGAAAGGTCCTTGGTTCGCACACCTAAGAGTTAGAGGATAATACAGGTAAACGAATCAGTGTCTTCTTTGCCAACCAGCTCAACAAGCTTAACTCTTCTTTACCGACCACAGGCAAATAAAATAAAAAAGAGTCAAGCTATGTATCTCTGCGGAGAGACCAGAGTAATAAACAAAACACCTACGGGGATATACGGTTTACTTCGCAACAAAACATGTAAACCAACACTGGAAATGCGAAATGGGACGGTTAGCCTTTTACGGCTACCGTCTGTGATGACTCCAATGAAGAGTAGGACGATTTACTTTAGCCTGAAACACGGCAAGGGCTATGACCTGTAAACAGTATTGGTATTAATCCCGGGAAGCATAAAGCGAGCCCTTGTGAAGATCGCGAAAAAGGAGGAGCAAAGAACACTATCAATCGGCAGAGGAGAACCTAACCATCGCACTAATGCGCTTTCCGTATTGCGACCGAGAAATCTTATTTCATATCATCTTGTATATATTTCCTGTAAATAGTAGCATAAGATTAGTAATTAGACCTCGAACTTCACAATACTTATCCTTATATTTTCTATATTTTCTTATATAGGAGCGATAGGGGCTCAACAGAGCATCCCGAAAGAATTTGTATGCTCCCGTGCAGTTCGGCACACCTTTTTCTCCATATCGAAGAAATATAATTTATTCCAGTTTGATTTTTTTCCTTCATTTGCATAAGTATTTTCCATTTTCCTACTTTTTTCCTTCAGTAGAGCTCATAATCAAAATAGTCCGGTAGCATACTTCTCCTCAGCAACATAAGTCATGGCGGTCATGCCAGAGTTGAAGTCGTACTTATCCTGCAAATAAAGAACCAACCTTCACATCTTCAAGTAAAGGAACGAAGTTTTTATACTATCCTCTGGACAGATCCGTAAAAGTAGTGCATATCTCGAGCTTCCAGTCCCAGTATCCGCAAGATTCCACAAAAAAAATTCCGCAGTTTTCGCGAAACGAGTTAAATTAGACAATGAAAAAAAACTGACTGACAGATAGATGATTTACCGTGAGGTTGACAATAGAATGAATGGTGAGAGTGCAAGGGGTGTGTGAATGTTTTTTGTTGCTGTGTAATAATTTTCAAGAAATTAATATTTCGTAGTCGGATTTTTTCGACGGTTAGAGATAGTCTCTAGAAAATTAATTTGAGTCTCTCGAGGATGAAAAAGTTTTTGCCTGGATACATTTCAGGGTATTTTTCTAATCGAGAGGCAGACCATTTTTTTCGTGATGAGCGTTGGACCTAGATTTCCAGAAATTGTTCTGGAGTAGGGAAAACGAGACTCACTAAGTTTTTGTGCCATCGTAGATGGACGGTTAGTTTTTTTAAAGGCCATTATCAAGAAACTCAGATTAGATCAGAGGTTGAGAATGGTCTAGTCTATTTGGGATGAACGAGAAATGAATGAATGTGGATGCCAACTTCAACAACCCAAACGATACTCGCAGCAGTCTTTCTGTTTAGGCATGCTTATTTTATAGTAGCTTTGATTCGTTACTTCGCGGGAAATAAGTAGCAAGGTGGATATGGGAAATGACTCGATTGGTTTTGCTGGAGACCGGAGTTGTGAAACGTTGATGGTCAGTAACAGAGTGGTTATTTGACCATATCTGGATGCAGAGAGGAGGCAATGTATTGACGATGAAAACTTATGACCCCGAAACCAGAGAGGAGGGAGCCAAATATTACCCTTCGAAAATTTGATTGGTTCTTTGAATTAATATTGCAGAGCCAATCAAATTTTCGAAAAATTAGCAGGGAATTATGTAGCGTTGTACATATAATATTTAAGAATTAAAATGAGCATTACCACGAAGTACCAGAAATATTAGAGAATAGCCCCTCGGCCATTCAGGCAGTACAACATAAAATACTGCTCTTTTCTCTCGTTCTCTTCCAGAGAGTGAGTGGGGTGAACCTAGAAGCTGGGGCTCTGCGCTTCGAGAGCTCATGCGTGCACGCGCCTAGCAATCTCGTCGGTGGTTGGAATCTCATTTAGCGGGTGGTTGCGACGTCGGCACCGCGCCCTTTGATTTGAGTACGTACAGTGTATGTACATTGCAAGTACTTTGTCGCGGGGAACAAAAAGAGACAGCGAACTGAGGGCAAAGGTTGTTTCTGACTTCGGGAAAAAGACAACCCGATTTGACCGGCACTATGTTTCGCTCGGTAATAGTAATGTAACAGTCTCGACTCGCTTCTGGGGTCAACGCCACTCTTTCCAATGATTCGCTTTATTTCCGCAGTTTTCCCCGCAATTCGTGGAATCTCCACAAGGATATTTAAGGGTGAACGATAGTTACGTCCCGCCTTCATATCTGATTTAAACAAATTTCTGAGATACCTTTGCTTCCCCGGTAGATCCAACCCAACAGTCGCATCTGTTCTGCCCCTAATCATTAATTCATACTCCGCCTCCTTCAAATCTAAATATTCTGCGAATGGATATTTATCCATAATTTATGAATGAGCTTTTTTCACTCAGAAACAAACTTAAAAAATTTCAAATAGGGAAATCAAAGCGGTATTATTTTGGAAAAATGTAGCGCATAATTATATAATACAACAATATATAGAATATTTAATAAGCAAAAATTTGAAGATGAAGATGAAGCTGCTGTACCAGAATAACGTGTGTTGTGAAGAAAAACTATGTAGTGTGTGGGGTAATATTGTACTCATTCAAATAATCCCTTTAAATTTAAATTGGAAAAAAAAACTTATGCTAACTTCTAAAAAGTATATTTATAACTACAAACTAAAAGAAATATTTATGGGGAAGAATTGAAAGAAAAAAACCAAGAAAAATTGATTTACAGCGAAAAAATATACAATATTTGCAGAAAAACAAAACGTGCCAAATCTTGTTGGGCGCCAATTGTAATCTGGGGGAGTCGAGACCGGAACCTTCATTTAACTATTGAATGATGTTCGCACCACTCCCTTAGGAGACCATTCACCTTGGTGGCTTGCCCAGCTAGAGACCCTATCCAAAGGCGGGTTTTGGTTGTTTCTGAAACGGTTCCAAAACAATCCGACTTTCCCAAAACAGCTTCAGGAGGCCACCAATACATTCAAAAAAGTCGCCAGAAACTTCATACCTAGAACTTCAAGACAACATCGGTCGGCAAGAAGAGCATTCCGCTAAATTATCATCACGGGCACAATTCTATGTTTATTCTTCGCGCTGTTCGCTTCAGAGGTGGGAGAGGAGGCTGAAACATGAGGGTCAACTCTACCCGCAAAAAAAAGGAAAAACTATCGACCCGAACAGCGTGAGAAAGCCTTCACCAGAACCACTAAAAACCTCTACGTTATACTACGGCCACTTTAAAAACGCTCTGCTATTTAATCTTGTAGCTCTTGGCAAGTTAGTCCTGGCACTCTTCTCGATTATTCCTGGCACTATACCGCTGACGTCGCACTTATAACGGTGATCAAACTTGGCGAGAGTGGCTGTGGTTTCGTCGGAATTGTTCACTCGACAAGCAGTAAGTGCAAGGACTCTGCTACCTATGCCTGAGCCCCTCATTGAAACCTTCGTCCTGTCGGAGTGTTAGCTTCGTCCCGGATACCGGAGCGTATTGCTGAACCGAAGCAGTCTGCAACTGGCGCAGCTTCCTTCGAATCGGAATCGCTGAATATTCCCGTTAGCCGAATGTCCAACGTGGCCGAAGGCAAACCGATTGCAGCAACACCACCAGCCGTAGCTGACCTTTTAGCCTTTAATCCAAGTCCCTGTCATTGGCATAGCGACAGACGAGTGCGGCGCAGGCTGGACATCGGTTGACTCGGTGTCGGACGGGGCGAAACAGCTGCAACAGGAGCGGACATAGTATGGGGTGTAAAGATCATCAATTGCCATAGGTCACCAAAACGCTCTGCGACTAATATTGTGAACAAACCAAACCAAATGAAATTGATCGCAACAACGATAAAATAATCTAAATTTTACCCAAACATTTGAAACATTTGAAAAGGGTCTAACTGCCAAACGTAAACCTTGAGAAAAAGGCAAAAGAAGTTTTGGTCGAATTCATTATAATTCAATTTAAAAATTTAATACTGTTTTATTTAGTTTGATTGCGCATATTGTTTACATCAGACACTCCCCTTAATTCATTGAGTACGTATTTCACTGCCTTTATAATCCTTTTGGAATCAGTTACAATAATCCTTTATAATCATTTTATAATAAGCGTATTGCTAGTTAGGACTTTTATATCAGCCGGGCCCTTTAATAATTTGTTATAAAATCATTAACAAAATTCTTCATAATCCATTGTTGCGTTATGTTTATGCACATGGCCAGATAGATAGTTTTTAACTGGGACGTGACGTGTGGATACGAAAAAACCTAATGTCAATTGCAGCCAGGAAGAGCTGTCAAATGCAGCCAAAGGGAACCGTCAAATGCAGTCAGGGGGAACTGTCAAATGTAGCCAGTCCATTTAAAATATGTGAGGAACAAAGAGTGGCTATGCAAGACAAGAGATCAAATGATCAGAAAAAAGAAAAAAAAAAAACATATATCCACAGGTTTTGTCCCAGGATTTTAATAGAGAACATGAAAATTCGATTTGTTTGCATTTGGCAGGGGGCCTTTTTAAAAATGTTTGGCTAGAAATTCCTTACTTGTACAATGAATCATGTACAAGAAAAGTAAAAATGTTAAATTTAACGGAACAATGTATGATGCCGACATCAAATAAAAAATTACAGCTGAGCGACCTTGTTTGGAAAGTGTTAACATTTGGCAGCGAACCAAACCAAGTTTCTCATACTATGATCGAATCAACAAAAATTCCAAGACCATGTAAACAATCTCTCTGAACTGTCAAAAAAGTGAGGTTAAACATTATCATGCAATGTTCTCCACCGAGAGGTTCACTTTAGTTTGTTTACATAACCAATGACAAAGTTCAGACAAAGTACCGCGACTCACCACTTCATTTGCCGCGTTGCCAGGAACTCAAGCAAAATTATTCAAAACAGTGTTGCCCAAACACACATTTTGAGTCCCACCATTCTTGCAAAGGTGGAAAAAATACTCAACATTCTTGCATTTTTCAAATTAAAAAAAATCATTAAAAAATCCCGATAGCTCCAAATAGTCTCATTTCAACGGCAATATTCTTAAAAATGTGTAGTCTTTTGAATAAAAATAAGAAAAAAGGGGGTTAGGTCGGACGAGAAAGGTCTATTGCATTAATACAGGGCAGTTGCATATCAAATGATATGATGTTCCGTAATCGGATTCACAAAGATCACATGAATAATACTCAGCGCGCTGAATAGTCGCCATGTGATAACTGAGTTTGCAATGTCCAGTCAGGGCTCTGACCAGAATACTGCAGTTGTGCTTGGAAAAATGCAACAAATTTCTGGACATTTTCGGACTCACATCCGGCAGAAAAGCCTTTGTTTGAACGCAAGTTTGCAAGCTACGCCAATGGTTGGCATGTTCGAATGCAGCCCAAGAGCGAATCTTGTGCTTTATCCAACTTATTGACAGTGGTAGAACTGGTTCTGGACCAACGAAATCAGTCGCAGCGCCAGCTCTAGCCAATTCGTCCGCCCATTCATTTCCAGTAATACCGGAATGACCGGGCACCCATAGAAGGTGGATAGCATTTGAAATGCTAAGTTCTTCGATTTGAGTTCGACATGCGATTACTAATTTCGATCTCGATTTTTCTTTTAGTTTGTAGTTATAAATATACTTTTTAGAAGTTAGCATAAGTTTATTTTTTTCCCCAATTTAAATTTAAAGGTATTATTTGAATGAGTACAATATTACCCCACACACTACATAGTTTTTCTTCACAACACACGTTATTCTGGTACAGCAGCTTCATCTTCATCTTCAAATTTTTGCTTATTAAATGTTCTATATATTGTTGTATTATATAATTATGCGCTGCATTTTTCCAAAATAATACCGCTTTGATTTCCCTATTTGAAAATTTTTAAGTTTGTTTCTGAGTGAAAAAAGCTCATTCATAAATTATGGATAAATATCCATTCGCAGAATATTTAGATTTGAAGGAGGCGGAGTATGAATTAATGATTAGGGGCAGAACAGATGAGACTGTTGGGTTGGATCTACCGGGGAAGCAAAGGTATCTCAGAAATTTGTTTAAATCAGATATGAAGGCGGGACGTAACTATCGTTCACCCTTAAATATCCTTGTGGAGATTCCACGAATTGCGGGGAAAACTGCGGAAATAAAGCGAATCATTGGAAAGAGTGGCGTTGACCCCAGAAGCGAGTCGAGACTGTTACATTACTATTACCAAGCGAAACATAGTGCCGGTCAAATCGGGTTGTCTTTTTCCCGAATTCAGAAACAACCTTTGCCCTCAGTTCGCTGTCTCTTTTTGTTCCCCGCGACAAAGTACTTGCAATGTACATACACTGTACGTACTCAAATCAAAGGGCGCGGTGCCGACGTCAGGAATCAGGAATCAGGAATCAGTAGCGTCTGGCTCAAATGGCACGTTCCCCATGTTGATCGGAGATTTGTGCCTTGCCAAGAATCGTCTTTTCATCATTTTCCTGATGGGAAGGATTGGGGAAGTTGTCTATCACAGTGTATGCGGGTATACCGAAGGTCCGAGGCACGCCCAGAGGCAACCCGAAAACACTACTCCCACTGGCGGGTTCGAAACGAGCGAGCGGTAGAGGTTTTGGAAAGGAAAAAAGTCGAACGTAATGCGAGGGTATGCGGCAAGCCTAGCCATATGGTCCACTACGATACAGGCGGTCTGTCCGACGGCGCACGGGTAGACTGTATCGAAGGTATGCAATATGGCAAACACGCACTATTGTATGCATGGTGGGTCCGTATGGCGGCCAAGAGGCGAAACCGTGTGAGAGAGTTGGCTTGTGGTGAGAGAGAGCAGCTGGCTGGCTGGACTGAGAGAGAAGTTATGCAAAATGCAAACACGCATTATTGTATGCATGGGTCCGTATGGCAGCCAAGAGGCGAAACCGTGTGAGAGAGTTGGCTTGCGGTGGTGACAGAGAGAGCGGCTGGCTGGTCGGACAGAAAGAAGTTATGCAAAATGCAGTACAAATTTTTGTTTAACTAGCAGTGGCTCTCTGTGTGGATAGGCGAAGCGGAGGGCGTGTAAGAGAGTTGGCTTGCGGTGGTGACAGAGAGAGAGGCTGGCTGGTCGGACAGAAAGAAGTTATGCAAAATGCAGTACAAATTTTTGTTTAGCCCAACAGTGGCTCTCTGTGCGGATAGGCGAAGCGAGGGCACGTTAGAGAATTGGCTGATTGGTCTTACATGGCGGCAGGGGTTGCCTGTTTGCTTGGTCGGGCTTGGTTCTCTTACGACACGACAGAGGAGGGTGAAGAGAGGATATTGTTAACACATGAATGTTATACGGCTACCACGTTATAAGCGATAGATAGCGACAGTAGCATGTATTATGACACAGTACCACACCCGCCGCCGGGTGTGTGATACAGAGATGGGAATCTTTTGACGATTGTTTTGCTTGACCCCGCCACCGGGCGCCAAACGGCAAACGGCCTTTTGCGTTTGTGCGCACCTGTGTGTGAGCGTCTCATGCGAAAGAGGAAACGATTTTTACTACTACTGAAAAACGTTGTGGTGAGGTTCGATGATGATGATGCGCGATTCCGCCGGATGATGTGTGTGTGGTGGATTGTTCCCCCTGGAACAGAACACAGCAGCACCACCAGCAGCAGCGCGTACGGAGGTACAATAACAAAAGAGAGGGATTGAAGCGGGCCTTGCTTCAAACCGCCCTGTGTGTGTTGTGACTGACGAATTCTGGTTGATCCTACCAGTAATATACGCTTGTCTCAAAGGTTAAGCCATGCATGTCTAAGTACAAACAGATTTAATGTGAAACCGCATAAGGCTCAGTATAACAGCTATAATTTACAAGATCATTTAACTAGTTACTTGGATAACTGTGGAAAATCTAGAGCTAATACATGCAAAATGCAGGGACCTCGCGGAACCTGTGCAATTATTAGTCAAACCAATCGTCCTCCGTGACGCTGGAGTTGAAATCTGGATAATTTTGTTGATCGTATGGTCTCGCACCGACGACAGATCTTTCAAATATCTGCCCTATCAACTATTGATGGTAGTATAGAGGACTACCATGGTTGCAACGGGTAACGGGGAATCAGGGTTCGATTCCGGAGAGGGAGCCTGAGAAATGGCTACCACATCCAAGGAAGGCAGCAGGCGCGTAAATTACCCAATCCCGGCACGGGGAGGTAGTGACGAGAAATAACAATATAAGACTCTTTTATGATGTCTTATAATTAGTTTAATATTAATAGCTAGAGAAAAAGTTATTCAATTAAATAATTATATTAATTTTTTTTTATTTATAATTATTTTATTATTATTGTTGTTATTATTAACTTTTAGTTCAATAAGAATTTTTATATTTTATTTATTTTTTGAAAGTAGATTAATTCCTACATTATTTTTAATTTTAGGGTGAGGATATCAACCAGAACGTTTACAAGCAGGAATTTATTTATTATTTTATACTTTGTTAGCATCATTACCTTTATTAATTGGTATTTTTTATATTAATATAGATTTAAATACTATAATATATATATATATATATATATATATATATATATATATATATATATATATATATATATATATATATATATATATATATATATATATATATATATATATATATATATATATATATATATATATATATATATATATATATATATATATATATATATATATATATATATTAAGTTATATAAAAATATATAATTTTGATTTTTTATATTTATGTATAGTTTTTGCTTTTTTAGTAAATATACCAATATTTTTAGTTCATTTATGATTACCAAAAGCTCATGTAGAAGCTCCAATTTCTGGTTCAATAATTTTAGCTGGAGTATTATTAAAATTAGGGGGATATGGTTTATTTCGAATATTTGCTTTATTACAAATTTTAGGAATAAAATTTAATTTTGTGTGAATTAGAATTAGATTAATTGGAGGAGTTTTAGTAAGTTTAATTTGTTTATTACAAATAGATTTAAAAGCTTTAATTGCTTATTCATCAGTTGCTCATATAGGAATTGTTTTAAGTGGTTTATCAACAATAAGTTATTGAGGATTAAATGGAGCATATAGATTAATAATTGCTCATGGTTTATGTTCTTCAGGACTTTTTTGTTTGGCTAATATTAGATATGAACGAATAAGAAGACGAAGATTATTAATTAATAAAGGTATAATAAATTTTATACCTAGATTATCTTTATGATGATTTTTATTATGTTCAAGAAATATAGCAGCTCCTCCTACTTTAAATTTATTAGGTGAAATTTCTTTAATAAATAGAATTATTAGATGATCTTGATTAACAATAATTGGTTTAATATTTTTATCATTTTTTAGAGCAGCTTATACATTATATTTATTTGCTTATAGACAACATGGAAAGTTTTATTCTAGAATTTCATTTTTTTCAACGGGATTAATTCGAGAATATTTATTATTAAAACGCTTTTAATCCACCTAACAGTGTGATGAGACATTTCTTATAACTCTTATCACTCTCTTCTGATATTATATCGTATGAGAACATTTAAAACTTGATGCTTCGCGATGTTTTTGATAACACATACTACATGGGATTGTGGCAGGACACAGAGAATCGCTCAAATCAGCATAGGACAACATCAGTGCTAGAAATCTCAAACCAAATCAATAGGAAAGCGAAAAAATGGCCCATAAAATAGACATACAAACGAATTATTGCTAATGCTCTGTTAATAAAATTAAAGGGTTGTGTACAGGACACGACCACGGTGACATTAAAAATGTAGCTTTTTTCAAGAGCGTGCAAATGAATTTTATCTATCACACATATCGACACACGTTCTTGTTCACTCGCCTGTTTTCATATGTTACAATTTGCTATATACCCTCCCCATCAAAACATAATTTATTGAAGGTCTTTTAACGGTAATCTATTAATTAATCAAGTATCTCACTAGGTGATTGGCATTATTTGGCTGATCCATCTAGTAAAAATAGGCTGGTCTGTCCAGAAAATATATTCAAAAGAAAAGTTCCATATTGAGAGCTGTGATGAGGAAGCCCACGCCCGCCAACGGAAATATACAGATTCTCCATGAAATATGAAATTTCATTTTCCATTTAAATTTTCAATAATGTACTAATGAACTTAATTAAACAATCTTAAGTTTAAGTATTTCTTGATCGATTAGTGGTGGAAAAATGAAATTATTTGATAAATTACATTGTTATGCAACGTTCGCACTACCAGTTAAAATGGGTTTTTATGCTATCTTGGTGACATTTTTCTTGTTGCTAATTATTAAAACGTGTTATAACTCTATAGTGTAAACATTGTATTATTAAACCAATTCTGCAGCGTTTTATGTTATATAGGTGTTTTATGTGGTAATAGGACTGACATAATTATATCTTGAGTACAGCGGTTTGTTTCATAATTTAAAAGAGATTTATTTTAAAATTTAAATTAGTATACCCAACCGTTCTATTTGTTGTATACTTTAAAACGCAATTAGAACTGTGTTTTAAATACATAGGGTAGGACAGATATTCTGACTGGATAAACTGGGAAAACAATTTTAAGTCCAGTAACACTTAAGACATGGCTTGAATTTTAATCGAAAAAGAACACCCGCTTCAACTGCTGCTGGGACGGTAAGTTCTATTTTAAAATTTTCCATTGTGTGCAGTACGAAACAAAAGTGTTTGAAATTAGAAAACAAAAAGTTCTGCTGGGAATGTGATTGTTTCCGATGCAATTACACTCAGATTTTTCACGCAGGGGATACAGGCCGTGTAAATGAAAACCGCGTAAATTTAAAAAAAACGCGTTAATGAAAACCGCGTAAATTTCAAAATCCGCGTAAAAAACCTGAGTGTACTCTCCTATATAAAATACTACGCTGCTGAACAGTGCAATAACTACAGAAGCACGTTGTCAGATGCCTTACTAATAAAAACATATAACCGAAATATGAAACATGAAAACCAATAGGCTCTTTACCCTACGCAGCTGCAAAGCGCCGTAAACATGGATTAACAAGTTACAATGCACACGCATGCATAAAAATAAATATATTTTTTTCAAACGCAACACTCTTAAGCAGGACACACCGTATTGAATTAAATCCAAACCACCCCACCCACCCACTTTGCAAATTATTCTGTGACACCGTGCTGGTACCCGAAAAATCCGCACACGGCCACCGCTGTCGAAAATGAATAGCGTCTACCACTTATTGTAGTGCCCAGACGCTGCAGCCATGATCTTACCCGTTCGACATAAGAACAAAAACTGATTCAAACGGGTACGCGTCACCTCTATTTATAAACTAACAGTATATGGTTTAGTCACTTAGGTGCGAGTGTGTGCAAATGCCAATGTTACCGAAAATCGATAGCGCTTATTGCATCGCCCGGAGACGATGTTGTTCGTATGGGATAAGAGCAACAACTGATTTAAACGGACATGTGTTGCTTCTATTTATGACTTTTCGTGTTTCATTGAGCAACTAAGCTGCCCTCTCTTGACGGCTGTGTCTGAGAGATCTGCCTCACGAATGGTAATTTTCCCGTTTTTCGTGAACTTTTTAATTTTACCAATTTCCAAAAGTCTACTTTTATTGGGGAGATATTAAATTATTACCAATATTTAAGTTAGGTGTTTCTGAATCGATTGGTGTATGAATGATTAAAATTCGTCTAGTAATATCGGAGTTATAAGCGTGCAAACCTTACATAGTTTCGTTACATGGGAGATAGTTTAGATTTTAGAATGACACCTAGCACCAGATAGTGGAGTAAGACATTTTTAATGTCAAAATATCTAAATTCCTCAATCAATGCATTGTGGTGGGAAAACTGAATTTTCCTAAAGGGGTTATGTATATTGTACTGAGCCAAAAAATTGATTTTTTTTTTGAATCGAAATGAAGTTTATACTTTACTCAAATTTCCAACGCGACTGAGACGTAAAAATCAACGCTTTTTCTGGAAAAAAGCGACACTAGCAGTGACACCATTCAAAGAAAATCAACAGTGAATATTTCCAGACTTGGTTTTATTTCCTATTTAAGAACTATTGTGTTTTTTACATCCTAGATTGCATGATTCAGTGATCGAAACCCAAAACTTCATGAAGTATTTGAAATTATTAAATTAAAATTTGTGTTTGCTATTGAAATTGACAAAATGATAGTATCGCCCCTTTGACGATTGTTTACTTTTTCGGTCCCACCTATCAGCATTGAAGTATCGCCCTTAGGTTTTTTTTTGCACATAGGGTTCGAAATTTTTCACAAGAGATTTTTCAAACCCGAAGAGGCGAATGACCTTAAGGTTAAAACCTCTATAATCGAAATAAAAAAAAGAAAGGCAAAAATGTACCAAAGTCCAAAAAATAAATTTTTGTCACACATTATTTTTTTCGAGTTTACATCAAATCTCGATGTTTCATGCATTATAAAGTCATTTGGCATCAAAAATACAAATTTGATTTTGAAAATTTTTCATTTCAGTTTATATGGGAATTTGCTGTGTGATTGCACTCTTCAACTCGTAACTCCGGAACCGGAAGTCCAATCAATAAAAAATCAATTGCAGCCGATGGGAAGGTTGTACCTTTCATTTGAGACTAACTTTGTGCAAATCGATCCAGCCATCTCTGAGAAACAAAGGTCACATATTTTTCCACATACACACATACATACACACAGACATTTTCCGATCTCGATGAACTGAGTCGATTGGCATATGACACTCGGCCCTCCCGGTCGGGATTAGATTGACGAATTTTAAAGTGAATGAGAAAGGCAAGAACATTTTTAGCAAATGTTGAAAGTTATGCATTTTTTGGTGCGCAGTTCTATGTTTGAACTCTGGAATTTTCTATTGGAATGTTTTCAGGCAGGATTTTGATATTGATGCAATTAGACAACTGTGAAATCAAGACCAAAAGATCAGTTACATATCAGGACCCCATTCCGACAATTTATCAAAAGTCCTCATGATGTTTGCAACAACAGAATATCAATGTACGGATCAGATAATTGTTATTGTAATATTGAATTAAATCAGTCTGCATCAATAAATTTTCAACTTCAATCCAATTTTTTTTGTTGGTGTGGTGGGGGGGGGGGGCGTTGTATGGTGTTAAACCCCAAAACCTTCTTTTGGCTACGCCGTTGCTTGGAGTTAGTTATTTCGCTTTTCATTTTCCAATATGTTTCAGATCGATCCGATGGTCATGAATTAGAAAAATTGCAGTCAGAAGATTCGCACAAATGAACATTTTTGCACTGATAAGTTATCAAGTTCCTTCCAGACAACTTGGAAGTGTTCGGTGATTATTTCTAGCGGTTGTAGATAGAAAAATGAAATATAAAATTCGTTTTATCGAAATAATGTTTGGCTTATTTCAATGGATTATTACTATATTGAACAATAAATAGGCGACAAAGAGTAATCCACAAACAACAAGCCATAACTTTCAAAGTATTCAAAATAGATATTTGAAGTCTTCCGTAAAGTTATTTGCAAAAGTAAGAGCTACAAATTTGCTGAAGGCATCATTTCGATATAATCACTTCCAAGAAAATTTGGAAAAATATCTCACTCATAGGGGGATTAATCAGCAAAAGCACAATACCAAAAGAAAGGACATACTGCCTCCATTAAATTCACCGAAGATACTATTGACCTAAAATAAGCCGTTTTGGCGTTAAAAACAGATTACATGTTTTTGGTCATATTTCTGGCAATGGGAAATGATAAAAATCTTTCGTCCACATTTAATGTTAAATATCTCTTTTGATAATAGTCCGATTTCAACAATCTGTAGCTTGTTCGAAAGGTATTCGTTAAAGCTGTCTAAAAACGTATTGCTATTCTATATTGTCAATTTCGGCAGATAATTCAAAAAAACTGCAAAAAACGCCATTTTTACGCATTCAAACATTCATATCTTGGAAACTAAACATCAGAATCAAAAACAAATTAATAGCGTTCATACTGTTTTTTAGTTCTTTCATTTAAAATTGGTTTGGATAAGATCGGTTCAGCCATTGCTGAGAAACACGAATGAGAATTTGTCCGTTACATACACACACACACAGACACACACACAGACACACACAGACATTGTCCCAAATCGTCGAGCTGAGTCGATTGGTATATAAGACTCGGCCCTCCGGGCCTCGAAAAAAATCTTGAAAGTTTGAGCGAATTCTATACATTTCTTTTATAAGAAATGTAATAATACATTGATTACCTTTGAATTTATTAAATATAAAAAGAAATTTTTTTATTTTATGACTTTAATTTAAATAGTTTAATTAAAATATTGATTTGTGGTGTCAAAGATATGAATTTTTCATTTTAGATCATGTTAAATTTAAATTATTGTAAAAATAGTTTTTATATATTATTATTTATTAGTATTATATTATTTATATTTAGATTAAAATTTTAATTAATTAATTTAGTTTATTTTATTGAATGAGAAATTATTTCTTTACATTCTATATCAATTGTTATAGTTTTTTTATTTGATTGAATAAGTTTAATATTTATATCATTTGTTTTATTTATTTCTTGTTTAGTAATTTTTTATAGAAAACAATATATAGAAGAAGATTTTAATATTAATCGATTTATTTTATTAGTATTAATATTTGTATTATCAATAATAATATTAATTATTAGACCAAATTTAATTAGAATTTTATTAGGTTGAGATGGTTTAGGATTAGTTTCTTATTGTTTAGTAATTTATTTTCAAAATGTAAAATCTTATAATGCAGGAATATTAACTGCATTATCTAATCGTATTGGAGATGTTGCCTTATTATTAGCTATTGCTTGAATATTAAATTATGGTAGATGAAATTATATTTATTATTTAGAAATTATAAAAAAAGATTTTTGTATAATAATTATTGGTTATTTAGTAATATTGGCTGCTATAACAAAAAGAGCTCAAATTCCTTTTTCTTCTTGATTACCTGCAGCTATAGCAGCTTCTACTCCTGTATCAGCATTAGTTCATTCATCAACTTTAGTAACAGCTGGAGTTTATTTATTAATTCGTTTTAATTTATTAATTATTGATAGAAAAATTAGTCAAATTTTATTATTAATTTCTTTAACAATATTTATGGCTGGATTAGGAGCTAATTTTGAATTTGATTTTAAAAAAATTATTGCTTTATCTACTTTAAGACAATTAGGTTTAATAATAAGAATTTTGTCAATGGGATATATAAAATTAGCTTTTTTTCATTTATTAACTCATGCTTTATTTAAAGCATTATTATTTATATGTGCGGGTGTTGTAATTCATTGCATAAGAAATATTCAAGATATTCGATTTATAGGAAATTTAAGAATAAGAATACCAATAGTATGTGGATGTTTTAATGTAGCTAATTTAGCTTTATGTGGAATACCTTTTTTAGCAGGGTTTTATTCTAAAGATTTAATACTAGAAATAGTAAGAATGTCGTATTTAAATTGTTTTTCTTTTTTTCTTTTTTTTTCTACAGGTTTAACTGTTTGTTATTCTTTTCGATTAGTATATTATTTAAAAACAGGAGAATATAATGGAATTTAAATAAATTAAGAGAAAATAGATGAACAATAATTTTTGGTATTTTTTGATTAATATTTATGGCTATTATTGGAGGAAGAATATTAAATTGATTAATATTTTTTAATCCAGTAATAGTTTGTTTACCTTTTATAATAAAAATTTTAACATTATTAGTTTGTATATTAGGTGGATTATTTGGTTATTTAATTAATAATGTTTCTTTTTTTTTATAAATAAATCTTTTTATTTTTATAATTTTAGAAGATTTTTTGGAAGAATATGATTTATACCAATAATTTCTACTTTTGGATTAGTAAAAATTTTTTTATTAATTGGATTTATAAGATTAAAAAATTTTGATCAAGGATGAAGAGAATATTTTGGAGGACAATTATTATATATTCAATTAAAAAATTATTCTTTACATATTCAAGAATTTCAGAATAATAATTTAAAAATTTATTTATTGAGATATATAATATGAGTATTTATTTTAGTTATTTTATTATTTTTAAATTATTTAAATAGCTTATATATAGAGCATAATATTGAAGATATTAAGGAAATTATTTTAATTTTTAAATAAAGTATTTATAAAAAAAATATTTTTATTTTTTTATTGGAAATATAATGTTTTAATTAAACTATATAAATAAAATATGATGATCAAGAAAAAGCTGCTAACTTTTTTTTAATGGTTTAATTCCATTTATATTTTTAAAAATTAATTTAATTGGAATATAAATATTCATTGAAATCATTAACAGTGATATACCTCTTTTTGGTTTCAATTAAAATAAAATAAATTGAAAATATCAATATTTTTTAAATACAAATTAAATGTTATAATTAACTATTATCCTAAAATAAGGATGATTGAACATCTATGATTAGGTCGAAACTAATTGCACTTTATTGCTTCATATTTAATAATTAATTATTTCATTCTAATATTCCTTGATTTCATTCATGGTAAAGTCCAATTAATAAAATCAAAATGAAAAATAATCTTGTAATAATTCAGTTAATTAAATTTGATGATTTAATAATTAAAATTATTGGTAAAATTAAAGCAATTTCAACATCAAAAATTAAGAAAATAATTGCAATTAGAAAAAATCGTAGGGAAAAAGGTAATCGTGAATAATTTATTGGATCAAATCCACATTCAAATGGTTTTCTCGATCTATAATAGTTTTTTTACATTTCTTACAAAAGAAATGTATAGGATTCGCTCAAACTTTGACAACTTTTTTCGAGGCCTGGAGGGCCGAGTCTCATATACCAATCGACTCAGCTCGACAAATTGAGACAATGTCTGTATGTGTGTGTGTATGTGTGTATGTATGTATGTACAAAATGTCATGTAATTATCTCAGCAATGGCTGAACCGATCTTAATGAAATTAGTTTCAAATGAAAGGCCTAATGTTGCCATTTGACACTATTATTTTTGATTTTCGATATGTTGTTTACTTTCTGAGATATGGGCGATTTTGTCAAAACACATCATGTTTTTTGCGAATAACTTTCGAACAATACAATATTGTCCCACAAACTGCACATGAATAGAAAGCTTGTAAAAATACCTTGCTAACAAGCTATAGATTGTCTGAATCCGTGCACGAGTGGCAGAGATATTAAACATTTTGTATTTTTAGTCCTCGCTTGCCAATTTCCACTAATTATAAATGAGATTGTTTCATACAGAGTATTGCTTTACTGGTGTTTTAGGGGCAAAACTAAACCGATTTTGAATATAGGGGTATGAAAACACATCTACGTGATTCAAGGAATTCGATGTTGAGAACATTTTGTGAATTACCTTTATAATAAATGAACTATTTCTCAAAAATCAATATATAAGTTCATTTCAAAGACAAAATAATGTGTTGGTAAAGAAACAGGGAGTTCTAGTATTTATTCCTTGGATTAGGAATTGCGTTCAATCATGAGGTAAATGTTGGATGGTATATCAATACACAGATTAACAAGTAATTCACCTAGTAGTGAGATAAAATATTTCTAATATAATTATACTTGTGGCGTCACCGAAAGCAACTGTATGTTTGAAGCCCAAAAATTTAGCGAAAATTTGCAAGATTTAGGTTATACTGGTTATGGCGCAAAAATTACTACTTACATTATTTATGATAAGAATGTAAAAATCAATATATCATAATAATATACCTATAAAAATAATGTCACTGCATTAACCATCATTTGCCACTCCTCACACGCCCCCCCCCCCATCTCTCTCTCTCTCTCTCTCTCTCTCTCTCTCTCTTTCTCTTTCTCTCTCTGTGTCTCTTCTATCGCATCTATCTAGCTATTTCTGTATGCATTTCTAAGTTGTGCGATCAGATCTTCTGCCAATCTGAAATATTTATTAATTGTAATTGCGAAGGTTTGAGAAAACAAAACTATTTTTTGTCTGCTGCTACATCAACTCAACTTTAATTCAATTGTATTCAAAGCTTGTACCTACACTATAATTAAGGTAACTCATGGCTATTTCAGAAAAATATTGGCCTAACTGGGTAATATGAAAGTTTGACGATGAAAATTTTCAAAAGAGACATTCCACGTGCGATATTTAAACTATTCGTATCTCTATTGAATTTTGAATGAAAGATATGCTCAAAGACTGAAAGCTGAAGCCAGCAAGATTTCGAAGACAAAATACATGAGAGGAAGAGGTTCTAGAGACGACAATGTGAACCTCCCACCCGAGTTCGGATTGACGGTGACGAAATCGAGATGGTCGACGAATTCATGTATTTGGGCTCACTGGTAACCGACGACAATGATAACAGCAGAGAAATTCAGAGACGGATCATAGCGGGAAATCGTGCCTACTTTGGACTCCAGAGGACGCTCCGGTCGAACAAAATTCGCCGCCGTACGAAGTTGATTATCTTCAAGACGCTGATTAGATCGGTGGACCTCTACGGCCACGTGGAGGACCAACGCGCTCTTGGAGTTTTCGAACGAAAGGTGTTGCGTATTATCTATGGTGGCGTGCAGATGGAAGACGGAACGTTGCGCAGGCGAATGAACCAGGAGTTGTATCAGCTGCACATTCGTTGTATTGGTACGAACTTTCATGAAAAATAACGGATCAAAAACCAAATATCCACAAATTAGATCCAGGAAAAGAAGTCCCCAAATCACCCACTCTCGATGGGGGATGCAACTACAATGTGTCTTCTAACTTATCGTCGTCCATATTTGGATATACTGAGTAGTTTGAACCATTTCTTTTTCAGAAGATGGGATTTTCGAAAACATTTCAAAACTTTCTGATGCAATGGTTTTCAAATTCGTACAATCCGGTTTATTCATTTTCTATATTCAAAAATGTTTTTGGCTTCAAATATATGACCATTTCATTTTAATTAATTATTTCATTCCGCATCTTTTTATTCGTTTTGTTCATCTGCGTTCATTTTACTTATTTTATTCGTTTCATTCTTTGGGTTCACTCTGATCAGTTTATTCTTTTTGTGCATTTTGCTCATATCATTCATTGTTTTCATTGTATGCATTTTATTAATTTTTTCCAGTTTATTCATTTTGATCAGTTTCTTCATTTTAATAATCTGACTACTTTTTCAGTTTTAATCATTTCATCCAAATAATTTATTTGATTCAATTTATTTCTTTATATTAATTTATAACCTTTTACTGTTGTTCAATTTTTCATTTTAATCAATGCATTTAATTCTGCTCATTTTCTTCTTTTTATTCATTTTATCACTCCAGCTCATTTTGTTTATTTGATTCGTTTGTTTTATTTATGCATTTCATTTATTTTTTACTTTATTCATTTTGTTCATCCATTCTTTATATTTATTTGATCCATTTCATTAATTTGATTCATTGTATTCACTGGATGAATTAAATCAATTTGATTCATTTAATTCATTTGATTCATTTAATTAATTTGATTCATGTGATTCATTTGATTCATATGATTCATTTGATTTATTTGATTCATTTGATTCATTTTATTCATTTGATTGATTTGATTCATTTGATTGATTTGATTCATTTGATTCATTTCATTCATTTGATTGATTTGATTAATTTGATTCATTTGATTTATTTGATTCATTTAATTTATTTGATTTATTTGATTCATTTGATTCATTTGATTTATTTGAATCATTTGATTCATTTGATTCATTTGATTCATTTGATTCATTTGATTCATTTGATTCATTTGATTCATTTGATTCATTTGATTCATTTGATTCATTTGATTTATCTGATTCATTTTATTCATATCTTTAATTTTATGCATTTCATTCGTTTTATTTCATTCAATTTGTTAGTATTAGTCAATTTATTCTATTAATCTTATAACTATTTCTAAATATAATCTTAATTTTTATGTAATAACCTAATCTAATTTGATTCGTGTATATTATAATTTTGATTTCCATTAATTTTTCTACTCATTTTATGAATTTAAAAACCTATTGTTTCATTTTTAATGTAGAATACATTTAAGCTTTCAATATAGGGGTCCCGTTTCAAAATATTGGCTGCAGCGTGGCGTCAAATTTTGAACGTTAATAACTTTTATCATACTTAACAGAATGATTTGATTTTTAGGCCAATTTGTTGAAAATATGTTCCTCTATGCTGTATTGAAATTTGAAGTATGTATAACATGCACTAATAACAAAAAATTGTGTTTTGAAAAATCTTTCGAAAACGACTCGGAAAAGTGAAAATTTTCAGCCCATCCCGCACAGAGCCGTCAATATGGTGGACCAACCGAACAATTAAATAATGAAAAGTTTATATATAGGTCCACTACATGTTTGTTCCTATGATTATTCGTATTGGGTTGCTTGACGAGAGCAGTTGCTGGGGGAAAGACGGCATATTCCTTTGGTTAGGCCATTAGAAGCCGGACGGAAAGGAAAGGCTCAGGCACGGCAACGAGAACGAGCGAGAAAGCGATAGTAGTGCATATTAGCGCGATTATATAAATATCTGTCGGTCGGTTTTTCTCATCATTCGTATTCGTTCAAGTACTAGCAAGTAGCCAGTCCACCGAAGGAAAGCAGATGGCAATGACGACGGTCCGAAAAAGTGCCCCAGCTACTGGTGACCCATCGCAACCAACTACCGATCAGGAACTGTCGCCTTGCAAGAATTTCGCCCCAACTAAAGGGCAACAGAGCAACTAATCTGTAGGCTATCGTTCCAGCGTCTGGTTCGTGAGATTGTACAGGACTGCAAAGTCGAGCTTCGCTTACAAAGCTCAGTCGTAATGATACCCCGAGAAGCCAACGATGCCTACTTAGTCGGTTTTTTCGAGGCTGCAAAATAGTACGCCAAGCGCATAACTTTCAGGCCAAATACATTAAACTGGCTCACCGTGTCCGCGGGGAGTGCGTCTGAATTATGCTCCCGCAATAAAACAATAAACGGTTCTCTACAGGACCAATTAATTGTGTTAAACTGAAATTTACATTTTATGGTGTATAACAATTTTCAGAAAGCTATATAAGAAATACGATGTGTGGAAAGAAAGAGAGAGAATTTAAATTATCCTCTCTCGCTCGTTTTCGTGCACTGCTTTTCCATTCCTTTCTGCTGCTAATACCATCATAACTAAAACGAATATGCGTGTTCCCCCACCATACCATGGCCAGTATCAGCGCTAACAAATAAGACAAAAGAATTTAAATTTGTGAAAATCTTTTCCTTCCTTCTTTTCAAATCTGCAACATTATTTGAAAATATTGTTGGAATGTTGTTATTGAAAAACTGAACATGCAAGTTTGCTAGCACTGGCCACTAGATTGAAGGCGATGGAAAGACAGAATATTCGTTTTGGTTATGCTAGTATTGGTAGCCGAACAGAAAGGAAAGGCACAGGAATGGCACGAAAACGAGCGAGAGAGCGATAGTACTGCTTTCTCGTGTGTTCATATATGAATATTGGTCGGTCGGTTTTTCTCATCATTCGTATTCGTTCAAGCACTAGCAAGCAGCCAGTCCACCGGAGGAGAGCAGTTGGCAATGATGACGGTTCGAAAAAGTGCCCCAGCTACTGGTGGCCCATCGCAACCAACTACCGATCAGGAACTGTCGCCATGCCAGTATTTCGCCCCAACTAAAGGGCAACGGAGCAACTAATCCGCTGGCTAACATTCCAGCGTCTGGTTCGTAAGGTAACTTCAAAGTCGAGGTACGCTTACAAAACTCAGCCGTAATGAAGCCAGTGATGCCTACTTGGTCGTTTTGCTTGAGGATACAAAATAGTGCGCCAAGTACGTAACTTTCTCGCAAAAGAAATCAAACTGGCTCACAATGTCCGCTGGGAGTGGGCGTAAATTACAATAAAAGCAACGGTTCTTTTCAGGACCAATCAATTGTGTTCTAGTGAGAGTTAAACTGAAACTTTCATTATAAGATATGTAACAAATTTTCAACAAACAACATAAACGTTATGTGGAAAGAAGTAGCTTGCACACGGAAAAAAAATTTAAATTATCCTCTCGCTCGTTTCGTGCACTGCACAGCATTTTCCATTCCTTTCTGCTGCTATTATCAGTATAACCAAAACGAATGTGCGGGTTCCCTCACCATCCCTCTAGTAATCAGTGTTGCTTCAATTGCATGTGTTTAAGAGAAACGTTGAAGTCGCATGCTTCTATTCGAGCTTTTGGCAGCCTCCGTGAACTAACTGCATTAAATGATTTTTTTGTGCAGCTCCGTGCTAGTAGCAAACAAAATGGCCCTACCAGCGTCTGATTCGTGAGATTGTGCAGTATTTCAAAGTCGAGCTAAGCTTATAAAGTTCAGCCGTAATGGTACCCGAAGAAGCCAGTCTTGTCGTTTTGTTCGAGACTACAAAACAGTTCGCCAGGCACGTAACTATCATGCCAAATATATCCAACGATCCAGCGCATCACCATCAACACCAACGCCGAAACCAAAGGTTCTTTCCAGAACCACTATTATTACCATAGAGAATTATTTGGAAATTTCCCATTCAAACGTGATTCTTTTGAATATTATTAGATTTAAATTAACGTCTCGAATTGAAGTCACGACGCTCCGGTTATGTCACAGACATTACTCACCCATCTTTTTTTATTGGGACCACGACTAATGGTTTAATATAGACACCCCATTTCAATATTTCGGAAGGAACAGAAGGTCGAGTTTGGAAAGTTTGTAATTTTCATTGTACTTAACCAAATTACACAATGTTCGCACTAATGATTCATAAATATGACCAGGAATCTTCTATTAGATTAGTAAGTATGTATAATTTACATGAAAAAAGAAAAATTGATTTTTAGGAATCAATTATTATCTGTTCTGCCATCTCCCTCACCAAGGCCAACAACGCCAACAAAAACGGTGCTTTTCAGGACCACCATCATTTTTGTAAAGAATAATTTGAAATATTCCTCGCCCAAATCACTTTTTGTCCGAACATTCCAATGAGTATCAACATATTTGAAGAACGTGTTCCTCATGTATTCTACATCTCTCCAGTTATGTCGCAGACATTACCCAACCATCTATTTTTGCTTTACTTTTTTATTTTGGTCGTTTTGTTTATTTCTATAATTTATTCAGTTTATTCGAGATTTTATTCGTGCAAGACTAGAAACTGTTTTCATCCCACCTCTAGTTGGGTGCCTACTTCTCGTGAGTTCTGCTAACTAATCCAATAGTGAAATGTGTAAGAAATGTCTCATCTCACTGCTAGGTGGATTAAATCGGTTTTTGATAAGAAAGTTGCAATTATTATTATGATAATGGTAATAATTAAAATAATGATACTTATAATAAAAATTAATATAATTATTTATACTAAAATAAATTAGTCCTTATGATTGGAAGTCAAATATACAAATATATACTTTATAAATTAACTACCTCATCAATAAATAGAAATATATAAAAATAATCAAACTACATCAACAAAATGTCAATATCAAGCTGCAGCTTCAAATCCAAAATGATGTCTTTTTGAAAAATGATTATTAATATGACGAAAAAAACATACTGTTAAAAATGTAGTTCCAATTAATACATGAAGACCATGAAATCCAGTTGCTATAAAAAAGGTTGACCCATAAGTTCTATCTGCAATAGTAAATGGTGATTCAATATATTCATAAGCTTGTAAAATTGAGAAATAAATTCCTAATAAAATTGTAAAAAATAAACTTTGTGTAGTTTGAGTATGATTATTTTCTATTAAGCTATGATGTGCTCATGTAACAGTAACTCCAGAAGCAAGTAAAATTGCTGTATTTAATAAAGGAATTTGATAAGGATTAAATGGTATAATTCCTATAGGTGGTCAGTTTATACCTAATTCAATAGTTGGTGATAAACTTCTATGAAAAAAAGATCAAAAAAATGAAATAAAAAAAAATCAGAAATAATAAATAAAATTATACCTCATCGTAATCCTAATGTAACTGAAAATGAGTGAAGTCCTTGAAATGTCCCTTCTCGTGAAATATCTCGTCATCATTGATATATAGTTATTAGAATAATAATATTTCCTAAAATAAATAGTGATATATTATATTGGTGAAATCATTGAGTAAATCCTGTAACAGTTGTTATTGTTCCAATAGCACCAGTTAAAGGTCATGGTCTATAATCAACTAAATGAAAAGGATGATTTGAATGAGTTGTCATTAATTAGTTTCACTTGAATAAAGTGTTCTTAATACAGAAAATACATAAGATTGAATAATTGCAACTGCTGATTCTAAGATTAATAGAGCAATTTGAGTAATTAAAATTAATGATAAAATAATATAAGATGTTGATATAGGGCCTGTATTTCCTAATAAAGTTAATAAAAGATGACCTGCAATTATATTGGCAGTTAATCGAACAGCTAAAGTTCCTGGTCGAATTACATTTCTAATAGTTTCAATATATACTATAAAAGGTATTAAAATACCTGGAGTACCTTGAGGAACTAAGTGGGTAAATATATGTTGGGTATGACAAATTCATCCATATAATATAAAACTTAATCAAAGAGGAAAAGCTAATGTTAAAGTTAAAGTTAAATGACTAGTTCTAGTAAAAATATAAGGAAATAATCCTAAAAAATTATTAAATATAATTAAAGAAAAAAGTGAAATAAATATTAATGTTCTTCCATTGTGAATATTAGAATTTAATAGAAGTTTAAATTCTTTATGAAGAGTTAAAGATAAATCATTTCAAATAATTTGAAATCGATTTGGTATTAATCAAAAAGAAAAAGGAATAATTAATAATCCTAAAAATGTTCTTAATCAATTTAATGATAAATTTATAATTGAAGTAGAAGGATCAAATACAGAAAATAAATTTGTTATCATTTTCAAGATATAGAAGGTTGTTTAAATATTAAAGATTGTGAAAATTTTAAAGGTAAATAAAAAAACAATAATAATTTTTTACATTAAAAATTATTAAAGTAAATCTAAAAATAAAAAATAAAATTAATCATCTAATAGGAGCTATTTGAGGAATTAGAAAATATTATTTGTTAATATTTTTAGTTTGACAAACTAAGGTTTTATTTTAAACTAATTTTTTATTTCATTAGAAGTAATTGTTAATTTACTATAATATGATTTAAGAGATCATTACTTACTTTCAGTCATCTAATGATTTAATTTTAGAAGTAATTCATTTAATGAAATAATTTATTGGAATTCTTTCAATAACAATTGGTATAAAACTATGATTAGCTCCACAAATTTTTGAACATTGTCCAAAAAATAATCCTGGTTGATTTATTAAAAAATTTGATTGATTTAATCGTCCAGGAGTAGCATCAATTTTAATTCCTAGAGCTGGAATTGTTCAAGAATGAAGTACATCTGTAGCTGTAACTAAAATTCGAATTTGATTATTAAAAGGTAAAATAATACGATTATCTACATCTAATAGACGAAAATTATTATTATTTAATTCATTTGTAGGAATTATATAAGAATCAAATTCTAAATTATTAAAATTTGAATATTCATAACTTCAATATCATTGATGACCAATTGTTTTTAAAGTAATTAATGGAGAATTAATTTCATCTATTAAATATAATAAATGAAGAGATGGAAATGCAATAAATATTAAAATAATAGCAGGTAAAATTGTTCAAATAATTTCAATAGTTTGTCCATGTAGTAAAAATCGATTATTAAATTTATTGAAAAATAATATAATTATTATATAGGAAATTAATATTGTAATTATAATTAAAATTAAAATTGTATAATCATGGAAAAAATTTAATTGTTCTATTAATGGAGATAAACTATTTTGTAAACCTAAATTTGATCATGTTGCCATTTTCTAATAAAAAAAAAAATTTTATATATGAAGCTTAAATTCATTGCACTAATCTGCCATATTAGAAATTAGAAGATGTTAATAATGGTAATTCTAGATAAGTATGTTCTATAGGTGGTATAGAGTGGAATCATTCAATAGAAGAAGATAGGGAATAAAGGATTTCGTTGAGAAATTATTCTTTCTCAAATAATAAATAAAAAAAATAAAATTCCAAATAATGAAATTGATCTTCCTAATGAAGAAATAATATTTCACGTTAAATATCTATCAGGAAAATCAGAATATCGTCGGGGTATACCTGCTAATCCTAAAAAATGTTGAGGAAAAAAAGTAAAATTAACTCCAATAAATATAATAAAAAATTGAATTTTTAATCATAAAGAATTTATAGTTAATCCAGTTAATAAAGGATATCAGTGAATAAATCCAGCTATAATAGCAAATACAGCTCCTATAGAAAGAACATAGTGGAAATGAGCTACTACATAATAAGTATCATGAAGAATAATATCAATTGAAGAATTTGCTAAAATTACTCCTGTTAATCCCCCTACTGTAAATAAAAAAACAAATCCTAAAGTTCATAATAAAGCAGGATTATAATTTAATTGTGTTCCATGTAATGTAGCTAATCAACTGAAAATTTTAATTCCTGTAGGAATAGCAATAATTATAGTAGCGGAAGTGAAATAAGCTCGAGTATCAACATCTATACCTACTGTAAATATATGATGAGCTCAAACAATAAATCCTAATAATCCAATTGCTAATATGGCATAAATTATTCCTAAAGTTCCAAATGTTTCCTTTTTTCCTCTTTCTTGTGAAATAATATGAGAAATTATTCCAAATCCGGGAAGAATTAAAATATATACTTCTGGATGAGCATGAGCATGAGCATGATGACCGTACAATTCGTAGTTGCTACTCAGTGATTGACCAGAACAAGCGAAATTGTACAAAGAACCAACGAATGGAGCCTGGGAGTAGCTTCCCATCCTCAGTGTGCACGTTTCGAGAGTTTCAAATTTTGAAGTGTCAATAACGGCGCCGGCCACGTCCTTACAGTCATCGGGGAAGGAAGGAAATGTTAGTGTGATAACCGTTGTTATGGAGACCGTGTATACCTCTGCATCTCCACGGTTACCACGGAAAGGAGGTTTTGTTAGTGGGATGGGATACATAGTTACATAAATCTGGATTCACCTTGGTATGTGATACAATCTATGCGACTCTCAGAAGCGTTATAAGTTAATAATTGCTCTGGGCAGCCGGCTGCCGAGAATTTCAAGATGACTTATCGTTTGTTGTATTAATTTGGGAATTCTAGGCTTAAAGATATGCAACTTAAACTCCGGACAGCCGGCCATCGGGAGTATTGCTTTTCTTTGATTGAACAAATATTTTTATAAGACAAGGGAACTTTCAAGTTTCTTTACTCCGACGAAGATCGAAAATCTTAGAACAATAACATAGAATATGATACGATTGTCTTAACTCTCCGGAGATACCCGTCGTAATGGAAAAGTTGTTACTTGACTGAATATTACTATCTTACTATCTTAGTATAATTATCGAGGTTAAATCGCGATATAAGCATATATCGTCGCTGTTGTGCCATCCTATGACAAACGCCATTTTGGGGTAAACTGAGTTAGATATGCCACATTACTCGTCTAACGAATCTCTACAAGATGGCGTTTCCAGAATTTTGAAACTTTGCTTGATTACTGAAATATAGCAAGAAAAGTGATTAGAAATTGTGAGTTTCTTGCTTCAAATCATTATATCTTGGGATTGACTCAAGTTATAATAAAATTTTAGTTGCTTTTATGTGTAAAAATGTCGTAGGAACACAATGGCATAATAATTTTCAAAAGAAAAATACATGTATTGGGAGAAAAACGCAGTTTTAGCTTTAAACTGGAAATATTGCCTATTTGGCAACACTGTAACTAAAAATAACTATTTTTTTCTAGATTCCCTGACTCATTTCCTTCAAAATGCATCTAACTGATTGTTTATAGACCAAATGAAGCCAAAGATATGAATTAAAGTTCATAATCGGTGATTTTTTCTTTGGAAAATTTTCCATGCAAGATTATGACACGTCATACAAATTTTTTCATCAATACACACCTATGACACGTGTGAGTGCGACTTTTGTTTATATTTTTAGTGAAAACTCGCAACATAGTCAACCGATCTTCGTAATATTTGAGAGATTAGTACAGAATAGGTAGAAGCATCAATTGTCTTCTCTGAATTGTTTCTACCATTTATAAGTTTCATGATATTCTATCTCAAACTTTAAAAATCGTTTTTCTCGAAATGTGCAAAATGGCGCTTGTCACAAGACAGCACAACAGCGACGACATACTTTCTTTATACAGTCATGAGGAACAAGCCGGCTTTTGTAACTATTATTCACGCGCGATGTTATGCTATCTCACGATGAATTCGCGCTGGGGTATGGTAATGTTTGTTTTTATTTTTCATGGTTCATCCCAAATGAAAACCCTAATTTTAAGTATTGAAAGGTACCTTGAAAGGGGGCCGAGAAGTCGCCGCTGGGGGTCCGCGAAGCAAAATATCCCCTCCGAGTGGATATAAAAAATCAAGTCTTGCTTCCCAACAGACTGAAAATTATATATTGACAGCAATGTTTAACCGTGGGGGTCCACAACATCGCAGGGTGATTTCTAAGGGGCCCGAGGCACGAAAATGCTTCAGAACCGCTGATATAGACCGATGCAGAGAATCCCTTCTCAATCCAATATTCCCAACGTTACTCTCAATGGAAGCAAACTACATCCCATCGACTTACAAAATTTTGGACTCTTTATACAGACCCGCGAATCGTAAAAAACGCAACCAAAAAGGAAAAAAAACGTTTTGACAGTCCTTCTGGACGTAATCCCCGACACTTCGCAAGACCGGGCGCAAAGAGTCTATAGAAAATCATATCCGCAGAAAACCGTTAACAAGAAAATACATAGGTAATACATGTAGTAATGGATTTTTACACGATTCACGCAGATAATCGATTAATCATTATAACAATAAAAAAATCAATAATCGGCTGTCAGTTTTCCGAATATCCAACTCAACCAACTAATATCCGTTAAGCACCTCAAAATACCACAAAGAGGCCACCATCCAAGTTTGAAAATCGCGGAACAAAACGGGAAGACTCTCCAAAAACACCAAGCCACTCATACCTGTACGCAGTAATCGGTTGTTACGGTCTACTAATCGAATACACCAATCGGGCTCTCGAAAATCACTCGACCAGCAGATAACAATTTGTCAAAATCGGACATCACTAAATCCAAGAATTTCGTACAACGTTTATGTCTACTTTCACCCGCGGAACACCCAACACAACACCAGACCAGATGACTTGCAAGCCATCAAAAATCTCGACTCGCACCTCTCCCATGTCGCTTTTGCCCCTGACAGTGCACTACACCGGGTAGCCGGTGTTTTTAGCTTCCGATGGCCCTACATTTTCTGACAAAGTGAAGTTCAGGAATGTTGAGATTTTTATCACTGTTTAGGAAAGCAAAAGTATCATAAAGCTAGTGTCAGGCCTTCATGAGACCTTAAGAAGTCACTTTTGGAGATATTCGTTAATGTAGATTTGTCGGTAGACGGTTCCAGATTTAATTAAAAAAAAACTAATTTAACACATCTACAGATCGCTTGCAACATAAAAAACTTTTTGTGCAATTTAACAGCTCCATCTAAGGCCAATTCAATAAATTTCCTACATGAAAGTTTACTTTTGTTAAAAAACGGTTTTTAAACCAAAGCTGGAAGTTAAACCTTGGCGTGGAAGAGCCGGTATATTAATATATGCTATTACTTAGTGTAGAATTAGATTTTGCCCTTTACGGCTATTATACAACCGCCAGAAGAAACTTAAAACGTTGGTACACAATCGAGAATAGCGAATCAGAAAAGCTGACTATATATCAGTGATTTACTAAATACAGAATGGATAATGGTTATGATGTAAAACCTTATGGTCCGTCCATGTTAAGTCTTCGGTACGGAGCAATACCTCGACCTAGGAACTCCTTAAGTCTTCGGTACGGAGCAATACCTCGACCTAGGAACTCCTAGCACGTTGTTAGTCGCCTCTAACGACATGGGAGCAGTCCCCAGAGGTTCTATTCTTGGCTGAAATAGTGCAAAAAGATTTCAGCCCGCCGGACACCACACGGCTTAATTAAAATATATACTTCTGGATGTCCAAAAAATCAAAATAAATGTTGATATAAAATAGGATCTCCTCCACCAATAGGATCAAAGAATGAAGTATTAAAATTTCGATCCGTTAATAATATTGTAATAGCTCCTGCTAATACAGGAAGAGATAATAAAAGTAATAATGCAGTAATTACTACTGATCATACAAATAAAGGTATTCGATCTAATGTAATACCAGAAGAGCGTATATTAATTACTGTTGTAATAAAATTTACAGCTCCTAAAATAGAAGAAATACCTGCTAGATGAAGAGAAAAACGTTTTTAATCCACCTAACAGTGTGATGAGACATTTCTTATAACTCTTATCACTCTCTGCAGATATTATATCGTTTGAGAACATTTAGAACTTGATGCTTCGCGATGTTTTTGAATACACATACTACATGAGATAGTGGCAGGACTCAGAGAATCGCTGAAATCAGCATAGGACAATATCAGTGCTAGAAATCTCAAACCAAATCAATGGGAAAGCGAAAAAATGGCCCATAAAATAGACATACAAACGAATTATTGTTAATGCTCTGTTAATAAAATATCTAAATTGTGGTGGGAAAACTGAATTTTCCTAAAGAGGTTATATATTGTACTGAGCCAAAAAAATCGAAATTTTTTTTGAATCGACTTGAAGTTTATACTATACTCAAATTTCCAACTAGCAGCGATACCATTCAAAGAAAATCAACAGTGAATATTTCCAGACTTGGTTTTATTTCCTATTTAAGAACTATTGTGTTTTTTACATCCTAGATTGCATGATTCAGTGATCGAAACCCAAAACTTCATAAAGTATTTGAAATTATTAAATTAAAATTTGTTTTTGCTATTCAAATTGACAAAATGATAGTATCGCCCCTTTGGCGATTGTTTACTTTTTCGGTCCCACCTATCAGCATTGAAGTATCGCCCTTACGTTTTTTTACAATAACTACCGTTTTACACCACCGATTTCGTCCGGGTTTTTTCAATAGAGATCATTGTTACTATTTACAGCTGGTATCAGCTTGATAATCCTAAAAAAATACGAAAAAACAGTTTCACCTCTAAACTGCTAGCAAAAAAAGTATCGCCCTGTTTGTTTGCATGGAGCATGGATGGCGAAACTTTAAATAAACAAACAAAAATACAGTTTCGTCCGTTGTATTTTTTGCTGTAGTTTAAGAAAGCAATATCGTAGAATCTAAAGGTGACTTTTCTAAAGGTGACTTCCCAGTAGTATCCCTGATTTGAATTATTATCGCTAATCCTAATGCCAAAGAACAAATAAAAACCTCTCGAAAACGAACCGTTTGGGAAAATCATCATCATTACTGAAATTTTCATTTTCACGAATCTTTTCGATAACCTTCCGTCACTTGCGTTAGTGCACTGGGTGCACACTGCTCTGAAAATCTAGCAAAATCGTCTTAGGGCACCAGCGGGTCTAATTCAGAGCTATCTGCGCGGCGAGTTAAATCTGTAAAGAATACAAAAAATTAATTTCTATTCCATAATTTTCAGTTCAGCAATTCGAGAGATCGTGCTCACCGCAAGTCATGAAATATAGACTACGTTGTGAAGCGATGGTCATTATTTATTAAAAAATCACGGTTATATAAAAAATTAAACTATTAAAAAATTTCAAATAGTTTATAATTTTCACAAACTTATTAGGAAAAATTGTTTAATAAGCTTTCGTAATATTGTATAGGAAAAAAGCTGAAAATTTCTGTATTTTCTCTATCTGCAACATATAAACCCTTAAGTATACTAATTATTTGGTATACGAATTGGAATAGGTTCGCCAAATTTTGAAAGAAGTCTATAAAATAACCCCTTGAAAACTACCTAAAAATTGTTGTAGTTCGACGCAATAAAAAAATCTCCAAAAATGAAATGTACCTATTAATGTGAAACACAGTGAATAATACATAAAATAAAGACCCATTTTTATCTGTCTCATGGTGTATTTTAGGCTGACAAAATGGGGACATTGACTAAATCGGGCAATTTTTTTCTTTATAATAAACTGAAGTTGTTAAATATTCTTCCCGTCCCTTGATGTAGTCTGATAACTATTTCTGATTATGATGAACTTTTTATTTTTACATATTTCCATCTTCATGATAAGGAAAACATGCTCAAGAAAGGATTTACTCGAATTCAGTCTTGTTCGTTTGCCAGAGCCCATCAAACATATGTTCATATTTGGCTGATAAAATCGGGTTTTTCAATGTATTATAATAGATATTCAGCATTCGAAGAAGATTCTTGTGAACGAGTGTAAAACGACTTTGTTTCTACTTATTTGAAGTCAGCGGCGTAGCCAGAAATTCGGTTTGGTGGGGGTTTGGTGAAAATCGATCATACTGTCCAAACGGCATAATTCCGAAACCGTAATTTTTGAAGTTTTAAAATTAAGCAGAATTAATTTTTCAGAAAATAGTAACAGAGTTCGTGTCTTTAGCGAATTTGTTGAGACTTTATTGTAGTCATGAATATTAACCTGAGAAAATCCACCATAAATACTTCTTGGACGATATACCGTCAAAATTATTTTATCAAATGATGCGCTGTTTAACGTTTGTAAAAGTCATCGAAGATACTAAACCTCCGAAATTGGCGGTTTCAAAATGATGCTATCTTGACCTTAAATTACTGTTTTTAAACGTTTAACCTATACATATAATTGGTCATACAACAAAAATCAAATGCTCATCAAAATCGATCAGAACCTGCTAGAGTCGAATGGAAATCGTCATTTTTCATAAATTTCTCTCTACATTCGGAAAGTGTTATCCTCGTTATTAATCATATTACGTTTTCGTCTCAACTCGACGCATTCCCAAAAAAACCTGTCTTAATCCACCTAATGGTGCAATTGTGCTTGTCTCATTTGTCCAGACTACGATTCCATAGCTGGTTATGTTCAATACAATGGTGGAAATGAATATTACATGTTCAGTACGATTTGCACATACGTATAATGGATCGACAGCCACGATCTTGAGATACTATATGATACTGAAACATCGCTTGAAACCAGCGGCGGATCATGGAGAAAGATCCGGGAGGTCCAGGTCCTGCCGAAAATTTTCAACTTGTTAAAAAATTTTAAACTAGTTTTAATTTTAAAGTAGCAACCCCTCACTGCATACTCCCTCCGGGCCGGTATGATTGACGATTTTTAGAGTGATTGCATAACTTTTCTATATGAGAAAGGCAAAAATGTACCAAAGTCCAAAGAAGTCAATTTTTGTCAAACATCTCAATGTTTCATGCATTTTAAAGTCATTTGGCATCAAAAATACAAATTTGATTTTGAAAATTTTTCATTTCAGTTTATATTGGAATTTTCTGTGTGATTGCACTCTTCAACTCGTAACTCCGGAACCGGAAGTCCAATCAATAAAAATATCAATAGCAGCCGATGGGAAGGTTGTTCCTTTCATTTGAAACTAACTTGTGCAAATCGGTCCAGCCATCTCTGAGAAACAGAGGTCACATTTTTTTCCACATACACACATACATACACACAGACATTTTCCAATCTCGACGAACTCAGTCGATTGGCATATGACACACGGCTCTCCGGGTCGGGATTAGATTGACGAATTTTAGAGTGAATGAGAAAGTCAAAAACATTTTTAGTAAATGTTGAAAGTTATGCATTTTTTTGGTGAGCAGTTCTATGTTTCATAGATATTAAATAAATTTTAACTTCGCTTCCTATTAAATAAAGACCCTTATTACAGTACATTTCTACAAAAACGAGCTCAATTTGAAAATAAATCTGAGGATTATGATTGATTACAGAACTCTGGAATTTTCTATTGGAATGTTTTCAGGCAGGAATTTGATATTGATGCTATTAGACAACTGTGAAATCACGACCAATAGATCAGTAACATATCAGGACCCCATTCCGACAATTTATCAAAAGTCCTCATGACGTTTACAACAACAGGTTATCAATCTACGGATCAGATAATTGTTATTGTAATATTGAATTAAATCAGTATGCATCAATAAATTTTCAACTCCAATCCAATAATTTTTTTGGGTGTGGTGGGGGGGGGGGGGTGGGTTGTATGGTGTTAAACCCCAAAACCTTTTCTTGGTTACGCCGTTGCTTGGAGTTATTTATTTCGCTTTTCATTTTCCGATATGTTTCAGATCGATCCGATGGTTATAAATTAGAAAAATTGCAGTCAGAAGGTTCGCACAAATGAACATTTTTGTACTGATAAGTTATCAAGTTCCTTCCAGACAACTTGGAAGTGTTCGGTGATTATTTCTAGCGGTTGTATATAGAAAAATTAAATACAAAATTCGTTTTATCGAGATAATGTTTGGCTTATTTCGATGGATTATTACTATATTGAACAATAAATAGGCGACAAAGAGTAATCCACAAACAACAAGCCATAACTTTTAAAGTATTCAAAATAGATATTTGAAGTCTTCAGTAAAGTTATTCGCAAAAGTAAGAGCTACAAATTTGCTGAAGGCATCATTTCGATATAATCACTTCCAAGAAAATTTGTGAAAATATCTCACTCATAGGGGGATTAATCAGCAAAAGCACAATACCAAACGAAAGCGCATATTACCTCCATTAAATTCTCCGAAGATACTATTGACCTAAAATAAGCCGTTTTGGCGATAATAATAGATTACATGTTTTTGGTCATATTTCTGGCAATAGGAAATGATAAAAATCTTTCGTTCGCATTTAATGTTAAATATCTCTTTTGATAATAGTCCGATTTCAACAATCTATAGCTTGTTCGAAAGGTATTCGTTAAAGCTGTCTAAAAGCATATAAATTGTTAATCTATATTGTCAAATTCGGCAGATAATTCAAAAAAACTGCAAAAAACGCCATTTTTACGCATTCAAACATTCATATCTTGGAAACTAAACATCAAAATCAAAAACAAATTAATAGCGTTCATACTGTTTTTTAGTTCTTTCATTTAAAATTGGTTTGGATAAGATCGGTTCAGCCATTGCTGAGAAACACGAATGAGAATTTGTCCGTTACATACACACACACACAGACACACACACACACAGACATTGTCCCAAATCGTCGAGCTGAGTCGAATGGTATATAAGACTCGGCTCTCCGGGCCTCGGAAAAAATCTTGAAAGTTTGAGCGAATTCTATACATTTCTTTTATAAGAAATGTAGAAATGGAAAGATCAACTGAAGCTCCAGCATGGGCATTTCCTGAAGAAAGAGGGGGGTAAACTGTTCAACCAGTTCCAGCTCCATTTTCAACTATACTTCCTGAGAGGGGTAATATTAAAGAAGGTGGTAATAATCAAAAACTTATATTATTTATTCGAGGAAATGCTATATCAGGAGCTCCTAATATTAATGGAACAAGTCAATTTCCAAACCCTCCAATTATAATAGGTATAACTATAAAGAAAATTATAATAAATGCATGAGCTGTAACAATAACATTATAAATTTGATCATTACCAATAAAAGCACCAGGATGACTTAATTCTGTTCGAATTAAAATTCTTAAAGAAGTTCTTACTATTCCTGATCAAGCTCCAAAAATAAAATATAATGTTCCAATATCTTTATGATTTGTTGAAAATAACCATTGTCGCATGAATTTTAATAAATTAAGAAATAATTTATTAAAATTAGAATTAAAAGATTATAACAATTATAATTAGTTTTGAATACTAAGAGTTTAATTAACTTAAAATCTTAAAATAGAATATAAATTAAAGAAATAATTATTAAACCGATAATAGAAAAAAAATTTATACAAAAAATTAAAGTTAAATTTTTATTAGAGTATAAATTTAATAATATTCATGAATTTTTGTTATAATTTAATATAAAAATTCTATAAGATAGTCGTAAATAATAAAAAAGAGTAATTAATGTTAAACAAACTATAATAAATAAAATAAAAAATTGATTTATATTAATAAGGTTTTGAATAACTAATCATTTGGCCAAAAATCCTAAAAATGGGGGTAATCCACCAAGAGATAATAAATTAATAAATAAAAAAATTAATTAATGGATTTATTATATTAAAATTAAAAATTTGGTTAAAATGAAATAGTTTAAAATTATTAAATATTAATAAAATTGATATTGATATAAAAGAATAAATAAAAAAATATCTTAATCATAATAATTCATTATTTATTATAGCTATTAATATTCAACTTAAATGATTAATAAAAGAAAAAGCTATTAATTTTCGTAAAGAGGTTTGATTTAATCCTCCTAATGCTCCAATAATAGCTGAAAGAATAATAGAAATTATAAGTAAATAATAATTTCAATTATATGAAATTAATATTAAAGGGGCTATTTTTTGTCAAGTTATTAAAATTAAAGCATTAATTCAATTTAATCCTTCTATTACACCAGGGAATCAAAAATGGAAAGGGGCAGCTCCACTTTTTAGTAATAGAGTAGATAAAATTAATCATTCATTAAAATTATTAATTATTATTCAATTTATATTAAAAATTAATATTCTAAAAATAATAGAAAATAATAAAATAGAAGAAGCAAAAGCTTGAATAAGAAAATATTTTAATCTACTTTCTGAGGTAAGAAGATTTTTTTTACCTTCATTTATTAGGGGAATAAATGAAAGTAAATTAATTTCTAAACCTATTCAAGCTCTAAATCAAGAATTTGATGAAATTGTAATTAATGAACCACAAATTAATATAATAAAAAAAAGATTATTTGAAATTTTTATAATTAAAAAAAAGGATTATAACCTTTATAATTAGGGTATGAACCTAAAAGCTTAATTAGCTTATTTTTTTTATATATATAAATAAAAATATATTTTAGTGCATGAAGCACAAATTTTTTTGAAATTTTTAGAAATAGTTTAATATAATGAATAAAGTAAAACTTTATGATTTATCCTATCAAGATAACCCTTTTTATCAGGCAATTCATTTTTAGATAATAATTTATTTATTATTTATATGTGAAAAAAAATAACGGAATTAAATTAGTTATATAATATAAATAAAGTTTAATAAGATTAAATGGCCTATAATAAGTAATAAATTGTAAATTTATTTATGAGATATATTCTCTTTAATCAAACTTTATATTCATAAATAATATTAGACTGCAATTCTAAAGGAATAATTATAAAATTATTAAAGTTTAAAATAATTTTATAATTATAAATATAATTATTATATAAATTATTTATATATAAATATATCATATATATATATATATATATATATATATATATATATATATATATATATATATATATATATATATATATATATATATATATATATATATATATATATATATATATATATATATATATATATATATATATATATATATATATATATATATATATATATATATATATATATATATATATATATATATATATATATATATATATATATATATATATATATATATATATAATTATTCAAGATATTTATTTAATTAATAATATATAAATTATAATTAATATGTTTTATATAATATATTATTTTATTTTAGTTAATTTTTTTATTTTTATTTTATTTTACATGTAAATTTTTTTGTGAATTAAAATTAATTTTTAATAAATTATTTTATTTTAATATAATCGCAGTAATTAATATTAAATAAAAAGGAAGTTTTGTTTTAGTAATAATATAAAGTATTGGTAAAATTTGTGCCAGCTACCGCGGTTATACAAATAATACAAATAAAAATTTTTGTTAATAGTTAAATTGTAATTAAATAATTTTAATATAAATTTATAAGGTGAAATTTTTAAATTTATAAAATATTAATATAAAAATAATTGAAGCTTTAAACTTTTATAAATAAACTAGGATTAGATACCCTATTATAAAATATATATATATATATATATATATATATATATATATATATATATATATATATATATATATATATATATATATATATATATATATATATATATATATATATATATATATATATATATATATATATATATATATATATATATATATATATATATATATATATATATATATATATATATAAATTATTAAAGTAGTATTAGTTATATTCTTGAAATTTAAAAAAATTTGGCGGTATTTTAGTCTATTCAGAGGAATCTGTTCTGTAATTGATAATCCACAATGTACCTTACTTAAATTTTTAAAATTTGTATATCGTCGTCATCAGAATATATTATAAGATATAATTTTCTAAATATTTAATAAAATAAAATGTCAGATCAAGGTGCAGTTTATATTTAAGTAGAAATGGATTACAATAAATTTATTTAAAATGGATAATTTTTTGAAATAAAAATTTGAAAGTGGATTTGATAGTAATATAAAATAGATTATTTATATGATTTTAGCTCTAAAATATGTACATATCGCCCATCGTTCTTATTTTTAAAATAAGATAAGTTGTAACATAGTAGGTGTACTGGAAAGTGTATCTAGAATGACAATTTAAAGCTTAAATAATAAAGTATTTCATTTACATTGAAAAGAAATTTGTGTAATTCAATTTAAATTGAATAAATTTTATTTATTATTTTTTTTTTATTTTATTTATTTATTAATAAAAATAATTTTATTGATATAAGTTTAAGTATTTTTTAAAGAAAAAATATTTATTAATTATAGTATATTTGTATTGTAAAAGAAAATTGAAATAATTTGAAAAAATTTTATTTTAAAAGAAGATTTAATTTATTGTACCTTGGGTATCAGGGTTTATTAATTAATTAATTATTATATAAATTTTTCTCGAATTTTAAAGATTTAATTATATATAAAAATTACTGTGGAATAATTATTTTTAATATATAATTAGAAATGAAATGTTAATCGTTTTAAAATATATCTAGTTTTTTAAGAAATAAATTTAATTTAGATTTATTAAAAAATATTTTAATTAATTTAAAATATTTTTTTTAATAAAATTAATATTTTAAGGGATTAGCTTTAAAATAAATTTTTATATTTTATTTAAATTAATAATAAGTGTAAGTTTAAAAATAGCTATCATTAATAAATTTATTATAATTTATTTTATTTAAATTATTATTTATTTATAAAATTAAATTATTTATTAAAATATAAATTTTAATTTAAAAAATTTATTAATTATGATAAAATTAGTATATAAATTATTATATGAATTATTATAAATGAAAGGTTTAAAAAAAGAATTCGACAAATTAAATATATTCACCTGTTTATCAAAAACATGTCTTTTTTAATTTAATTTAAAGTCTAACCTGCCCACTGAATTTTTTGAAGGGCCGCAGTATTTTGACTGTGCGAAGGTAGCATAATCAATAGTTTTTTAATTGAAAGCTTGTATGAATGGTTGAATGAGATATATACTGTCTTTTTTAAAATTTTATAGAATTTTATTTTTTAATTAAAAAGTTAAAATAAAATTAAAGGACTAGAAGACCCTATAGATCTTTATTTTTATTATTTATAAATTAAAAAGAATAATAAAATTTATAATTTATATAAAAATTTTACTGGGGTGGTATTAAAATTTAATTAACTTTTATAATTTATTTACATTAATATATGAATAATTGATCCAATTATATTGATCAAAAATTTAAGTTACCTTAGGGATAACAGTGTAATTTTTTTTAGAGTTCATATCGATAAAAAAGATTGCAACCTCGATGTTGAATTAAGAGTTATTTTTAGGTGTAGAAGTTTAAAGTTTAGGTCTGTTCGACCTTTAAATTCTTACATGATTTGAGTTCAAACCGGTGTAAGCCAGGTTGGTTTCTATCCTTAATAAAAAATTTATTTTATAGTACGAAAGGACCTAAAATAAAAAATATAAATTTTATTATTATGAATAAAATTAATATAATTATTAAACTATTTTGGCAGATTAATGCAATAAATTTAGAATTTATAAATATAATTAAAATTTAATTATAAATAGTAGTGTTTTTTATAGATTATTATTTAAGTTTAGTTGGAAGATTATTATTAGTAATTTGTGTGTTAGTAGGAGTAGCTTTTTTAACTTTATTAGAACAAAAAGTTTTGGGGTATATTCAAATTCGGAAAGGGCCTAATAAAGTAGGATTTATTGGATTGTTACAGCCATTTAGTGATGCTGTAAAATTATTTACTAAAGAAAGAACTTATCCATTATTATCTAATTATATTTTTTATTATTTTTCTCCTATTTTTTCTTTATTTTTATCTTTGTTAATTTGATTATGTATTCCTTATTTAATTAAATTATATTCATTTAATTTAGGAGTATTATTTTTTTTGTATTACTAGTTTAGGAGTTTATATAGTAATAATTGCAGGTTGATCATCTAATTCAAATTATTCTTTATTAGGAGGATTACGAAGAGTTGCTCAAACGATTTCTTATGAAGTAAGATTAGCTTTAATTTTATTAAATTTTATTTTTTTAATTGGAAATTATAATTTTTTATTTTTTTTGAATTTCAAAAATATAGTTGATTTATTTTATTTTGTTTTCCTTTAAGATTAGTTTGATTTGCATCATGTTTAGCTGAAACTAATCGAACACCTTTTGATTTTGCTGAAGGAGAATCTGAATTAGTTTCAGGATTTAATGTTGAATATAGAAGAGGAGGATTTGCATTAATTTTTTTAGCAGAATATTCAAGAATTTTATTTATGAGAATATTATTTTGTGTAATTTTTTTAGGAAGTGATATTTATAGATTTTTTTAAAAAACTTGCAGTTATTGCTTTTATATTTATTTGAGTTCAAGGGACATTACCTCGATTTCGTTATGATAAATTAATATATTTAGCTTGAAAAAGATTTTTACCTATATCTTTGAATTATTTATTTTTTTTATTGGTATTAAAATTTTTATTATATTTTTTATAATATCATGAATGATTTTTAGTAATAAAAAAAAAATAATAGAAGATTTTACTTCTTTTTTATGTTTTCAAGACATATACTATAAAAGTTTATTAATTAATTAGTTTAATTTATTGTCTCAATATTTTGATAATAATGGATTAAGAATAAAATTAGAAAAATATAATACAGTTAAAATTTGTCCTGTAAGTACATATGGAGTTTCTACAGGTCGAGCTCCAATTCAGGTTAATAAAGAAAAAATAATAACTAAATTTCAAAATAAAATTTGATTTAATGGATAAAATTGAAATCCTCGAAATTTATTTAAGTGAATAAATGGAAGAATAAATAAAATAGCAATAGAAATTACTAATCCAATTACACCTCCTAATTTATTAGGAATTGATCGTAAAATAGCATATGCAAATAAAAAATATCATTCTGGTTGAATGTGAACAGGAGTAACTAAAGGATTTGCAGGAATAAAAGTTTCAGGATCTATTAATAAATAATTAAATTTTCAAATAAAAGTTATTAAAATTCAAATAAATATAATAAATCCAATTAAATCTTTGTATACAAAATATGGATGAAAAGGAATTTTATCAATATTACTATTTAATCCTAAAGGGTTATTAGATCCAGTTTGATGTAAAAATAATAAATGAATTATAGTTAATGCTAAAATAATAAAGGGTAAAATAAAATGAAAAGTAAAAACGCTTTTAATCCACCTAACAGTGTGATGAGACATTTCTTATAACTCTTATCACTCTCTTCGGATATTTTATCGTTTGAGAACATTTAGAACATGATGTTTCGCGATGTTTTTGATAACACATACTACATGGGATAGTGGCAGGACTCAGAGAATCGCTCAAATCAGCATAGGACAACATCAGTGCTAGAAATCTCAAACCAAATCCTGATGGGAAAGCGAAAAAATGGCCCATAAAATAGACATACCAACGAATTATTGTTAATGCTCTGTTAATAAAATATCTAAATTGTGGTGGGAAAACTGAATTTTCCTAAAGGACACCATTCAAAGAAAATCAACAGTGAATATTTCCAGACTTTTATTTCCTATTTAAAAACTATTGTGTTTTTTATATCCTAGATTGCATGATTCAGTGATCGAAACCCAAAACTTCATAAAGCATTTGAAATTATTAAATTAAAATTTGTTTTTGCTATTGAAATTTACAAAATGATAGTATCGCCCCTTTGGCGATTGTTTACCTTTTCGGCCCCACCTATCAGCATTGAAGTATCGTTCTTACGTTTTTTACAATAACTACCGTTCTACACCACCGATTTCGTCCGGGTTTTTTTCAATAGCGATCACTGTTACTATTTACAGCTGGTATCAGCTTGATAATTCTAAAAAATACGAAAATGACAGTTTCGCTTCTAAACTGCTAGCAAAAAAGTATCGCCCTGTTTGTTTGCATGAAGCGTGGAGGGCGAAACTTTAAATAAACAAACAAAAATACAGTTTCGCCCGTTGTATTTTTTGCTGTAGTTTAAGAAAGCAATATCGTAGAATCCAAATTTTTAGGTTAATTGGTTGCGTTTCAAAGCCCTCATTCGCATGTATGAAAAAAGCCTTATGTTTACATTTGTAAGTATCGCCCTTTTCACAAAAAAGGGTTGAAATGAAATCGCAGCTCCGGATATCACGCTATCTTTGAAGTGCATGCGTGCATAGTTCCAAATTTTACTTCGACATCGACTTTTTCTAAAGGTGACTTTCCAGTAGTATCCTTGATTTGAATTATTATCGCTAATCCTAATGCCAAAGAACAAATAAAAACAAACAAATGTTGTAGCTCGATTCAATAAGAAATCCCCAAAAATGAAATGCACCTATTAATGTGAAACACAGTGAATAATACATACAATAAAGATCCATTTTTATCAGTCTCATGGTGTATTTTAGGCTGACAAAATGGGGACATTGACTAAATCGGGCAATTTTTTTTTCTTTATAATAAACTGAAGCTGTTAAAATACTGTTGAAATATTCTTGATGTAGTCTGATAACTATTTCTGATTATGATGAACTTTTTATTTTTGCATATTTCCATCTTCATGATGAAAACATGCTCAAGAAAGGATTTACTCGAATTCAGTCTTGTTCGTCTGCTAAAGCCCATCAAACATATGTTCATATTTGGCTGATAAAATCAGGGTTTCAATGTATTATAATAGATATTCAGCATTCGAAGAAGTTTCTTGTGAACGAGTGTAGAACGACTTTGTTTCTACTTACTTGAAGTCAGCAGCGTAGCCAGAAATTCGGTTTGGTGGGGGTTTGGTGAAAATCGATCATACTGTCCAAACGGCATAATTCCGAAACCGTAATTCTTGAACTTTTAAAATTATGCAGAATTAATTTTTCAGAAATAGTAACAGAGTTCATGTCTAGCGAATTTGTTGAGACTTTATTGTAGTCATGAATATTAACCTGAGAAAAATCACCATAAATACTTCTTGGACGATATACCGTCAAAATTATTTTATCAAATGATGCGCTGTTTAACGTTTGTAAAACTCATCGAAGATACTAAACCTCCGAAGTTGGCGGTTTCAAAATGATGCTATCTTGACCTTAAATTACTGATTTTAAACATTTGACCTATACATATAATTGGTCATACAACAAAAATCAAATACTCATCAAAACATGTCTCTAGAATCAGGTTGTTTTCCTAAAACATGGAAAAGCTCTTTCCTAGTTCCAATTTTTAAAAATGGTAAAAAATCCGATGTGCGTAACTATCGTGGAATAGCTATCATCTCGTGCATTCCCAAGATTTTCGAGGCGATTGTTAATGAAAATATATTCCACCAAATCAAGAACAGAATTACCCATGTGCAACATGGTTTTTTCAAAGGGCGTTCTACAAGTACAAATCTACTCGAATTCATTAACTACACATTAACAGCAATGGATAACGGAAACCACGTTGAAGCTCTTTATACAGATTTTAGCAAAGCATTTGATCGCATCGACATACCCATGCTACTTTTTAAATTAGAAAAAATGGGGTTTGAGCCAGGACTTCTTACATGGGTACAATCATATCTTACAAATCGTGAACAAGCTGTTAGATTTAAAGGGATAAAATCAATCCCAATTCAAGTTACATCAGGAGTCCCTCAAGGGTCTCATTTGGGCCCGCTATTCTTTATTTTATTTGTTAACGACATTTCCTTCATTCTAAAAAATGTAAAAGTTCTTATATATGCTGATGATATGAAACTATTTCTAGAAATAAGAAATGGTGAAGACTTTCAGACATTTCAAAACGAAGTAAATATATTTTATACATGGTGTAATAAAAGCCTGCTGAAACTGAATGTAAAAAAATGTAATTCCATAACATTGAGTAGAAAGAATAATATACAGAACAATAGAATCTTATTGGGAAATCAACAAGTAGAAAAGTGTGACAGAATAAGAGATCTAGGAGTTATTATAGATTCCAAAATAACATTCATAGATCATTATAACACAATAATTAACAAAGCAAACAGCACACTAGGATTTATTAAACGCTTCTGCTATAATTTTCAAGATCCCTACACAATAAAAACATTATATGTAGCCTATGTGCGTTCAACACTAGAATATTGTAGTATAGTTTGGTCGCCTTTTTCAGCAACACATGCAAACCGGATAGAATCAGTACAAAAGCAGTTTTTGATGTTCGCTCTTCGTAAACTAGGTTGGACTGGACTACATTTGCCATCTTATGAAGCACGGTGCATGCTAATTGACATTCAAACCTTGAAAGATCGTCGTGAATTTTCTATGGTATCATTTGTAAACGACATTGTATCACATCGTATTGATTCAATCGAACTTTTATCGAAACTAAATTTTTATGCTCCTTCTCGACAACTACGTAACCGCAGCATCTTTTGTACAATTCGCCATTGCACCAATTATGCCAAGTTTGGCCCTTTAAACCAAATGATGAATATTTACAACAAACATTGCGAAAGCATTGACTTATAACAGTTTTTGCAACCGGCCGAGACGGTTGTGCCTCCAGGTGGAAGGTTTTGTTCTCGAGAGAGTGACGGAGTGCGAGACGCTGTATGCGTTTTTGTGGGAGAGAGAGAGACCAGTTTGTTAAGTGTGAGTCGACAGTTGATACGTCGGAGGCGTGGTCAACGGCATCCTCGGTGTTTTGACAGCAAACCGCGGGTAGACGAATTTGCCTACCGCGGTGGCAGAAATCGACAGTGATCGTGCCTGTACACACAGAAAAAATATATTGTATTGGTGTCGTCGGGCAATTCTAATCGACGAGAGGGGAAGCGTCACAGGTAGACCCATTTGCTCTATTCGTCTACCGCAGAAGTGGTACGACGAATAAGGAAAACAAGTGGCACCGAAAAGTGCCGCATCGACAGTGGGATTTTCGCAGCAAGCCACAGGTAGCCACATTTGTTTACCGTGGCGGTGGAAACGGAGAGAGCGCGCTTGTGGTTGTGATACCGACGAGCAGCTTAACCGGAGAGAGTTTTGAAGTGTTGCAGGTAGGCCTATTTCTCTACTGAAGAAGCAACGCGACGAAGAAGGACAGCAAGTGTCACATTGTCAAACAACGGGCACCTAGTTTACAACGTAACACATGAGGTGTGTTCTACAGGTATAACAGGTATATTTTTCATTCCTTTTTGTGATAGTTTTTCTTGCTAGGTAAAATGGATGAAGAGATGGGAGAACGAGTAACAGACCCTCCCCCTAAGCCTTATGCTGAAAATGTAAATCCGACTAGAATTAAAATTTACCCAGAGTCGTCAACGGGACCATGGATTGTATTTATTAGGCGTAAAGCAAAGGCGCTAAATATTATTCAAATTTCTAAAGATTTGACTTCGCGATTCTCGGATGTAAAAGAGATCGTCAAAGTCAATAAAGATAAAATACGCATTGTCGTTGGTAGTCTCAAACAAGCCAATGCAATTGCTTCTTGCGAGCTTTTTACGCGTGAGTATAGAGCGTATATTCCTTCAAAGGAAATCGAAATTGATGGGGTCATCACAGAATCGAGTTTGACTGTTGATGACATAATTAAGCATGGGGTTGGTCGTTTCAAAGACACCATACTTAAAGACGTAAAGATACTTGAATGCAAGCAATTGCATTCAGTATCACACGAAGGAGATAAAAAAGTTTATCGACTGTCTGACTCATTTCGAGTGACTTTCGCTGGGTCTGCGCTGCCCAACTATGTCATTATCGATAAGATTCGTCTCCCTGTTCGCCTTTTTATCCCTCGTGTAATGAATTGCCTTAATTGCAAACAGCTTGGCCACACAGCCACTTACTGTTCCAATAAGGCACGATGTGGCAAATGTGGGGGTTCTCATCAAGAGGATATATGCAATGAAAATTCAGAAAAATGTTTAATGTGCGGAGAAAACTCGCATGAGCTCCCTGCATGCCCCATTTATAAATTGCGCGAGGATAAAATTAAACGATCCTTGAAGGAGAGGTCTAAGCGCTCCTATGCAGAAATGTTGAAAAATGCTACCCCTAAACCCATCTTCTTAGAAAACACTTACACATCTCTATTTTCGGAACAGTCTGACTCTGACGGAGCGTGCGAAGGTACATCATTTGTTTTACCCGGAAATTCCAGAAAAAGAAAACAGTCTTCTTTTCCCAAGCTGCCAAGAAAGGGCCTTAAAATTTCTCCACCAATAGATAAACTGCGCCCAAAACCGAAAAATTCCGATTTAAAACCGAAATCAATTCCGCCCGGTTTTGGGAACGTACAATCCAAACAGAACACCATTACTGGAAATAATAAAATTTCGACTTCCTCTGAGCCTCAGCCGGGGGTAGGATTATTGAAATTTTCTGAAATTGTTGATTGGATTTTTAAAGCATTTAATATTTCTGAACCACTAAAGAGTATACTTTCAGCTTTCCTCCCAACAATTAGGACATTTTTAGAGCAGCTGATTGCTCAATGGCCCATCCTTGCAGCGATTGTATCTTTCAATGGGTAATTCACCTCCTCCAATGAAAGATTCCATCACTGTTTTTCAGTGGAATTGCAGAAGTATCATACCTAAAATTGATTCCTTAAAAATTTTACTGCATAATTTAAAATGCGATGCTTTTGCTCTATGTGAAACATGGCTTACCTCAAACATTAATTTCAACTTAAATGATTTCAACATTATTCGCCTAGACCGAGACACCCCGTATGGAGGAGTGCTTCTAGGAATTAAAAAGTGCTATTCTTTCTATAGAATTAACATCCCCTTGTTTGCGGGCATTGAGGCTGTAGCTGTCCAAACGAACATTAAAGGCAAAGACATGTCTATCGCTTTTATATATATACCTCCCAAAGTTCAAATTGGACAACGTCAAATTTTTGAGGTAGTGGAATCCATGGCTGCTCCGCGTCTGATACTGGGAGACTTCAACTCGCACGGAGTATTGTGGGGTTCCCTCTATAATGATAATCGATCCTCTTTGATATACAATGTTTGTGACGAATTTAATATGACAGTTTTAAATACTGGCGAAACAACACGCATCCCCAGACCTCCTGCACGTCCAAGTGCATTAGATCTATCTCTATGCTCGACATCACTTCGGTTAGATTGCACGTGGAAGGTTGTACCTGATCCTCACGGTAGCGATCATTTGCCAATCGTTGTTTCAATTAACAGTGAATTAGGCCTTACGAATTCAATCAATGTTCCTTATGACTTAACACGAAATATTGATTGGAAAACATACGAAACATTAATTTCCACTTCTCTTGCTTCGACAGAAGAGCTACCCCCTACCGAAGAATATGAATTCTTAGCGGGTTTAATTATTGAAGCAGCAGAACAAGCCCAAACGAAATGCAATCCTGGAATGACAATAAATAGACGGCCCCCTAATCCTTGGTGGGACAAAGAGTGCTCTGATGCATATGAAGCTAAACAAGTTGCCTACAAAGAAATTATGAAACAGAAAGGGGGTATACGAGAGAACTTTGAAAATTATTTCATTTTGCAAAACAAATTTGACAGTCTCCGTCGTGCCAAAAAGTCTAGTTATTGGAGACGCTTCGTTGATGGCTTGTCAAGAGAAACATCAATGAGTACTCTTTGGAACACAGCCAGAAGAATGAGGAATCGTAACGTGACTAATGAAAGCGAAGATTTTTCGAATTGTTGGATATTTAATTTTGCCAAGAAAATTTGTCCAGATTCTGCTCCTGCGCAGAAAATCATTCGCGATGCTCCCCCAAGTAACGATTTCATAGATTCGCCTTTGACAATGATGGAATTTTCAATTGCACTCCTCTCATGCAACAATAATGCTCCGGGACTAGACAGAATTAAATTCAACTTGGTGAAGAATCTGCCTGACCTAGCAAAAAGACGCTTGTTGAATTTATTCAACAAGTTTCTTGAGCAGAATATTGTCCCGCGTGACTGGAGACAAGTGAGAGTTATCGCCATTCCGAAACCGGGAAAACCAGCCTCCGATCATAACTCGTATCGACCGATTGCAATGCTATCCTGCATCAGGAAATTGTTGGAAAAAATTATCCTACGACGTCTCGACAATTGGGTTGAGGCGAACGGCTTGCTCTCAGATACCCAGTTTGGTTTTCGGAGAGGAAAGGGAACGAATGATTGCCTGGCGCTACTTTCGTCAGAAATCCAACTCGCTTACGCAAAAAAAGAACAAATGGCTTCTGTGTTCTTAGACATAAAAGGAGCATTCGACTCAGTCTCCATTGATGTTCTCTCGGAGAAGCTACATCAATGTGGTTTTTCACCGATATTAAATAATTATTTATACAATTTATTGTCAGAAAAGCACATGCATTTTTCATATGGCGATTTGGCGACACTCAGAATAAGTTACATGGGCCTCCCTCAAGGCTCTTGTCTAAGCCCCCTTCTCTATAATTTTTACGTGAATGACATTGATAATTGTATTGTCAGCCCATGCACTCTAAGACAACTTGCAGATGATGGGGTGGTTTCTGCCACAGGACCAAAAGCTATAAATTTACAACAACCATTGCAAGATAGCTTGGATAATTTATCAATTTGGGCTTTAAAGCTGGGCATCGATTTCTCTACGGAGAAAACAGAGTTGGTCGTTTTCTCAAGGAAGCGTGATCCAGCTCAGCTTCAGCTTCAGTTGGTTGGTAGAACGATAGCCCAAGTCCTGACTTTTAAATACCTTGGAATTTGGTTCGATTCTAAAGGCACATGGGGAGGCCACATTAGGTATCTAATAACGAAATGCCAACAAAGGATAAATTTTCTGCGAACAATAACTGGATCATGGTGGGGTTCTCATCCAAGTGACATGATAAGATTGTATCAAACAACAATACTTTCAGTAATGGAATATGGGTGCATCTGTTTCCGTTCAGCTGCGAACACTCACATTATTAAACTGGAACGGATACAGTATCGCTGTTTACGAATTGCCCTAGGTTGCATGCAATCGACCCATACAATGAGTCTTGAAGTACTAGCGGGAGTTCTTCCTTTAAAAGACCGATTCTGGGATCTCTCTTCTCGTTTACTTATTCGATGTGAGGTTATGAACCCACTGGTAATTGAAAATTTTGAAAGACTTGTCGAGCTTCAACCCCAAACCAGATTCATGACAGTGTATTTCAATCACATGTCACAAGAAATAACGCCTGCTAGGTATGTTCCCACATACGTCAATATACTAGATATTCCTGAATCCACTTTATTCTTCGACACGTCCATGCAAGCACAGATTCGTGGAATTCCGGATCATCTACGCTCGCGGGAGATCCCTAAAATATTCACAAGTAAATATCAACACATAGACTGCCTTAAAATGTTTTACACTGATGGGTCACGAATCAGTGAGGCCACTGGTTTCGGTATTTTCAACAATAATTTTTCAATTTCTCTCAAACTTGCAGAACCCGCCTCTGTTTATATAGCGGAACTAGCAGCAGTTCACTATAGTTTGCAAATAATTAATACTTTACCCCCGAACCATTACTTTATCCTCACTGATAGTCTCAGCACAGTTGCAGCTCTTCGCTCAAAGAGGATTGATAATCACGATCCATTCTTTTTGGGGAAGATACGAGAATCTCTGAGTAACCTGACAAGAAAATGTTATAAATTTACCCTAGTGTGGCTCCCCGCCCATTGCTCTATTGCGGGCAATGAGAAAGCTGATAATTTAGCCAAGATTGGTGCACTAGATGGTGAAATATATGAAAGACCCATCGCTTACAATGAATTTTATAGCGCTTCTCGACAGAGGACACTTGCTAGTTGGCAAACATCTTGGGACAATGGAGATATGGGACGATGGCTACACTCAATTATCCCTAAAGTATCAACGAAGGCATGGTTCAAAGGATTGGATGTAAGTCGGGACTTCATCCGTGTGATGTCTAGGCTCATGTCCAATCATTATACTTTAGATGCGCATCTCCGTCGTATTGGGCTCGCTGAGGGTAATCATTGTGCTTGTGGAGAAGGTTACCATGACATTGAGCATGTTGTTTGGTCCTGCACTGAATATCGTGAAGCCAGATCACAATTAGTAGATTCTTTACAAGTCCGAGGAAGACCAATCCATGTTCCTGTTAGAGACATCCTGGCGTATCGCGATCCTCTATACATGGAACTTATCTATCATTTTCTAAAAGCAGCGTCTGTCAAAATTTAATTAAATTCATCTCCTCATACTCTCATCCAAGGCTAATCATTCACCAATTAAAGTGTCCTAGAATATTTAGTTTTTAAATTTAGACAATAACAGAAAAAAAAAGTAAATAAATATACCCGAAAATACTAGATCATTATGAAATACAACAATGTAAGGAAAAAAGCAAACAATAAAGTGATTTTAGTGTTAGTTTTAGACAAAGTACTAGTATAGTTAAAATTAGTCTTAAGGATTTTTGTAACGTGCTATGTAAAAAAAGAAACTGGCGTAAAAAGCTTTTGCAAATGCCGTGTCAAATAAACGTATGGAAAAAAAAAAAAAATTGCGAAAGCATTGACTTCACTATGTCGAAAACAAAACTTAAGCAGCAGTTTAAAGTAAACCAAAATTTTAAATAGTGTTAAGTTAGTTTAATAATTATTGTAAGAAACCGGTCTACATCTGATTGACGACTTGAAATAAATAAAATAAAGTAAAATCGATCAGAACCTGCTAGTATCGAATGGAAATCGTAATTTTTCATAAATTTCTCTCTACATTCGTAAAGTGTTATCCTCGTTATTAATCAAATTACGTTTTCGTCTCAACTCGACGCATTCCCAAAAAAATCTGTCTTAGTCCACCTAGTGGTGCAATTGTGCTTGTCTCATTTGTCCAGACTACGATTCCATGGCTGGTTATGTTCAGTACAATGGTGGAAATGAATATTACATGTTCAGTACGATTTGCACATACATACAATGGATCGACAGCCACGATCTTGAGATAATATGTGATACTGAAACATCGCTTGAAACCAGCGGCGGATCATGGAGAAAGATCCGGGAGGTCCAGGTCCTGCCGAAAATTTTCAACTTGTTAAGAAATTTTAAACTAGTTTTAATTTTAAAGTAGCAACCCCTCACTGCATACTCCCTCCGGGCCGGTATGATTGACGATTTTTAGAATGATTGCATAACCTTTCTATATGAGAAAGACAAAAATGTACCAAAGTCCAAAAAAGTCAATTTTTGTCAAACATCTCAATGTTTCATGCATTTTAAAGTCATTTGGTATCAAAAATACAAATTTGATTTTGAAAATTTTTCATTTCAGTTTATATGGGAATTTGCTGTGTGATTGCACTTTTCAACTCGTAACTCCGGAACCGGAAGTCCAATCAATAAATCAATAGCAGCCGATGGGAAGGTTGTACCTTTCATTTGAGACTAACTTTGTGCAAATCGGTCCAGCCATCTCTGAGAAACAGAGGTCACATTTTTTCCACATACACACATACATACACACACAGACATTTTCCGATCTCGACGAACTCAGTCGATTGGCATATGACACTCGGCCCTCCGGGTCGGGATTGGATTGACGAATTTTAGAGTGAATGAGAAAGGCAAGAACATTTTTAGCAAATGTTGAAAGTTATGCATTTTTTTGGTGAGCAGTTCTATGTTTCATAGACATTAAATCAATTTTAACTTCTCTTCCAATTAAATAAAGACCGTTATTACATTACATCTCTACAAAAACGAGATCAATTTGAAAATAAATCTGAGGACTATGATTGATTACAGAACTCTGTAATTTTCTATTGGAATGTTTTCAGGCAGGAATTTGATATTGATGCTATTAGACAACTGTGAAATCAAGACCAATAGATCAGTTACATATCAGGACCCCATTCCGACAATTTATCAAAAGTCCTCATGATGTTTACAACAACAGGTTATCAATCTACGGATCAGACAATTGTTATTGTAATATTGAATTAAATCAGTCTGCATCAATAAATTTTCAACTTCAATCCAATTTTTTTTTGGGTGTGGTGGGGGGGGGGGTGGTGTTGGTGGCGTTGTATGGTGTTAAACCCCAAAAACTTCTCTTGGCTACGCCGTTGCTTGGAGTTATTTATTTCGCTTTTCATTTTCCGATATGTTTCAGATCGATCCGATGGTCATTAGAAAAATTGCAGTCAGAAGGTTCGCACAAATGAACATTTTTGCACTGATAAGTTATCAAGTTCCTTCCAGACAACTTGGAAGTGTTCGGTGATTATTCCTAGCGGTTGTAGATAGAAAAATGAAATACAAAATTCGATTTGTCGAAATAATGTTTGGCTTTTTTCAATGGATTATTTCTATATTGAACAATAAATAGGCGACAAAGAGTAATCAACAAACAACAAGCCATAACTTTTAAAGTATTCAAAATAGTTATTTGAAGTCTTCAGTAAAGTTATTCGCAAAAGTAAGAGCTACAAATTTGTAGAAGGCATCATTTCGATATAATCACTTCCAAGAAAATTTGTGAAAATATCTCACTCATAGGGGGATTAATCAGCAAAAGCACAATACCAAAAGAAAGGGCATATTTCCTCCATTAAATTCTCCGAAGGTACTATTGACCTAAAATAAGCCGTTTTGGCGTTAATAATAGATTACATGTTTTTGGTCATATTTCTGGCAATGGGAAATGATAAAAATCTTTCGTCCGCATTTAATGTTAAATATCTCTTTTGATAATAGTCCGATTTCAATAATCTATAGCTTGTTCGAAAGGTATTCGTTAAAGCTGTCTAAAAACATATAAATTGTTAATCTATATTGTCAATTTCGGCAGATAATTCAAAAAAACTGCAAAAAACGCCATTTTTACGCATTCAAACATTCATATCTTGGAAACTAAACATCAGAATCAAAAACAAATTAATAGCGTTCATACTATTTTTTAGTTCTTTCATTTAAAATTGGTTTGGATAAGATCGGTTCAGCCATTGCTGAGAAACACGAATGAGAATTTGTCCGTTACATACACACACACAGACACACACACACACAGACATTGTCCCAAATCGTCGAGCTGAGTCGATTGGTATATAAGACTCGGCCCTCCGGGCCTCGGAAAAAATCTTGAAAGTTTGAGCGAATTCTATACATTTCTTTTATAAGAAATGTAAAAATCGAGTTAGAGTAGCATTATCAACAGCAAATCCTCCTCAAATTCATTGAACAAGATCATTTCCTAAATATGGGATAGCAGATAATAAATTAGTAATAACTGTAGCTCCTCAAAAAGATATTTGACCTCAAGGTAAAACATATCCAAGAAATCCTGTAGCTATTACTATAAATAAAATAATCACTCCAATTATTCAAGTAGGAATAAAAATATATGAATTATAGTAAATCCCTCGTCCTACATGAATAAATAAACAAGCAAAAAAAATGATGCTCCATTAACATGGCAAATTCGTAAAAATCATCCATTATTAACATCTCGATAAATATGATTAACTCTATTAAAAGCTGTTTCAATATCTGCAGTATAATGTATTGCTAAAAATAAACCAGTTAAGATTTGAATAATTAAACATAATCCTAATAAAGATCCAAAATTTCATAATGCAGAAATATTAATTGGTGTAGCTAAATCAATTAATGAATTATTTATAATTTTAATTAAGGGATGAGATTTTCATAAAGGTTTATTCATTAATTTATTGGTCGTAAAGGACCATATTTTTTTTTGTAATTTTTACTGTTGCAAGAAGAGTTAAAAAAAGATAATTAATTAATAATAGTGTAATTATATTAGTTGGAAAATTTTATATTTTATTTAAAGATAAAATATCTTCGGAAAAAAATATATTAAAATTTGTAAAAATATTTATTTCATTATTTATTAAAAAGTTTTCTATTATTATATTGTCAAATATAAATATTAAAATAATTATAAATATAAAAGAAATTAAAAATAAGAAAATTAATTTAAAGGATATAGAAAATATTTCATTTGATGAAAGAGAAGTTACATAAATAAATAAAACTAGTATTCCTCCTATAAATACAAGAAAAAAAATATAAGAAAATCAGAAAGTTTTTATTAATATTCCAATATTTAAAGAAATTAAAGTAGTTTGAATTAAAAGTAGTAAGCCTATGGCTAAAGGATGTTTTATTTGCATAAAAATAAAAGACATTAAAAAACATAAGATTATTAAAAATATAAAAATATCAAGAAATAGTTTAATTAAAATATTAGCTTTGGGAGTTAATGATAGGAAAAATTTCTTTTTCTTGAAGTTTTAAAAAAAAAAAATTATTTTTAGTTTACAAGACTAATGTTTTTTTAAAACTATTAAAACTAATGACGAATTTATTTATTAATTTTATTATTATTATAATATTTATATTTAGTTGTATTACTTTTATTTCTAGACGAAAACATTTACTTTGTACACTTTTAAGATTAGAATTTATAGTTTTAATTTTATTTTTATTTTTATTATTATATTTAAATTTTATAAATTTTGAAGGATATTTTAGAATATTTTTTTAAGATTTTGTGTATGTGAAGGGGTTTTAGGTTTATCAATTTTAGTGTCTATAATTCGAACTCATGGAAATGATTATTTTCAAAGATTTTCAATTTTACAATGTTGAAATTTATTTTTATATTAATATTTATAATATTTTTATTTATTAATAAAAATATTTATTAAATAATTCAAAATTATTATTTTTAGTTTCTTTTATTTCTATAATTAATATTAGATTTAATTATTATTTTTGTAAAATTTCTTATTATTTTGGAATAGATATAGTTTCTTATGTATTAATTTTATTAAGAATTTGAATTTGTAGTTTAATATTAATAGCTAGAGAAAAAGTTATTCAATTAAATAATTATATTAATTTTTTTTTATTTATAATTATTTTATTATTATTATTGTTATTATTAACTTTTAGTTCAATAAGAATTTTTATATTTTATTTATTTTTTGAAAGTAGATTAATTCCTACATTATTTTTAATTTTAGGGTGAGGATATCAACCAGAACGTTTACAAGCAGGAATTTATTTATTATTTTATACTTTATTAGCATCATTACCTTTATTAATTGGTATTTTTTATATTAATATAGATTTAAATACTATAAATATATATATATATATATATATATATATATATATATATATATATATATATATATATATATATATATATATATATATATATATATATATATATATATATATATATATATATATATATATATATATATATATATATATATATATATATATATATATATATATATATATATATATATATATATATATATATATATATATATATATATATATATATATATATATATATATTTATATATATATATATGTATATATATATATATATATATATATATATATATATATATATATATATATATATATATATATATATATATATATATATATATATATATATATATATATATATATATATATATATATTAAGTTATATAAAAATATATAATTTTGATTTTTTATATTTATGTATAGTTTTTGCTTTTTTAGTAAATATACCAATATTTTTAGTTCATTTATGATTACCAAAAGCTCATGTAGAAGCTCCAATTTCTGGTTCAATAATTTTAGCTGGAGTATTATTAAAATTAGGGGGATATGGTTTATTTCGAATATTTGCTTTATTACAAATTTTAGGAATAAAATTTAATTTTGTATGAATTAGAATTAGATTAATTGGGGGAGTTTTAGTAAGTTTAATTTGTTTATTACAAATAGATTTAAAAGCTTTAATTGCTTATTCATCAGTTGCTCATATAGGAATTGTTTTAAGTGGTTTATTAACAATAAGTTATTGAGGATTAAATGGAGCATATAGATTAATAATTGCTCATGGTTTATGTTCTTCAGGACTTTTTTGTTTGGCTAATATTAGATATGAACGAATAAGAAGACGAAGATTATTAATTAATAAAGGTATAATAAATTTTATACCTAGATTATCTTTATGATGATTTTTATTATGTTCAAGAAATATAGCAGCTCCTCCTACTTTAAATTTATTAGGTGAAATTTCTTTAATAAATAGAATTATTAGATGATCTTGATTAACAATAATTGGTTTAATATTTTTATCATTTTTTGGAGCAGCTTATACATTATATTTATTTGCTTATAGACAACATGGAAAGTTTTATTCTAGAATTTCATTTTTTTCAACGGGATTAATTCGAGAATATTTATTATTAATAATACATTGATTACCTTTAAATTTATTAATTATAAAAAGAAATTTTTTTATATTATGACTTTAATTTAAATAGTTTAATTGAAATATTGATTTGTGGTGTCAAAGATATGAATTTTTCATTTTAGATCATGTTAAATTTAAATTATTGTAAAAATAGTTTTTATATTTTATTATTTATTAGTATTATATTATTTATATTTAGATTAAAAATTTTATTAATTAATTTAGTTTATTTTAGTGAATGAGAAATTATTTCTTTACATTCTATATCAATTGTTATAGTTTTTTTATTTGATTGAATAAGTTTAATATTTATATCATTTGTTTTATTTATTTCTTGTTTAGTAATTTTTTATAGAAAACAATATATAGAAGAAGATTTTAATATTAATCGATTTATTTTATTAGTAATAATATTTGTATTATCAATAATAATATTAATTATTAGACCAAATTTAATTAGAATTTTATTAGGTTGACATGGTTTAGGATTAGTTTCTTATTGTTTAGTAATTTATTTTCAAAATGTAAAATCTTATAATGCAGGAATATTAACTGCATTATCTAATCGTATTGGAGATGTTGCCTTATTATTAGCTATTGCTTGAATATTAAATTATGGTAGATGAAATTATATTTATTATTTAGAAATTATAAAAAAAGATTTTTGTATAATATTTATTGGTTATTTAGTAATATTGGCTGCTATAACAAAAAGAGCTCAAATTCCTTTTTCTTCTTGATTACCTGCAGCTATAGCAGCTCCTACTCCTGTATCAGCATTAGTTCATTCATCAACTTTAGTAACAGCTGGAGTTTATTTATTAATTCGTTTTAATTTATTAATTATTGATAGAAAAATTAGTCAAATTTTATTATTAATTTCTGGTTTAACAATATTTATGGCTGGATTAGGAGCTAATTTTGAATTTGACTTTAAAAAAATTATTGCTTTATCTACTTTAAGACAATTAGGTTTAATAATAAGAATTTTGTCAATGGGATATATAAAATTAGCTTTTTTTCATTTATTAACTCATGCTTTATTTAAAGCATTATTATTTATATGTGCGTGTGTTGTAATTCATTGCATAAGAAATATTCAAGATATTCGATTTATAGGAAATGTAAGAATAAGAATACCAATAGTATGTGGATGTTTTAATGTAGCTAATTTAGCTTTATGTGGAATACCTTTTTTAGCAGGGTTTTATTCTAAAGATTTAATACTAGAAATAGTAAGAATGTCGTATTTAAATTGTTTTTCTTTTTTTCTTTTTTTTTCTACAGGTTTAACTGTTTGTTATTCTTTTCGATTAGTATATTATTTAATAACAGGAGAATATAATGGAATTTCTTTAAATAAATTAAGAGAAAATAGATGAACAATAATTTTTGGTATTTTTTGATTAATATTTATGGCTATTATTGGAGGAAGAATATTAAATTGATTAATATTTTTTAATCCAGTAATAGTTTGTTTACCTTTTATAATAAAAATTTTAACATTATTAGTTTGTGTATTAGGTGGATTATTTGGTTATTTAATTAATAATGTTTCTTTTTTTTATAAATAAATCTTTTTATTTTTATAATTTTAGAAGATTTTTTGGAAGAATATGATTTATACCAATAATTTCTACTTTTGGATTAGTAAAATTTTTTTTATTAATTGGATTTATAAGATTAAAAAATTTTGATCAAGGATGAAGAGAATATTTTGGAGGACAATTATTATATATTCAATTAAAAAATTATTCTTTATATATTCAAGAATTTCAGAATAATAATTTAAAAATTTATTTATTGAGATATATAATATGAGTATTTATTTTAGTTATTTTATTATTTTTAAATTATTTAAATAGCTTATATATAGAGCATAATATTGAAGATATTAAGGAAATTATTTTAATTTTTAAATAAAGTATTTATAAAAAAAATATTTTTATTTTTATATTGAAAATATAATGTTTTAATTAAACTATATAAATAAAATATGATGATCAAGAAAAAGCTGCTAACTTTTTTCTTTAATGGTTTAATTCCATTTATATTTTTAAAAATTAATTTAATTGGAATATAAATATTCATTGAAATCATTAACAGTGATATACCTCTTTTTGGTTTCAATTAAAATAAGATAAATTGAAAATATCAATATTTTTTAAATGCAAATTAAATGTTATAATTAACTATTATCCTAAAATAAGGATGATTGAACATCTATGATTAGGTCGAAACTAATTGCACTTTATTGCTTCATATTTAATAATTAATTATTTCATTCTAATATTCCTTGATTTCATTCATGGTAAAGTCCAATTAATAAAATTAAAATGAAAAATAATCTTGTAATAATTCAGTTAATTAAATTTGATGATTTAATAATTAAAATTATTGGTAAAATTAAAGCAATTTCAACATCAAAAATTAAGAAAATAATTGCAATTAAAAAAAATCGTAGGGAAAAAGGTAATCGTGAATAATTTATTGGATCAAATCCACATTCAAATGGTGAACATTTTTTTTTATTCAAATCGTTTATTTGATAAGGCACGTTGCGTTAGCTTAAAGGTGCCAATTTTGTTTTGTTTTACATTTTAAATTGCTTAAAACTAGGGGATTACATATTGATTTTTTTAAAATGAAACTAATGCGATTTTATAGCTATCTTATATATCTACACAAGGGGATAATATTGTTTTCGTAAGATTAGGGGGGTCATTTAGTTTTTGTGGCAATATGGTTTGACATTTTTATCAGTGAGATTATTGGAGCAAATAATGTTTAATTAAGGGGGACAATTTTTTACGACTAACTTAAAACTAGGCATAACTAGAGGGCATGATTGAATTTTGTAAAGATTCGTAATTATAGTTATTTTTGTGGGTAGTAGAGTTGGGCAATTTCAACGAGATTATATAATATAATAGTTAAAACTAGAAGAGACAAGAAGAGCTAAATGCTTCGTGATGATATTGGGGGGGGGGGGGGTAGGGGTGTTACTTCTGGGTATAAGAGTCAGGGGAGGGAGGGTAGACAAAGATGGCAGGGAGAGAAAATTATTTCAGTTTCAGGCATCGTGAGATCAACGGATGGATTACAAACTCGGGTGGCCTTCATCAGGGGAATCATGTACTGGGACGCCGGGTGGTCCTCCTCAAGATGGCAGGGGTTTTTCCAGACGATTTCGTAGTACGGCTCAGATGTGAGTTGGGTTACATTTCGAGTTAAGCGTGTTATGTTCGTGCCGTAGGTCCCGTGTTTGTTGGCTCATTCGATACAGATGGTTTGATACAGGTGGAAGAGCGTTCTGAGAATGATAAGAAGATAACAAGGGGCAGTTAGACTTGTATATTGATGGTTTTCACAAAGGTGTATATAAGGGACATATAGAGAACATCGCGGCTTGCCAGCACATCTCGAACCGGGACGTTGGTTGGTCTTCCTCGGGCCCGCAGGGTATCCATTAGCCAAGACCTAGCGGAACTGTACTCGGTGCACGCCCAGACAATGTGCTCGATGTCGTGATAGCCGTCGCCACAAGCGCAGATACCACTATCCACGAGCCCAATACGCCGGAGATGTGCATCCAGCGTGTAATGGTTTGCCATGAGTCGGGACATCACACGAATGAAGTCACGACCCACATCCATCCCCTTGAACCAAGGTTTCGTCGATACCTTAGGGACTATCGAATGTAGCCACCTTCCCAGCTCTCCACTGCTCCACGAAGTTTGCCAACTTTCGAGGGTTCTCTGATGAGTAATACTGAAAAATTCGCTGAAGCAAATTGGTCTTTCGTAAACGTCTCCTTCTAAGGCACCCACCTTAGCTAAGGAGTCTGCCTTCTCATTGCCCGGAATGGAGCAATGAGAAGGGACCCATACCAAGGTAATCTGGAAAGAGTTGTCAGATAAAGCACTCAGTAGCTCCCGTATTTTCCCCAAAAAATACGAGGAGTGCTTGCCTTGTTTCATCGAGCGAATAGCGTCAATGGAACTGAGGCTATCCGAAACGATGAAGTAATGGTCTGCGGGTAATGTTTCAATGACTCCAAGGGTATACTGAATGGCAGCTAGTTCTGCGGCGTAAACTGAAGCAGGGTCACTGAGTTTGTAGGAGGCGGTGAGGTTTTGATTGAAAATACCGAAGCCAGTGGATCCTTCGAGGTTTGATCCGTCAGTATAAAACATCTTAGAACAGTCGACTTCTCGGAATTTATTATAAAAAATGTTTGGAACCACTTGTGGGCGTATGTGGTCCGGAATTCCACTAATCTCGTCTTTCATGGATGTGTCGAAGAAAACAGTAGATTCAGAAGTATTTATGAAATGCACACGGTTGGGATTGTAAGAAGAAGGGTTAATATTCTGCGCCATGTAGTCAAAGTACAGGGACATGAAACGGGTCTGAGAATTGAGCTCAACAAGCCTTTCGAAATTTTCAATCACGACTGGGTTCAAGATATCGCATCGAATGAGCAATCGATATGAGAGTTCCCAAAATCGATTTTTCAACGGGAGAACGCCCGACAGCACTTCGAGACTCATCGTATGGGTCGACTGCATGCACCCTAAGGCGATACGCAAACAACGATACTGAATTCTTTCGAGTTTGATGAAATGTATGTTCGCGGCGGATCGAAAGCAGAAGCATCCGTATTCCATTACCGACAGTATCGTTGTTTGATACAACCTAATTAGGTCTCCTGGGTGGGCACCCCACCATGTTCCGGTTATTGTACGAAGAAAGTTGATCCTTTGTTGGCATTTCTGTTTCAGATACCGAATATGGCATCCCCAAGTACCTTTCGAGTCGAACCAGACCCCTAGATATTTTACTGTGAAGACCTCAGCGATAGTTTGACCCATTAATAGAAGCTGTAGTTGTGCTGGTTCACGCTTCCTTGAAAATACAACTAGCTCAGTTTTCTCCGTGGAGAATTCGATACCCAGCTTAATAGCCCAAGCAGACAAATTGTCCAGGGTATTCTGTAATGGTCCTTGTAGATCGACAGCTTTGGGTCCCGTAACAGACACCACGCCATCGTCTGCAAGTTGCCTTAACGTGCAGGAATTGTCAAGACATTCATCAATGTCGTTGACATAGAAATTGTATAAAAGGGGGCTTAGACATGAGCCCTGGGGAAGGCCCATGTAGCTAAATCGTGATGTCGATAAGTCACCATGCGAAAAATGCATATGCTTTTCCGACAACAAGTTTAGTAAAAAGTTGTTTAAAGTCGCTGAAAGACCATGCTGGTGCAGCTTCTCTGAAAGAATGTTGATCGAAACTGAATCAAAAGCCCCCTTAATATCTAGGAACACTGATGCCATCTGCTCTTTGCTAGCATAGGCCATTTGAATTTCAGTTGAGAGCAACGCAAGACAATCGTTCGTCCCTTTGCCTTTGCGAAAGCCAAATTGTGTATCTGACAGTAAGCCATTTGCTTCGACCCAATTGTCGAGGCGGGATAGGATCATTTTCTCGAACAACTTCCGGATACAGGATAGCATTGCGATCGGACGGTACGAATTGTGGTCGGAGGCTGGTTTTCCTGGTTTTTGGATGGCGATGACCTTCACTTGTCTCCAATCGAGTGGGACAATGTTAGCCTCGAGAAACTTATTAAATAAGTTCAACAAGCGTCTCTTGGCAGAGTCAGGCAGATTCTTCAACAAGTTGAATTTGATTCTGTCTGGCCCCGGAGCTTTATTGTTACACGACAAGAGAGCAAGTGAGAACTCCACCATCGAAAAAGGTGTTTCGTTCGCGCTATCGTGAGGAGACGCGGCGCGGTAGATCTTCTGTGCCGGGGCGGAATCCGGACAAACCTTCTTGGCGAAATCGAATATCCAACGGTTTGAATATTCCACGCTCTCATTAGTACTGTTTCGATTTCGCATACGTCGGGCTGTTCCCCAAAGAGTGCTCATCGATGTTTCTATCGTTAATCCGTCGACGAACCGGCGCCAATAATCGCGTTTTTTGGCTTTCATCAAACTCTTCATTCGCTTGTCTAACGTCGCGTACTGTCGAAAACTGGCGGGTAACCCGTCGTTCCGGAAGGTCTTAAACGCGGCGGCCTTCTCTGCGTACACGTCTGAGCACTCTTTATCCCACCAGGGATTGGGAGAACGTTTTTGTATGTTCGCGCCGGGTACTGGCCTAGTCTGAGCTTGATTCGCGCTGTCGAGAATCAAGCCAGCCAAAAAGCTGTACTCTTCCTCCGGAGGAAGTTCTTGGGTAGATTCGATGTTGTCGGATATCGCGGCAGCATAGCTCTTCCAATCGATATTTCGTGTGAGGTCATACGAAATATTGATTGATTTCAATGGCCTTGAACCGTTATTGATTGAGACTACAATCGGCAGATGGTCGCTGCCGTGGGGATCAGGAATTACCTTCCACGTGCAATTTAACCGCAGCGATGTTGAGCAAAGGGACAAGTCTAAGGCGCTCGGGCGCGCTGGAGGAGCAGGAATCCGTGTCATTTCACCCGTGTTTAAAATTGTCAAATTGAAGTTATCGCAAAGATCCTGAATTAAGGAAGACCGGTTATCATCATAGAGGCAACCCCATGCTGTACCGTGAGAGTTAAAGTCTCCTAAAACTAGTCGCGGTGCTGGCAGGGATTCTAAGATGTCTTGTAGCCGTCGGTGCCCAACCGCGGTGTTGGGGGGAATATATATGGAAGCTATGCAAAGGCTTTTGCCATTGGTTGTTACTTGACAAGCGACAACTTCAATACCTGTTATCGAGGGAAGGTTAATTCTGTAGAAGGAATAGCACTTTTTGATCCCCAAAAGCACTCCTCCATAGGGGGTGTCTCGATCCAGGCGAATAATATTAAAGTCGTGGAAGTTGAGTTCTATGTCGGAAGTCAACCAAGTTTCACATAATGCAAATGCATCGCAACTCAAATTATTTATTAAAATTTTGAAGGAATCGATTTTCGGGATGATACTTCTGCAATTCCACTGTAGAACAGTGATCAAATCCGTGACCTCGTTCGATGAGTTAGCCATCGAAGGATACAATCGCTGAGAGGAGGGGCCATTTAGCAGTCAACTGCTTCTCACTGTAGGGAGAAAAGCTAACATAAGACTTTTAATAGGATCAGTAATATTGAAAGTTTTTATTATCCAGTCCACTATGTCCGAGAGTTTTATAATTCCAGTGCTGTGATTACTCTCGAACTGAAACAAAGGAACACTTGGGATTTTTGATGTTCCTGGAAGTGCTGGGAACTCCTTCTCTGAGCTTAATCCTCCGAGACCAGGAGCTAATTGCTTCGGTTTGGTTGCAACACTTCCAATAGATGTGACTTTCGGAGCCCCCTCAAGGGACACCTTCTGGCCTTTACAAGGAACTTTACGAGAGGAAGTGTTCCTCCTCTTCCTATAAATTCTAGGCACCCTAGTAGATGTTCCCTCTTGTGGGTTACCAGCCTCGCCCTCGTCAGGAGGCAAGTGAGTATAGATGTTTGCTGAGGATGGTGGCGTAGCATTCTTTAACATTTCTGCGAAAGAATGTTTGGATCGTCCCGCAAGGGAACGTTTCAGTTTATCCCCGCGTAGTTTGTACGCGGGACATGCCGAGATATCATGCAGACTCTCCGCACAGTAAGGACACTTTTCGGCTTGCCTACTGCACGAATCATCTAGATGATTCTCCCCGCATTTTCCACAGCGGGCCTTGTTGCTACAATGGGTGGCTGTGTGACCCAGTTGTTTACACTTTGTGCAATTCATGACCCGCGGCACAAACAGACGCACAGGCAGACGAACCTTGTGCAAGAGGACGAAATTTGGCAAAGCGGTACCAGCGAAGGTCACCCGATAAGAGTTTGATTGGGGGTACGTTTTTGAACCATCCCCCGCAACTACTACTGAGTGCAAACGTTTGCACTCAAGTATTTTAACTGGCTGAAGTAAGCGGTCTCTGAATCGGCCGACCCCGTACTTCAGCAGATCCTCGCACGTCAAACTCTCATCGGTTACGACGCCTTCGGATTGTACTCTTACAGCCGGAATATACACGTTATAATCCAGCGTAAAGTGCTCACAGCAAGCAATATCGTTTGCCTGCTTTGAGTTGGCTAGCAACACCCTTATCTTGTCCGAGCGGACCTTTGAAATTTCGGTCACAGCCGAGAACCGTTCCGTCAGGTCTCTAGAAATCTGAAGAAGATTCAGTGATTTAGTCTTGGGCCGAAAGAAGACCACAAATGGACCAGTTGAGAGTTCTGGATAGCATTTGGGCCGGGGGGGAGCCTTAGAAGTTGAACCCGATTCAACTTCCATTTGACCATCCGGAGAGGGAACCATAGAAAACGTCAAAGCACGGGGTCAGCGCCCGCGCAGACGGAAGAAAGCAATAAATGTGTTACAAAAGACAAAAACCACTTAGCTTTAAACTGGTGTCCAACGACGAACCGATCCAGCTTATACAGCTGGCTATTGTTTAATCCTCACACGCGAACAAAAGACTGAGGACCGAACCGAACTGGCAAAATAACCTTGAATGCGGATTAAAACTATTCTTTATCGCCTCACACAGCACTACGGACTAGAAAAAACAACCTCTGTCTCGATGGAGAGCTCGAAAACGAATGAGGTGAACACTTTTCTCGATCTATAATAGTTTTTTTTTGATAAGAAAGTTGCAATTATTATTATGATAATGGTATTAATTAAAATAATGATACTTATAATAAAAATTAATATAATTATTTATACTAAAATAAATTAGTCCTTATGATTGGAAGTCAAATATACAAATATATACTTTATAAATTAACTACCTCATCAATAAATAGAAATATATAAAAATAATCAAACTACATCAACAAAATGTCAATATCAAGCTGCAGCTTCAAATCCAAAATGATGTCTTTTTGAAAAATGATTATTAATATGACGAAAAAAACATACTGTTAAAAATGTAGTTCCAATTAATACATGAAGACCATGAAATCCAGTTGCTATAAAAAAGGTTGACCCATAAGTTCTATCTGCAATAGTAAATGGTGATTCAATATATTCATAAGCTTGTAAAATTGAGAAATAAATTCCTAATAAAATTGTAAAAAATAAACTTTGTGTAGTTTGAGTATGATTATTTTCTATTAAGCTATGATGTGCTCATGTAACAGTAACTCCAGAAGCAAGTAAAATTGCTGTATTTTATAAAGGAATTTGAAAAGGATTAAATGGAATAATTCCTATAGGTGGTCAGTTTATACCTAATTCAATAGTTGGTGATAAACTTCTATGAAAAAAAGATAAAAAAAATGAAATAAAAAAAAAAATTCAGAAATAATAAATAAAATTATACCTCATCGTAATCCTAATGTAACTGAAAATGAGTGAAGTCCTTGAAATGTCCCTTCTCGTGAAATATCTCGTCATCATTGATATATAGTTATTAGAATAATAATATTTCCTAAAATAAATAGTGATATATTATATTGGTGAAATCATTGAGTAAATCCTGTAACAGTTGTTATTGTTCCAATAGCACCAGTTAAAGGTCATGGTCTATAATCAACTAAATGAAAAGGATGATTTGAATGAGTTGTCATTAATTAGTTTCACTTGAATAAAGTGTTCTTAATACAGAAAATACATAAGATTGAATAATTGCAACTGCTGATTCTAAGATTAATAGAGCAATTTGAGTAATTAAAATTAATGATAAAATAATATAAGATGTTGATATAGGGCCTGTATTTCCTAATAAAGTTAATAAAAGATGACCTGCAATTATATTGGCAGTTAATCGAACAGCTAAAGTTCCTGGTCGAATTACATTTCTAATAGTTTCAATACATACTATAAAAGGTATTAAAATACCTGGAGTACCTTGAGGAACTAAGTGGGTAAATATATGTTGGGTATGACAAATTCATCCATATAATATAAAACTTAATCAAAGAGGAAAAGCTAATGTTAAAGTTAAAGTTAAATGACTAGTTCTAGTAAAAATATAAAGAAATAATCCTAAAAAATTATTAAATATAATTTAAGAAACAAGTGAAATAAATATTAATGTTCTTCCATTGTGAATATTAGAATTTAATAGAAGTTTAAATTCTTTATGAAGAGTTAAAGATAAATTATTTCAAATAATTTGAAATCGATTTGGTATTAATCAAAAAGAAAAAGGAATAATTAATAATCCTAAAAATGTTCTTAATCAATTTAATGATAAATTTATAATTGAAGTAGAAGGATCAAATACAGAAAATAAATTTGTTATCATTTTCAAGATATAGAAGGTTGTTTAAATATTAAAGATTGTGAAAATTTTAAAGGTAAATAAAAAAACAATAATAATTTTTTACATTAAAAATTATTAAAGTAAATCTAAAAATAAAAAATAAAATTAATCATCTAATAGGAGCTATTTGAGGAATTAAAAACCGATTTAATCCACCTAGCAGTGAGATGAGACATTTCTTACACATTTCACTATTGGATTAGTTTGCAGAACTCACGAGAAGTATGCACCCAACTAGAGGTGGGATGAAAACAGTTTCTAGTCTTGCACGAAAAAAATCTCGAATAAACTGAATAAATTATAGAAATCAACAAAACGAACGAAATAAAAAAGTAAAGCAAAAAATGAAATAATAGGTTTTTAAATTCATAAAATGAGTAGAAAAATTAATGTAAATCAAAATTATAATATACACGAATCAAATTAGATTAGGTTATTAAATAAAAATTAAGATTATATTTAGATATAGTTCTAAGATTAATAAAATAAATTGACTCATACTAACAAATTGAATGAAATAAAACGAATAACTGAACATGAAATGCATAAAATTAAAGATATGAATAAAATGAATCAAATGAATAAAATGAATCAAATGATTCAAATGAATCAAACGAATCAAACGAATCAAATGTGTCAAATAAATCAAATGAATCAAATAAATCAAATGAATCAAATGAATCAAATGAATCAAATGAATCAAATGAATTAAATGAATCAAACGAATCAAATGAATCATATGAATCACACGAATCAAGTGAATCAAATGAATCAAATGAATCAAATGAATCAAATGAATCAAATGAATTAAATGATTCAAATAAATCAAATGAATCAAATGAATAAAATGAATCAAATGAATCAAATGAATTAAATGAATTAAATGAATCATATGAATCATATGAATCATATGAATCATATGAATCAAATGAATCAAATGAATCAAATGAATCAAATGAATCAAATGAATCAAATGAATCAAATGAATCAAATGAATCAAATGAACCAAATGAATCAAATGAATCAAATGAATCAAATGAATCAAATGAATCAAATGAATCAAATGAATCAAATGAGTCAAATGAATCAAATGAATCAAATGAATCAAATGAATCAAATGAATCAAATGAATCAAATGAATCAAATGAATCAAATGAATCAAATGAATCAAATGAATCTAATGAATCAAAAGAATCAAATGAATGAAATGAATGAAATGAATGAAATGAATGAAATGAATGAAATGAATGAAATGAATGAAATGAATGAAATGAATGAAATGAATGAAATGAATGAAATGAATGAAATGAATGAAATGAATGAAATGAATGAAATGAATGAAATGAATGAAATGAATGAAATGAATGAAATGAATGAAATGAATGAAATGAATGAAATGAATGAAATGAATGAAATGAATGAAATGAATGAAATGAATGAAATGAATGAAATGAATGAAATGAATGAAATGAATGAAATGAATGAAATGAATGAAATGAATGAAATGAATGAAATGAATGAAATGAATGAAATGAATGAAATGAATGAAATGAATGAAATGAATGAAATGAATGAAATGAATGAAATGAATGAAATGAATGAAATGAATGAAATGAATGAAATGAATGAAATGAATGAAATGAATGAAATGAATGAAATGAATGAAATGAATGAAATGAATGAAATGAATGAAATGAATGAAATGAATGAAATGAATGAAATGAATGAAATGAATGAAATGAATGAAATGAATGAAATGAATGAAATGAATGAAATGAATGAAATGAATGAAATGAATGAAATGAATGAAATGAATGAAATGAATGAAATGAATGAAATGAATGAAATGAATGAAATGAATGAAATGAATGAAATGAATGAAATGAATGAAATGAATGAAATGAATGAAATGAATGAAATGAATGAAATGAATGAAATGAATGAAATGAATGAAATGAATGAAATGAATGAAATGAATGAAATGAATGAAATGAATGAAATGAATGAAATGAATGAAATGAATGAAATGAATGAAATGAATGAAATGAATGAAATGAATGAAATGAATGAAATGAATGAAATGAATGAAATGAATGAAATGAATGAAATGAATGAAATGAATGAAATGAATGAAATGAATGAAATGAATGAAATGAATGAAATGAATGAAATGAATGAAATGAATGAAATGAATGAAATGAATGAAATGAATGAAATGAATGAAATGAATGAAATGAATGAAATGAATGAAATGAATGAAATGAATGAAATGAATGAAATGAATGAAATGAATGAAATGAATGAAATGAATGAAATGAATGAAATGAATGAAATGAATGAAATGAATGAAATGAATGAAATGAATGAAATGAATGAAATGAATGAAATGAATGAAATGAATGAAATGAATGAAATGAATGAAATGAATGAAATGAATGAAATGAATGAAATGAATGAAATGAATGAAATGAATGAAATGAATGAAATGAATGAAATGAATGAAATGAATGAAATGAATGAAATGAATGAAATGAATGAAATGAATGAAATGAATGAAATGAATGAAATGAATGAAATGAATGAAATGAATGAAATGAATGAAATGAATGAAATGAATGAAATGAATGAAATGAATGAAATGAATGAAATGAATGAAATGAATGAAATGAATGAAATGAATGAAATGAATGAAATGAATGAAATGAATGAAATGAATGAAATGAATGAAATGAATGAAATGAATGAAATGAATGAAATGAATGAAATGAATGAAATGAATGAAATGAATGAAATGAATGAAATGAATGAAATGAATGAAATGAATGAAATGAATGAAATGAATGAAATGAATGAAATGAATGAAATGAATGAAATGAATGAAATGAATGAAATGAATCAAATCAATCAAATCAAGAAATGAATGAAATGAATCAAATCAAGATTTTTTGGTTTGGCAACACTGTCTAGTGCTAAAGTCTCGGTTTTTATCACGCGTCAATTTTGCCTATTTTTATCTGAATTTTGCTTAAGATAATCAAATATTACCGTTAATGCGAAAGAATTATTGCCCGCCGATTGAAGACGAGTGCTGTTCTCCCGATTACGTCTCGTTTCGGAGCTCAATTTTGTGATTTTGTTTCGCATCAAATCAGAAGAAGCCACCATTGTTTCTGCTTTCCTTCGTAACCCTCGCTTTGTTCTGTCATCATGACGAAAAACAACAAGTGCGATGCTGACTCTTGTTCGGGTTCTGCTGGCTCACGTAGTCAAAAGATTAGTTGCGAATTTTGTGCTAATTGGTTTCACCACAAGTGCGTAACATTGTGATCAAATCTCTCCGCGAGTGCCCCGGTATCTGCTGGCTTTGTCCCAAATGCCGCATATTGGATAAACGTTCGCAGTCACCTACTGAAACATTAAACCTGATCTTACAACGCACTTCATCAACGCTTACTCTTGTCGGCGGTGTGATGGATACACTGCAAAACTTTTGCAAGATGTACCCGCATAACTCTTCGCATCCAAGTTGCTCGCAGCCCCAGCCAAGCACCCGTGTAATCAACGAAAGCGGAGGACCCTTCAAGGACCGTCTCGACGAGTTTCAACTCAACTTGAGCAATATGTTCGACTCGATCTTCGCCGAAAACAACAATAATAAGCGGCCTCGCACCAGCAGCACTTCCAGACCTTCTCTGCCTCCACCTGATAAGATTGCGAAAGCTGACGTTCCAGTAACCAGTGCAGTTCTTACAAATACTATAGTTCCCGTACTTCCAGGTGTTACTAGTAGCTGCCATCCGACTACAACATCTGACCTACCCGCCACCAACGAGTCAACAAATTTTGCTGCTAGCGTATTCGATAAAACTGTTGCCCGCGACGCAGTCATGTTCGTCGATAATTTGCATTCTGCTGTCCCTGCTGCTATCGACAACACAACTTTTAATCAAAGCGCTGCAACCACCGCCTCGTCTGCCCGAGGTTTTACCACCACCGCTACCACACCGCACACACAACCAACTTCAAATGTTTACATTGCTCCCAATTCTGAGCACACCTGTTTTGCTAATGCCGCCTATACGCCTGCTACCGCCACTATTCCCGCTGCTACTCCCACTGCTGCTGCCGCCGCTGCCGAAGCCATTTCAATTGTCGCCGATCCGATTCCAACCGACACCGATACCAATACCGCCCCCGCCACTACTGTGGTACATCATGCAATTCAGTTCGCTCCAACTGCCTCCAATGATGCCAATACCGACATCACTCCATTGCACCCGCTACCAGCCCAAATTACCATCGCCAACCGCCCCGCCAACACACATATTTCGCTGCCGCCAATTACCACTGCTATGACCATCAGCCCCACCGATACCCACACCAACGAGTCAAATCGAATGCACCACATGTCACTTGCACGTCGTCAGTCAGATTCACTGTTCCGTCTACATCAACATCAACATGTAACAACAACTATGCAGCTCATGTCTCGCTTGCAACATCAACGCAAACTAATGGCAGGCAAGCTATATCAGTAATTTCAAATGTACCATATACCGGCCCCAAACAGTTCATGATCCAACCCGCGCGTCCCCAACAATTAACATATAACGAAACTGCTCTCCCCCAAAGAACCATTATTAAAAATCCCGCAATAGCCCAAAATAGTAATCAGAATTCCTCTCTCTTGGTAGCTCCCCCCGCACAGCAATTACCTAAAGCTGAGAAGTGGTTCTACATCACCAGATTTTTACCTAATGAATCAGAAGATAACATTTGTAACTATGTACACGCTAGAATTAACTGTGACAAAAAGTCAATCTTGTGCCATAAGCTCGTGCGCCAGAATCTTGATTGGCCGCTCTCTTTTGTATCGTTCAAATTAAGTGTTCCTGCTGATTTCGAAGAAGTAATCACATCTCAAGATTTCTGGCCAAGCGGTGTGACAATTGCTCCTTTTTTAGAGCACAACTCCAAGCAATCAGCGCAACGCAGACTGAATCCGTCCCTTCCCCCACCCCCTCGTCTGAAAGCCATTCGCAACAGAAACACTCTTGTGCAATCACCACAATCTCCAGCAATTATAACACGGCTAATTCGTCAATCATGCCCCCGCTCCCCAATGTACCATCAGCCGGTGTCAGTTTCACACCAAGCACACCAATTCCAGACAACCCTAGTTTAGACATATACTACCAGAACACAGGCGGCCTAAATAGCTGTGTAAGTGCGTACTGTCTTGCTTGCTCTGACAGTACTTACGATCTGTATTTGTTCACCGAAACTTGGTTGAACAGTAGCACACTATCGAAGCAAAATTTTGGTAGCTCTTACACGGTGTACAGGCAGGATCGCAACGATCAGAATAGTTCCAAGGTGAGAGGAGGAGGTGTTTTGATAGCATGCCGCTCAAAATTCAAATCTCGTCTGGTGCCTCTCTCTAATGTCACCTGTAACGTCGAACAGCTCTGGGTCGCTCTTTCGCTCCAACATTACACGCTCTATGTCTGTGTTATTTATATTCCGCCCGATCGAGTGAATGATTTAGATATAATTGATCAGCATCTGAACTCTCTTTCCCTGATTACGAAACAAATGGCTTTGAATGACAGGATAATTATTGTTGGCGATTTTAACTTTCCAGGAATAAAATGGACCAGTAATTCGTCCAGTTACTTGTACCCTGATGCAAACTGCTCTTCACAAACTGTTTCTTCTCGGAGGCTTTTGGACGACTACAATACCGCTGGTGTGATTCAATTGAATAATTGTTACAACAGCAACAATCGCCTGCTTGATCTCTGCTTTGTCAGTCAGGAGTTCGCCGGTACTTGTGCAATCACCGCTGCACCTTCACCGCTTGTTAAAACTTGTCGCCATCACCCCCCTCTCCATATCACTATTCAGAATTGCTCGCCTGTTATCTTCAATGAAGTCTGTGAATCTACTTACTACGATTATAAAAATGGAAATTTGGAAGCAATGAACAGGTTTCTGTTAGGGTTGGACTGGCACTCTCTTCTATCCAATGGGAATTGTAATTCTGCTGCCACGCTATGGACGCATATTGTATCTTATGCAATAGATCAGTTTATTCCTAAAAAGACACGCCGTGAACCCATGCATCCACCTTGGTCCAACCCAACTTTAAAACGATATAAATGCACCAAACGGACAGCACTCAGAAAACTGTCGAAGCATCCCACCCTTCATCTGAGATCATATTATATACAGCTCAACAATCGTTACAAGCGACTGAACAAGACACTTCACTATGCTTACCAACATCGCATTCAGAATAGTCTTAAAACAAATCCAAAATTGTTTTGGAACCACGTTAACGAGCAGAGGAAAGAATCCGGATTACCCGCTCAGATGTCACTTGACGATTCATATGCATCAACCTTGTCTGGAATATGCAGCTTATTCCGTGAACATTTCAGTAGTGTCTTTACCAAAGAAACTTTAACTAGCCATCAAATTTTAGCTGCAACCAGAAATATTCCTCCCCATTCTCCCATTGGGCCCCACCTCTTCATCACAACTGCCATTGTCAACACGGCATGTTCTGAATTGAAGTCATCGTCAAGCGCCGGACCCGATGGAATTCCATCTAAAGTGCTAAAGAAATGCATAAGCAGTCTCCTCGTACCATTATCAATACTATTCAATACCTCTTTGCATTCGGGAATTTTCCCTGTTTCATGGAAACATTCTTACATTTTTCCCGTGTTTAAAAAAGGGAACAAATGCCTTATATCAAACTATCGCGGGATAGCTGCCTTATGTGCAGTATCTAAGCTATTTGAAATTATTGTGCTCCAATTCATCACTCACAACTGCTCTAGATACATATCTGATACCCAGCATGGTTTTATGCCCAAACGGTCAACTTCAACAAACCTTGTTTGCTATACATCTTTCATCATCAAGTCCTTACAAGCACGACTTCAGGTTGATAGCATATATACCGATTTCTCTGCTGCTTTCGATAAGATAAATCACCAGATAGCAATGGCCAAGTTCGATAGGCTTGGGTTCAATGGTTCCTTTCTGGCTTGGATCCAGTCATATCTGACTGGTCGTGACATGACTGTGAAAATTGGAGACTGCTCAACCATGCCATTCGAAGTGACCTCTGGGGTCCCACAGGGAAGTCATCTTGGACCCTTCATATTTTTACTCTATCTAAATGATTTAAACTTTTCATTGGAATGCTTTAAGTTGTCATTCGCCGACGACTTCAAACTATTTCATCTAATCAAAGATTCTGAAGATACCGATTTTCTGCAGACACAGTTGGATATTTTTTCAAATTGGTGCAGCGTAAATAGGATGGTATTGAATCCTTCAAAATGTTCCGTTATCTCTTTCTCCCGCAAACGCACGATAATTAAATATGACTACAAGATTTCGCAAACCATTCTTAAGCGAGAGTCATCCGTAAAAGACTTGGGGATTCTACTAGACTCTAAAATGAATTTTAAGGATCACATAGAATATACAATTTCCAAGGCTTCTAAGTTACTGGGGTTTATTTTTCGTGTTTCGAAGAACTTCGACAATATATACTGCTTAAAGGCACTTTACTGTGCTCTGGTTCGTTCAACGCTTGAATATGGTGCTGTTATTTGGGCACCATATTACCAAATCGAAATCCAGCGCATAGAAGCTATTCAACGCAAATTTATTCGTTTCGCTCTTCGTCGACTTCCATGGAGAGATCAGCTAAACCTCCCGAGTTACCAGGACCGCTGTCAACTTATTAATCTCGACCTGCTGTCCGTTCGACGAGATGTCTCTAAAGCTGTTTTCATTGCTGATCTGCTACAATCACGAATTGATTGCTCTAATCTCCTACAATATGTGGATTTCAATATTCAACCTCGTAGTCTTCGATTTCATCCCTTTTTAAGAATACCTTATGCCAGGACCAATTACGGGTATAATGAGTAATTTGCTAGTATGTGTCGTCTATTCAATCGTTGTTCTAATGTCTTTGATTTTCACTTGTCCCGAGATGTTGTAAAGCGATTGTTCCATAATACCCTGTCATATCGATAATAATCTCAGTGTTAGTTTGTAAGCGTAAATATTGTACTCGTAGTATTAGTTATAGTGAATCGTTTATATGTATCATCTGGATGTTTGTAATCTGTTGGTACAAAAGATGAGGAGGTTTTATGCCTGCTGGAGAGCGAGATTGAAAGGATTTCAGCTCCAGCGGGCTTTTCCCTGCTCCCAAATAAAACAATAAAACAATAAATAAATTTTGGTCACATATTCCCGAAAAAAAGATTTATGTACAGAATAGAATTTACTGGTCCAGTATTTTAACGCGCAATTGAATATAGTAAAGTGAGACAAGGTCACATGTGCTTTCAAGCCCCTTGATCAAAGAACGACAGGGAGAATGCGATTCGTGAATGAGACAGGTAGATATTTCAAAATTTTTATTTGCATTGAAGTAAATAGTGTGAAATGTCTAGGCTATGCCGATAGCATAAAAGTCGTGCATTCAGTTGATTGCAATGCAGTCTCTTTCAATTCATCCTTATAGCTTTCATATTGTTTCGTTCGGAATTCTCGTGCAGGAAATATGGATAAATAAGTCCTATACAGACCAATTCTGTGAAAAATAAATGGTTCAAACTACGCAGTATATCCAAATATGGACGACGATAAGTTAGAGGACACATTGTAGTTGCACCACCCATCGAGAGTGGGTACTTTGGGAGACTTCTTTTCCTGGATCTGGTTTGTGGATATTTTTGGTCTTTGATCCGTTATTTTTCATTAAAGTTCGTACCAATACAACGAATGTGCAGCTGATACAACTCATGGTTCATTCGCCTGCGCAACGTTCCGTCTTCCATCTGCAACACCTTTCGTTCGAAAACTCCAAGGGTGCGTTGGTCCTCCACGAGCATAGTCCAGGTCTCGTGGCCGAGAGGACCACCGATCTAATCAGCGTCTTGTAGATAATCAACTTCGTGCGGCGGCGAATTTTGTTCGACCGGAGCGTCCTCCGGAGTCCAAAGTAGGCACGATTTCCCGCCAAGATCCCTCTCTGAATTTCTCTGCTGTTATCATTGTTGTCGGTTACCAGTGAGCCCAAATACATGAATTCGTCGACCATCTCGATTTCGTCACCGTCAATCCGAACTCGGGTGGGAGGTTCACATTGTCGTCTCTAGAACCTCTTCCTCTTCGAAACGTTGATGGCAAGTCCAATCCTGCTGGCTTCAGCTTTCAGTCTTTGAGCATATATTTCATTCAAAATTCAATAGAGATACGAATAGTTTAAATATCGCACGTGGAATGTCTCTTTTGAAAATGCTCATCGTCATACTTTCATATTACCCAGTTAAGCCAAATATTTTTCGGATATAGCCATGAATTTCCTTAATTATAGTGTAGATACAGGCTTTGAATACATTTGAATTAAAATTGAGTTGATGTAGCAGCAGACAAGAAATAGTTTTGTTTTCTCAAACCTTCGCAATTACAATTAATAAATATTTCAGATTGGCAGATTATCACACAACTTAGAAATGGATACAGAAATAGCTAGATAGATGCGATAGAAGAGAGACAGAGAGAGATGGGGGGCGTGTGAGGAATGGCAAATGATGGTTAATGCAGTGACATTATTTTTATAGGTATATTATTATGATACATTGATTCCTTTCATTCTTGTCATAATTAATGTGAGTAGTAATTTTTGTGCCATAACCAGTATAACCTAAATCTTGTAAAAGAGCTAAATTTTCGCTAGATTTTTGGGCTTCAAACATTCAAACATACATGCTATTCAACGCAAATTTATTCGTTTCGCTCTTCGTCGACTTCCATGGAGAGATCAGCTAAACCTCCCGAGTTACCAGGACCGCTGTCAACTTATTAATCTCGACCTGCTGTCCGTTCGACGAGATGTCTCTAAAGCTGTTTTCATTGCTGATCTGCTACAATCACGAATTGATTGCTCTAATCTCCTACAATATGTGGATTTCAATATTCAACCTCGTAGTCTTCGATTTCATCCCTTTTTAAGAATACCTTATGCCAGGACCAATTACGGGTATAATGAGTAATTTGCTAGTATGTGTCGTCTATTCAATCGTTGTTCTAATGTCTTTGATTTTCACTTGTCCCGAGATGTTGTAAAGCGATTGTTCCATAATACCCTGTCATATCGATAATAATCTCAGTGTTAGTTTGTAAGCGTAAATATTGTACTCGTAGTATTAGTTATAGTGAATCGTTTATATGTATCATCTGGATGTTTGTAATCTGTTGGTACAAAAGATGAGGAGGTTTTATGCCTGCTGGAGAGCGAGATTGAAAGGATTTCAGCTCCAGCGGGCTTTTCCCTGCTCCCAAATAAAACAATAAAACAATAAATAAATCAAATGAATCAAATGAATCAAATGAATCAAATGAATCAAATGAATCAAATGAATCAAATGAATCAAATGAATCAAATGAATCAAATGAATCAAATGAATCAAATGAATCAAATGAATCAAATGAATCAAATGAATCAAATGAATCAAATGAATCAAATGAATCAAATGAATCAAATGAATCAAATGAGTCAAATTGATTTAATTCATCCAGTGAATACAATGAATCAAATTAATGAAATGGATCAAATGAATAAAAAGAATGGATGAACAAAATGAATAAAGTAAAAAATAAATGAAATGCATAAATAAAACAAACGAATCAAATAAACAAAATGAGCTGAAGTGATAAAATGAATAAAAAGAAGAAAATGAACAGAATGCATTGATTAAAATGAAAAATTGAACAATGGTAAAAGGTTATAAATTAATATAAAGAAATAAATTGAATCAAATAAATTATTTGGAAAAAAAGATTGAAACTGAAAAAGTAGTCAGATTATTAAAATGAAGAAACTGAACAAAATGAATAAACTGGAAAAAATGAATAAAATGCATACAATGAAAACAATGAATAAAATAAGTTAAATGAGTTATGAGTAAAATGCACAAAAAGAATAAACTGATCAGAGTGAATCCAAAGAATGAAACGAATAAAATAAGTAAAATGAACACAGATGAACAAAACGAATAAAAAGATGCGGAATGAAATAATTAAAATGAAATGGTCATATATTTAAAGCTACAAATATTTTTGAATTAAGAAAATGAATAAACCAATCCGGTACGAATTTGAGAACCATTGCATCAAAAAGTTTTGAAATGTTTTTGAAAATCCCATCTTCTGAGAAAAGGCTAATAAATATGCAATGGACTTTCTAGGGCTTCCATCTTTTTTTGGTTTTATTCTTTTTGTTTTCATGCTTCTTTACTTGACGGCGTCGTTTTAAGATTATCTGGTGTTTCTACCTTATTGTTGGACCATATTTATTTATCAGGAACCTGGAACGCTCAATTTGCTTTGGAATTCGAAGTTTACTTTTTGGTTACATATTCCCGAAAAAAAGATTTATGTACAGAATAGAATTTACTGGTCCAGTATTTTAACGCGCAATTGAATATAGTAAAGTGAGACAAGGTCACATGTGCTTTCAAGCCCCTTGATCAAAGAACGACAGGGAGAATGCGATTCGTGAATGAGACAGGTAGATATTACAAAATTTTTATTTGCATTGAAGTAAATAGTGTGAAATGTCTAGGCTATGTCGATAGCATAAAAGCCGTGCATTCAGTTGATTGCAATGCAGTCTCTTTCAATTCATCCTTATAGCTTTCATATTGTTTCGTTCGGAATTCTCGTGCAGGAAATATGGATAAATAAGTCCTATACAGACCAATTCTGTGAAAAATAAATGGTTCAAACTACGCAGTATATCCAAATATGGACGACGATAAGTTAGAGGACACATTGTAGTTGCACCACCCATCGAGAGTGGGTACTTTGGGAGACTTCTTTTCCTGGATCTGGTTTGTGGATATTTTTGGTCTTTGATCCGTTATTTTTCATGAAAGTTCGTACCAATACAACGAATGTGCAGCTGATACAACTCATGGTTCATTCGCCTGCGCAACGTTCCGTCTTCCATCTGCAACACCTTTCGTTCGAAAACTCCAAGGGTGCGTTGGTCCTCCACGAGCATAGTCCAGGTCTCGTGGCCGAGAGGACCACCGATCTAATCAGCGTCTTGTAGATAATCAACTTCGTGCGGCGGCGAATTTTGTTCGACCGGAGCGTCCTCCGGAGTCCAAAGTAGGCACGATTTCCCGCCAAGATCCCTCTCTGAATTTCTCTGCTGTTATCATTGTTGTCGGTTACCAGTGAGCCCAAATACATGAATTCGTCGACCATCTCGATTTCGTCACCGTCAATCCGAACTCGGGTGGGAGGTTCACATTGTCGTCTCTAGAACCTCTTCCTCTCATGTATTTTGGCTTCGAAACGTTGATGGCAAGTCCAATCCTGCTGGCTTCAGCTTTCAGTCTTTGAGCATATATTTCATTCAAAATTCAATAGAGATACGAATAGTTTAAATATCGCACGTGGAATGTCTCTTTTGAAAATTTTCATCGTCATACTTTCATATTACCCAGTTAAGCCAAATATTTTTCGGATATAGCCATGAATTTCCTTAATTATAGTGTACATACAGGCTTTGAATACATTTGAATTAAAATTGAGTTGATGTAGCAGCAGACAAGAAATAGTTTTGTTTTCTCAAACCTTCGCAATTACAATTAATAAATATTTCAGATTGGCAGATTATCACACAACTTAGAAATGGATACAGAAATAGCTAGATAGATGCGATAGAAGAGAGACAGAGAGAGATGGGGGGGCGTGTGAGGAATGGCAAATGATGGTTAATGCAGTGACATTATTTTTATAGGTATATTATTATGATACATTGATTCCTTTCATTCTTGTCATAATTAATGTGAGTAGTAATTTTTGTGCCATAACCAGTATAACCTAAATCTTGTAAAAGAGCTAAATTTTCGCTAGATTTTTGGGCTTCAAACATACAGTTGCTTTCAGTGACGCCACAAGTATAATTATATGAGAAATCTTTTATCTCACTACTAGGTGAATTACTTGTTGATCTGTGTATTGATATAACATCCAATATTTACCTCATGATTAAACACAATGCCTAATCCAAGGGATAAATACTAGAACTCACTGTTTCTTTATCAACACATTATTTTGTCTTTGAAGTGAACTTATATATATTGATTTTTGAGAAATAGTTAATTTATTATAAAGGTAATTCACAAAATGTTCTCAACATCGAATTCCTTGAATCACGTAGATGTGTTTTTATACCCCGATATTCAAAATCGGTTTAGTTTTGCCCCTAAAACACCAGTAAAGCAATACTATGTATGAAACAATCTCATTTTTAGCTAGTGGAAATTGGTAAGCGAGGACTAGAAATACAAAATGTTTAATATCTCCGCCGCTCGTGCACGGATTTAGACAATCTATAGCTTGTTAGAAAGGTATTTTAACAAGCTTTCTTTTTATGTGCAGTTTGCAACATATCGAAAATCAAAAATAATAGTGTCAAATGGCAACGTTTGGCCTTTCATTTGAAACTAATTTCATTAAGATCGGTTCAGCCATTGCTGAGATAATTACATGAGATTTTGTACATACATACATACACACACACATACAGACATTGTCTCAATTTGTCGAGCTGAGTCGATTGGTATATGAGACTCGGCCCTCCGGGCCTCGGAAAAAGTTTTCAAAGTTTGAGCGAATCCTATACATTTCTTTTGTAAGAAATGTAAAAATATTATTTGTTAATATTTTTAGTTTGACAAACTAAGATTTTATTTTAAACTATTTTTTTATTTCATTAGAAGTAATTGTTGATTTACTATAATATGATTTAAGAGATCATTACTTACTTTCAGTCATCTAATGAATTAATTTTAGAAGTAATTCATTTAATGAAATAATTTATTGGAATTCTTTCAATAACAATTGGTATAAAACTATGATTAGCTCCACAAATTTCTGAACATTGTCCAAAAAATAATCCTGGTTGATTTATTAAAAAAATTGATTGATTTAATCGTCCAGGAGTAGCATCAATTTTAATTCCTAGAGCTGGAATTGTTCAAGAATGAAGTACATCTGTAGCTGTAACTAAAATTCGAATTTGATTATTAAAAGGTAAAATAATACGATTATCTACATCTAATAGACGAAAATTATTATTATTTAATTCATTTGTAGGAATTATATAAGAATCAAATTTTAAATTATTAAAATTTGAATATTCATAACTTCAATATCATTGATGACCAATTTTTTTTTTTTTCCAATTCGTTTATTTGATAAGGCAGGTTTGCGTTAGCTTAAAGGTGCCAATTTTGTTTTGTTTTACATTTTAAATTACTTAAAACTAGGGGCTTACATATTGATTTTTGAAATTAAACTAAGGCTAATTTATAGCTATACATATACACAAGGGGGTAGTATAATTTTCGTAAGATTAGAGGGGTCATTTAGTTTTTATGGCAATATGGTTTGACATTTTTAGCAATGAGATATTGGAGCAAATAATGTTTAACTAAGGGGGAAAATTTTTACGACTATCTTAAAAGTAGAAATAATTAGAGGGCGTGATTAAATTTTGTAATGATTCGGAGACATTAATTAGAGTTATTTTATGTGGTAGTAGAGTTGGGCATTTTCAACGAGATCATATAATATAATAGTTAAAACTAGAAAAGGCAAGAAGAGCTAAATGCTTCATGAAGATATTTGGGGGGTGGGGGGGGTGGGGAAGGGGTGTTACTTCTGTGTATAAGAGTCAGGGGAAGTAGGGTGGACAAACATGGCAGGGGGAGAACATTATTTCAGTTTCAGACTTCGGGAGATCAACGGATGGATTACAGAATCAGGGTGGTCTTCATCAGGAAGAATCATGTACTGGGACGCCGGGTGGTCGTTCTCGAGATGGCAGGGGTTTCTCCAGACGATTTCGTAGTGCGGCTCAGATGTTGATCGGCTACATTTCGAGTTGTGCGTGTGATGTTCGTGCTTTAGGTCCCGTGTTTGTTGGCTCATTCGACAGGGATGTTTTGTGTCGCCTTGGAGTCGCATCAAACCATCGTGGGTGTATGGTACAGGTGGAAGAGAGCGCTTCTGAGAATTATAAGGAAAAAGGGGCAGTTAAAGTTGGATATTGATGGATTTTATGAAGGTGTATATAAGGGACATATAGAGGACATCGCGGCTTGCCAACACATCTCGAACCGGGACGTTGGGTGGTCTTCCTCGGGCCCGGAGGGTGTCCATAAGCCGAGACCTGGCGGAACTGTACTCGGTGCACGCCCAGACTATGTGCTCTATATCGTGATAACCGTCGCCACAAGCGCAGATACCACTCTCCACGAGCCCAATACGTCGGAGATGTGCATCCAGCGTGTAATGGTTCGCCATGAGTCGGGACATCACACGAATGAAGTCACGACCCACATCCATCCCCTTGAACCAAGGTTTCGTCGATACCTTAGGGACTATCGAATGTAGCCACCTTCCTAGCTCCCCATTGCTCCACGAGGTTTGCCAACTTTCGAGGGTTCTCTGATGAGTAATACTGAAAAATTCGTGGAAGCAAATTGGTCTTTCAAAAACGTCACCTTCAATGGCACCCACCTTAGCTAAGGAGTCCGCCTTCTCATTGCCCGGAATGGAGCAATGAGAAGGGACCCACACCAAGGTAATCTGGAAAGATTTGTCAGATAAAGCACTCAGTAGCTCCCGTATTTTCCCCAAAAAATACGAGGAATGCTTTCCATGTTTCATCGAGCGAATAGCGTCAATAGAACTCAGACTATCCGAGACGATGAAGTAATGGTCTGCGGGTAATGTGTCAATGACTCCAAGGGTATACTGAATAGCAGCTAGTTCTGCGGCGTAAACTGAAGCAGGGTCACTGAGTTTGTAGGAGGCGGTGAACTTTTGATTGAAAATACCGAAGCCAGTGGACCCTTCGAGGTTTGATCCGTCAGTATAAAACATCTTAGAACAGTCGACTTCTCGGAATTTATTATAAAAAATATTTGGAACCACTTGTGGGCGTATATGGTCCGGAATTCCAATAATCTCATCTTTCATGGATGTGTCGAAGAAAACAGTAGATTCAGAAGTATTTATGAAATGCACACGGTTGGGATTGTAAGAAGAAGGATTAATATTTTGCGCCATGTAGTCAAAGTACAGGGACATAAAACGGGTCTGAGAATTGAGCTCAACAAGCCTTTCGAAATTTTCAATCACCAACGGGTTCAAGATATCGCATCGAATGAGCAATCGATATGAGAGTTCCCAAAATCGATTTTTCAGCGGGAGAACGCCCGACAGGACTTCGAGACTCATCGTATGGGTCGACTGCATGCACCCTAAGGCGATACGCAAACAACGATACTGAATTCTTTCGAGTTTGATGAAATGTATGTTCGCGGCGGATCGAAAGCAGAAGCATCCGTATTCCAGTACCGACAGTATCGTTGTTTGATACAACCTAATTAGGTCTCCTGGGTGGGCACCCCACCACGTTCCGGTTATTGTACGAAGAAAGTTGATCCTTTGCTGGCATTTCTGTTTCAGATACCGAATATGGCATCCCCAAGTACCTTTCGAGTCGAACCAGACCCCTAGATATTTTACTGTGAAGACCTGAGCTATAGTTTGACCCATTAATAGAAGCTGTAGTTGTGCTGGTTCACGCTTCCTAGAAAATACAACTAGCTCAGTTTTCTCCGTGGAGAATTCGATACCCAGCTTAATAGCCCATGCAGACAAATTGTCCAAGGTATTCTGTAATGGTCCTTGTAGATCGGCAGCTTTGGGTCCCGTAACAGACACCACGCCATCGTCTGCAAGTTGTCTTAACGTGCAGGAATTGTCAAGACATTCATCAATGTCGTTGACGTAGAAATTGTATAACAGGGGGCTTAGACATGAGCCCTGGGGAAGGCCCATGTAGCTAAATCGTGATGTCGATAAGTCACCATGCGAAAAATGCATGTGCTTTTCCGACAACAAGTTTAGTAAAAAGTTGTTTAAAGTCGCTGAAAGACCATGCTGGTGCAGCTTCTCTGAAAGAATGTTGATAGAAACTGAATCAAAAGCCCCCTTTATATCTAGGAACACTGATGCCATCTGCTCTTTACTAGCATAGGCCATTTGAATTTCGGTTGAGAGCAACGCAAGACAATCATTCGTCCCTTTGCCTTTGCGAAAGCCAAATTGTGTATCTGACAGTAAGCCATTTGCTTCGACCCAATTGTCGAGGCGGGATAGGATCATTTTCTCGAACAACTTCCGGATACAAGATAGCATTGCGATCGGTCGATACGAATTGTGGTCGGAGGCTGGTTTTCCTGGTTTTTGGATGGCGATGACCTTCACTTGCCTCCAATCGTGTGGGACAATGTTAGCCTCAAGAAACTTATTAAATAAGTTCAACAAGCGTCTCTTGGCAGAGTCTGGCAGATTCTTCAACAAGTTGAATTTGATTCTGTCTGGCCCTGGAGCTTTATTGTTACACGACAAGAGAGCAAGTGAGAACTTCACCATCGAAAAAGGTGTTTCGTTCGCGTTATCGTGACGGGACGCGGCGCGGTAGATCTTCTGTGCCGGGGCGGAATCCGGACAAACCTTCTTGGCGAAATCGAATATCCAACGGTTTGAATATTCCACGCTCTCATTAGTACTGTTTCGATTTCGCATACGTCGGGCTGTTCCCCAAAGAGTGCTCATCGATGTTTCTCTCGTTAATCCGTCGACGAACCGGCGCCAATAACCGCGTTTTTTGGCTTTCATCAAACTCTTCATTCGCTTGTCTAACGTCGCGTACTGTCGAAAACTAGCGGGTAACCCGTCGTTCCGGAAGGTCTTAAACGCGGCGGCCTTCTCTGCGTACACGTCTGAGCACTCTTTATCCCACCAGGGATTGGGAGAACGTTTTTGTATGTTCGCGCCGGGTACTGGCTTAGTCTGAGCTTGATTCGCGCTGTCGAGAATCAAGCCAGCCAAAAAGCTGTACTCTTCCTCCGGAGGAAGTTCTTGAGTAGATTCGATGTTGTCGGATATCGCGGCAGCATAGCTCTTCCAATCGATATTTCGTGTGAGGTCATACGAAATATTGATTGTTTCCAATGGCCTTGAGCCGTTATTGATTGAGACTACGATCGGCAGATGGTCGCTACCGTGGGGATCAGGGATTACCTTCCACGCGCATTCTAACTTTAGCGAGGTCGAGCAAAGGGATAAATCTAATGCGCTTGGGCGCCCTGGTGGGGGAGGAATCCGTGTCATTTCACCCGTGTTTAGAATTGTCATGTTGAAGTTGTCGCAAATATTGTGAATTAAAGAGGAACGGTTATCATCATAAAGGCAACCCCATTCCGTACCGTGAGAGTTAAAGTCGCCTAAAACTAGTCGCGGTGCAGGCAGGGATTCTATGATGTCATGTAGCCGGCGATGCCCAATCGCGGTGTTGGGGGGAATATATATGGAAGCTATGCAAAGATCTTTGCCTTTGATTGTTACTTGACAAGCGACAACTTCAATACCTGTTATCGAGGGAAGGTTAATTCTGTAGAAGGAATAGCGCTTTTTGATCCCCAAAAGCACTCCTCCATAGGGGGTGTCTCGATCCAGGCGAATAATATTAAAGTCGTGGAAGTTGAGATCTATGTCGGAAGTTAACCAAGTTTCACATAATGCAAATGCATCGCAACTCAAATTATTTATTAAAATTTTGAAGGAATCGATTTTCGGGATGATACTTCTGCAATTCCACTGTAGAACAGTGATCAAATCCGTGACCTCGTTCGATGAGTTAGCCATCGAAGGATACAATCGCTGAAAGGAGGGGCCATTTAGCAGTCAACTGCTTCAAAAATGTTCTTACTGTAGGGAGAAAAGCTAACAACAGACTTTTAATAGGATCAGTTATATTGAAAGTTTTTATTATCCAGTCCACAATGTCCGAGAGTTTGATAATTCCAGTGCCGCGATTATTCTCGAACTGAAACAGAGGAACACTTGGGATTTTTGATGTTCCGGGAAGTGCTGGGAACTCCTTCTCTGAGTTTAATCCTCCGAGACCAGGAGCTAATTGCTTCGGTTTGGTTGCAACACTTCCAATAGATGTGACTTTCGGAGTCCCGTCAAGGGATACCTTCTGGCCTTTACAACGAACTTTAGGAGAGGAAATGTTCCTCCTCTTCCTATAACTTCTAGGCGCCCTAGTAGATGTTCCCTCTTGTGGGTCATCAGCCTCGCCCTCGTTAGGAGGCAAGTGATCATAGATGTTTGTTGAGGTTGGTGGTGTAGCTTTCTTTAGCATTTCTGCGAAAGAACGTTCGGATCGTCCCGCAAGGGAACGTTTTAGTTTATCCCCGCGTAGTTTGTACGCGGGACATGCCGAGATATCATGCAGATTCTCTGCACAGTAAGGACACTTCTCAGCATTCTTACGGCACGAATCATCTAGATGATTCTCCCCGCATTTTCCACAGCGGGCCTTATTGCTGCAATGGGTGGCTGTGTGACCCAATTGTTTACACTTTGTGCAATTCATGACCCGCGGCACAAACAGACGCACAGGCAGACGAACCTTGTGCAAGAGGACGTAATTTGGCAAAGCGGTACCAGCGAAGGTCAACCGATAAGAGTTTGATTGGGGGTACGTTTTTGAACCATCCCCCGCAACTACTACTGAGTGCAAACGCTTGCACTCGAGTATTTTCACTGGCTGAAGTAAGCGGTCTCTGAAACGGCCAACCCCGTACTGCAGCAGATCCTCGCATGTCAAACTGTCATCGGTGACAACGCCTTCAGACTGTACTTTCACAGCTGGAATATACACGTGATAGTCCTTCGTAAAGTGCTCGCAGCAAGCAATATCGTTTGCCTGCTTTGAGTTAGTCAGCACGACCCTCAGCCTGTCTGAGCGGACCTTTTTTATTTCGATCACAGCCGAGAACCGTTCCGTCAGGTCTTTTGAAATCTGTAATAGATTCAGCGATTTTGTTTTGGGCCGAAAGAAGACCACAAAGGGACCGGTCGAGAGCTCTGGATATTGTTTGGGTCGGGGGAGAGCCTTAGGAGTCGACTCGATCTCCATTTGGCCATCCGGGGAGGAAACCATCGACACCGTCAACGCACGGGGTCAGCACCCGCGCAGACGGGAAAGCCGTAAATGTATCAAAAAGGTAGATTTCACTTATCTGTATACTCGTTTCCCACGACGCACCAGTCCAGCTTAAATAGCTGGTTATTGTTCAATCCTCGCTTTACGAACAAAAGGTTGAGGAATGTGGCCTAACGGTTAACACACGCACAAAAGAAAATAAAAGTCCAAACCTCGAAGAGGCAGAGAATGGCAAAATAACCTTGAACGCGGATTACTGCACTGTTCTTTTTCCAACAGACCGAAAACAAAACACTTCTATCTCGATCGAGCGATGCGTAGAGACTGATTGATGACCAATTGTTTTTAAAGTAATTAATGGAGAATTAATTTCATCTATTAAATATAATAAATGAAGAGATGGAAATGCAATAAATATTAAAATAATAGCAGGTAAAATTGTTCAAATAATTTCAATAGTTTGTCCATGTAGTAAAAATCGATTATTAAATTTATTGAAAAATAATATAATTATTATATAGGAAATTAATATTGTAATTATAATTAAAATTAAAATTGTATAATCATGGAAAAAATTTAATTGTTCTATTAATGGAGATAAACTATTTTGTAAACCTAAATTTGATCATGTTGCCATTTTCTAATAAAAAAAAATTTTTTATATATGAAGCTTAAATTCATTGCACTAATCTGCCATATTAGAAATTAGAAGATGTTAATAATGGTAATTCTAGATAAGTATGTTCTATAGGTGGTATAGAGTGGAATCATTCAATAGAAGAAGATAGTTGTATAGGGAATAAAGGATTTCGTTGAGAAATTATTCTTTCTCAAATAATAAATAAAAAAAATAAAATTCCAAATAATGAAATTGATCTTCCTAATGAAGAAATAATATTTCACGTTAAATATCTATCAGGAAAATCAGAATATCGTCGGGGTATACCTGCTAATCCTAAAAAATGTTGAGGAAAAAAAGTAAAATTAACTCCAATAAATATAATAAAAAATTGAATTTTTAATCATAAAGAATTTATAGTTAATCCAGTTAATAAAGGATATCAGTGAATAAATCCAGCTATAATAGCAAATACAGCTCCTATAGAAAGAACATAGTGGAAATGAGCTACTACATAATAAGTATCATGAAGAATAATATCAATTGAAGAATTTGCTAAAATTACTCCTGTTAATCCCCCTACTGTAAATAAAAAAGTTCTTCGATTTGAGTTCGACATGCGATTACTAATTTCGATCTCGAATCTGCCGAACTAAGTGCTTTCAGGGCAGCCTGACTGTCAGAGCAAAAATAGATTCTTTTACCGCAAATTCCCTGTTGAAGTGCGGACTGTACGCCACACAGAATCGCAAAGATTTCCGCTTGGAATACGGTACAGTATCTACCAAGAGAATGAGATTGGTTCAATCTCATCCCATGACAATAGACACCAGCACCGGCTCGGCCCTCCAACAAAGAACCGTCCGTATAACAAACTACGTATTCTTCAAGTTGTCGCTCCATCCAGCCAGACAGCCATTCCTCACGAAGAGGAATTCTCACATTGAAAGTTTTAGAAGAAAAACTACATGTGAGTGTAAGGTCACTGGGAGCAAGTGTATATTCATCCCAAGTATTTTGGGGCCACAGTCTTGTGTGGCTAGTTACACGATCTATTGGGTTACTGTTCCAGAGCCCAGTAACCTTAAGACGGTATGCACAAGAAAGTGCTTTTTGTTTCAGAAACACATGTAGTGGTTTTATGTTCAAGAGTGCCTCGAGAGCAGCAGTAGGTGTTGTCGAGAACGCACCAGTCATCGCCATCAAGACCATCCTCTGAAGATGGTTTAACTTTGATTGGATTGTCATGATTTCTCCCTTCTGCCACCAAACAAGGCACCCGTATGCCAGTATTGATCTAACAATTGTTGTGTAGATCCACTAAATGTACTTGGGTTTGAGTTCCCAAGATTTGCCGAAAGCCCGTCTACATTGGCCAAAGGCCATGCAAGCTTTCTTGATCCTGAAATCGATGCGAGCTGTCCAATTAAGTTTTGAGTCGAGAATTACCCCAACGCACTTAGCTTGATCTTCGACAATAATTTCAGAGTAAAAAAACTGCAATGGACGAGCTCCGGTTGTAATCCTTCGTTGCGTGAAAAGCACCATTGAGGTTTTATTTGGATTAACTGATAGTCCAACATGAAGACACCACCGCTCAACAACACATAAGGCTTGTTGCATCAAATCAAAAAGTGTGTTAGTGCAAATACCGGTGATCATTATATGATAATCATCGGCGAAACCATACGTCGGAAACCCAAGCTCATTTAGTTTTCTCAACAAGCTATCGGCGACAAGGTTCCATAGAAGTGGTGACAGCACACCACCTTGAGGACATCCGCAGACACTCAGTTTCCTCATCTCTACTTGTCTTAACGATGAGCACAGATGTCGGTTGCTAAGCATTGTGTGTATCCAGTTCGTGATATATGAAGGTACTCCATGATCTCGTGCTGCTTCCAAAATGGATTCGAAAGACACGTTGTCAAAAGCACCTTCAATATCGAGAAAAACTTCTAAACTTGATTGCTTTTGTGAAAAAGCCTTTTCAATGTTGTAGACAACATTGTGTAACAGGGTGGTAATAGACTTCCCCCGCTGATATGCATGTTGCATTGCATGCGGCGGGTGCTCGCCCAAGCTACCATCCTGAATGTAGTGGTCGATTAAACGTTTCACTAATTTGAGAAGGAAGGAGGTCAGACTGATCGGTCTAAAGCTCTTTGCCTCCTCATAAGTCACGCGACCACCTTTGGGAATGAATTTGACAGTTATTTCCATAACTGACATACTTCAACCCGCAGGATGCCATGCGGCCTCTAGGCTGGTTTTGTCAGGAGGATAATAGAGTTATCAACCGCCTAGTGGACCACAGCCAGTTACTGGGGAGTTCGCCCGGCTCTTCCCAGCGTCCGTTCACGAAGTGCAATAGTTTTCCACCACAAATTTTGTGCCGTCCTTTCATTCCCGATATAAAACCCCCTTAAACCATTTCTAGGACATTGCCTTTCAACCTCAGAAGTTCGGGTAAAATCGGGTTGTCTTTTTCCCGAAGTCAGAAACAACCTTTGCCCTCAGTTCGCTGTCTCTTTTTGTTCCCCGCGACAAAGTACTTGCAATGTACATACACTGTACGTACTCAAATCAAAGGGCGCGGTGCCGACGTCGCAACCACCCGCTAAATGAGATTTCAACCACCGACGAGATTGCTAGGCGCGTGCACGCATGAGCTCTCGAAGCGCAGAGCCCCAGCTTCTAGGTTCACCCCACTCACTCTCTGGAAGAGAACGAGAGAAAAGAGCAGTATTTTATGTTGTACTGCCTGAATGGCCGAGAGGAATTCTCTAATATTTTTGGTACTTCGTGGTAATGCTTATTTTAATTCTTAAATATTACATGTACAACGCTACACACTGTCTACCTACCTGTAAAATAGTCTCGTAAATTGGCTTCTTCTCGGGAAGCGTTCCCCTAGCAGATTAATTATTCATTTATCATTTATTTATCCCATGTATGCCAAACGAGTGTAAGAGACTCACCCACACCTAGAGGGACTACCCGTAGCCAGTCAGGTACTCACTACGGTTGGACTTTATTCACAGCGGTTTGAGTTGTGAAAAAAATAACACTCCCGATTTCGAGGTTGGTAGCCAGATAATAAATAGGTCAACAGGAAAGAGGGGTGCCAGTCAAATGGGAGAAATGTCACAATTCGGAACGATTCGGCTTCGTTTCGGCCTCCTTCTCACAATATTCGCATATTAGCTCGGCGTAAAGCGTTTTTCTTTCTTTTCTGTTCTGGACAACGCAAGGGAGCAGAAGTGCGCGTCGGTAGTTAAATATTTCGGTTGAAATTGAAGTAAAGTTTTGTGATGTGAAGTGGTTACGACACTGTAGGAGATAGTTAGAAAGGAGCGCGGAAGTAAAAAAGATAGTGCGCTAGTGGCAAAGATTAGTAAGGTATCATATAAAAGAAGTTATAAGCATAAATTATAAAATTTAATCTAAAATGTTCGGCGTAAATAATTAAAACAATTTTCTCTTGGCGTTAAACGATTAAAACGGAATATGTGGTAAAAATTATAGCTAGTACGGATTAGTGAAAGAAAATCAAATAGATAAAGGTAATTAAGCTAATATAGATGTACGGGGTCATAGGGAATTATATGATTGATGTCACATGTGCTAATCACCTTTTTTTGTCGGGTCTGGAACCACTTCCAGACACCATCTCTTTCTCAGGTCAGCTTCACGTGACCCGATGGTCAAGAGGAGAATAAAAGCACTTCCCGATCACTTCACTCCAGCTTGCTTCATCCGAAAGGTCCCGAACAGAAAATTACAGGAAAGCTACTGCGTCCGAATTAGCCGAGAAGGCGCAGCGAAGGCGAACATTGAGCATACCAGCGGAAAAGCCGATTAACGCACCATATTGTGGTGTCTTCAGTCCGCAGGTGACTAGCCGAGAAGGCGCAGCGAAGGCGAACATCGAGCATACCAGTGGAGAAGCCGATTAAAGCACAATATCGTGGTGTCTTCAGTCCGCAGGTGATTAGCCGAGAAGGCACAGCGAAGGCGAGCAGCGAAACTACCAGCGGACGCATCTACTAGCACACCATATCGTAGTGGCCTCATTCCGCTGGCGACGTGCCGAACCGGCGCAGAGAAGGCGAACAATAAGCAGTGGTAGCAGTAACGACCAGTCGGCGGATTTCCACGATGCCAGTTTACACCAGTCTTCGACACAGTAGGCTGAGGAATCGGTAGACGGAGCCTTCAACGGAACCCGGTTAAACATGATACCGCAAGTATAGCCTGTGACGTCAGTGTTAAATGGCCCTGTAGTCGTAATAAATTGTAAAAGCATGAAAGTGTAGTAGGTCTCTTACAAATAGTAGCCATTTTTATCGTACTTGTTACACGTGTCTCTTATTCGCTAATTCCGGACTCGAAAGGAGTCTTAAGGCCTCGCCCTGGTTGTCGTTCAGAAAACATCGAAAAGCGTAGCTTTTGAGCATCCCTAGTTGTGAGATTTGATTGGCAGTTCTCTTTCGGATTGATTTCTATTAACGGGGTAAGCGTGTGTGAGCTCCCGCTTGATGAGTAATTACTCTCCGGGTGCGTATTTACTGGTGAAAAGGTTCACAAGCCCTTATTGACCTTTCCAAAATTTATATTCTATACCCTGAGCAGTCAGGGGCTACATACGCACAGACATTTTCCGATATCGACGAACTGAGTCGAATGGTATATAACACTCGGCCCTACGGGCCTCCGTTAGAAAATCGGTTTTTGGAGCAATTGCATAACCTTTCTATAGGAGAAAGGCAAAAAGTTTAGTTCCGGCTTATATGGGCATTTCATATGTGACCGGACGGTTCAGTCTATATTTTCGGAACAATGTAAGCGATCCGTGCGAAGTTTCATAGACGTCTGGGGAAAATATACGTTTTATTTGGGACAAAGTTTATGAAAATCGACCCAGCCATATCCGATAAACTGGTGTGAGTGTGTTAATTTTGATAGGTTTTCTGGGGCACTTCCGGAGCCGTCTATGGTAATCAATATGGTCAATGAGACTTCGGTTGGCCGTCAGTGACCTACAACTGCAAATGCAAATTATTTTACAAACATTTTAGTGAAATTTTTACCTTTTGGTATTCATCGTGGTATCGGTTTGAATTGAAATTTTTTATGTGATCCCACGCCACAACCCGTAACTTCGGAACTGGAATTTTGATTGGGAAACACCTTTCATTTCAGACTAAGTTTAGTCAAAAATGTCAAGTCATCCCCGAGAAAACGATGTCACTGTTGTTCTGAATTTAGTTGTTTCCGCCGGGGCTTCCAGAACCGATGATTGGGGCCAATGTGGCCAAAGAGACTTTTAATGGCTGTTTGTGACCAAGTACTACAGATCCAAGCAGATGTTGTCATATTTTGGAAATTTTTTCACCTTTTACATTCATCGCAGAAATCTAAAATAAAAATAAAAATAAAATAAAATTTGCTGCATGATCGTACTCCTCATCCTGTAATTCGGGAACCTGATGTCGGATCCATTTGAAAGTCAATTGCAGCCGATGGGAACGTTGTATCTTTCATTTGAAACTAAGTTTGTACAAATCGGTCCAGCCATCTCTGAGGAAAATGAGTGACATTTTTGACACATACGCACATACACACACATACAGACTTTCCGATCTCGACGAACTGAGTCGAATGGTATAGCGGACTCGGCCCTCCGGGCCTCGGTGAAAAAGTCGAAGTTCGGAGCGATTGCATAACCTTTCTATATAAGAAAGACAAAAAAATTGCCAAAATCCAAAAAAGTTAATTTTCGTCAATTTTTTTTCGAAATTGCTTCAAATATCGGTGTTTCATGCATGAACTGGCAAATCCAAGTAATTTTGCACCTATTTTAAATTAAAAAGTTTTGTATCATTTTGATTTGATATCATAGTGGTACCAGTTTGTATGGGAAATTGCTGTGTGGCCACACTCTTAAGCCCGTACCTCTGGAATCAGCATTCCGATCGACACAAAATTCAGTAGCAGCCGATGGGAAGGTTGTACCTTTCATTTGAGACTAAGTTTGGGCAAATCGGTCCAGGCATCTCTGAGAAAAATGAGTGAAATTTTTTGACACATACGATCTCGACGAACTGAATCGAATTGTATAGGAAATTGGAATTTTTGCTTATCTGATTCTATCGAAGCTATTGCTATTTCTGCAAAAAGCTCATCAAACCGAATTTCTAGTGTTCTTCTTCAAATAATCCTATAGCATAAAATACTCTTATTTATAGTACTACGTTTTCGAACTTTCTTCCCCTCATTACATGATGAAGCAATAAAAAGCACACATACACACTCACACTTTATTAATCACGCATATATCTCATTTTTAATAAAGATAGAGATTTTAATAAAGAGGAGAGAAAATAAATTAAAGGGGCTGTCGGTTTTACCAGCAGTGCCTACAAAAAGTCACTTTGTTTTCCAAGTTTCACAATAAATAATTTTTAATGAAATTAATTTTTTGAAGCGCTGAAAAAATTAAGCCTTGTTAAGAATTTTCAGAAGAAGAATTCTGCATAAAAATTATAATTTAATTGGTTTTGTAGCAACTTAGAAAAAGTGTTAAGCTTAAGGTGTCGGTTTTAACCATAATTCCCCTACCACAAACAAATCAATATCACTGATGTGCTCACTATCCGGAAACTTGCTTCTATTTTAAGCGAGACACAATTTAAATTGTTTTCCCTAAGGTTCTAGATTTTTTTATATGAAAAACCGATTTAATCCACCAAGCAGTGAGATGAGACATTTCTTACACATTTCACTATTGGATTAGTTTGCAGAACTCACGAGAAGTAGGCACCCAACTAGAGGTGGGATGAAAACAGTTTCTAGTCTTGCACGAATAGAATCTCGAATAAACTGAATAAATTATAGAAATCAACAAAACGACCGAAATAAAAAAGTAAAGCAAAAAATGAAATAATAGGTTTTTAAATTCATAAAATGAGTAGAAAAATTAATGTAAATTAAAATTATAATATACACGAAATAAATTAGATTAGGTTATTAAATAAAAATTAAGATTATATTTAGAAATAGTTATAAGATTAATAGAATAAATTGACTGATAAATTGACAAATTGAATGAAATAAAACGAATGACCGAACATGAAATGCATAAAATTAAAGATATGAATCAAATGAATTAAATTAATTAAATGAATTAAATGAATCAAATGAATCAAATGAATCAAATGAATCAAATGAATCAAATGAATCAAATGAATCAAATGAATCAAATGAATCAAATGAATCAAATGAATCAAATGAATCAAATGAATCAAATGAATGAAATGAATGAAATGAATGAAATGAATGAAATGAATGAAATGAATGAAATGAATGAAATGAATGAAATGAATGAAATGAATGAAATGAATGAAATGAATGAAATGAATGAAATGAATGAAATGAATGAAATGAATGAAATGAATGAAATGAATGAAATGAATGAAATGAATGAAATGAATGAAATGAATGAAATGAATGAAATGAATGAAATGAATGAAATGAATGAAATGAATGAAATGAATGAAATGAATGAAATGAATGAAATGAATGAAATGAATGAAATGAATGAAATGAATGAAATGAATGAAATGAATGAAATGAATGAAATGAATGAAATGAATGAAATGAATGAAATGAATGAAATGAATGAAATGAATGAAATGAATGAAATGAATGAAATGAATGAAATGAATGAAATGAATGAAATGAATGAAATGAATGAAATGAATGAAATGAATGAAATGAATGAAATGAATGAAATGAATGAAATGAATGAAATGAATGAAATGAATGAAATGAATGAAATGAATGAAATGAATGAAATGAATGAAATGAATGAAATGAATGAAATGAATGAAATGAATGAAATGAATGAAATGAATGAAATGAATGAAATGAATGAAATGAATGAAATGAATGAAATGAATGAAATGAATGAAATGAATGAAATGAATGAAATGAATGAAATGAATGAAATGAATGAAATGAATGAAATGAATGAAATGAATGAAATGAATGAAATGAATGAAATGAATGAAATGAATGAAATGAATGAAATGAATGAAATGAATGAAATGAATGAAATGAATGAAATGAATGAAATGAATGAAATGAATGAAATGAATGAAATGAATGAAATGAATGAAATGAATGAAATGAATGAAATGAATGAAATGAATGAAATGAATGAAATGAATGAAATGAATGAAATGAATGAAATGAATGAAATGAATGAAATGAATGAAATGAATGAAATGAATGAAATGAATGAAATGAATGAAATGAATGAAATGAATGAAATGAATGAAATGAATGAAATGAATGAAATGAATGAAATGAATGAAATGAATGAAATGAATGAAATGAATGAAATGAATGAAATGAATGAAATGAATGAAATGAATGAAATGAATGAAATGAATGAAATGAATGAAATGAATGAAATGAATGAAATGAATGAAATGAATGAAATGAATGAAATGAATGAAATGAATGAAGTATCAGTATCAGTATCAGAATATATTGGCTCAAATGGCACGTTCCCCGTACATAGTCGGGGATTTGTGCCTTGCCGTGTGTTTCATCATTTCCTGAGCGGAAGGAAAGGACAAGGAGGTGTAGGGAAGTAGAATTGGAAGGGTGGGAAAAATAACAGCACAAAACAAAAATAAACAACAGGTAAGTTAAATTCACAAGTAGTTCAACTTGCCTGCGAATAAGCCTAAAGCTCTTTACCACATTGGACAAGAAACTTTAGTATGTCTCTGAGTTTCAGTCGACCAAACATGGTTTCGTCTATATAAGGACGGCTGAAGACCCGAAATCGCAATTGCGCTACCGCTGGACAGTTGCATATCAGATGATATGAGGTTCCGTAGTCGGATTCACAAAGATCACATGAAAAAGACTCAGCGCGCTGAATAGTTGCCATGTGATAATTGAGTTTGCAGTGGCCGGTTAAAGCCCTGGTCAGCATGCCGCAGTGGAGCTTTGAAAAATGTAAGAGATTTTTCGAAACCACTGGGCATGGTTGTTCTAGAAACGCCTTTGTTTGGCGACACGTTTGAAGATTTCTCCAATAATTGCGGTGCTCGGACGAAGCCCAGGACCGTATTTTTTCCCTTATCCAACTTGTCGAAATTGGCAGCGCTGGCTCAGGACCAACGAAGTTAATCGCTGAACCTGCCCTGGCCAATTCGTCAGCCCATTCATTTCCAGTAATACCGCAATGTCCGGGCACCCAGACAAGGTAGATAGTGTTGACAATGCTTAGTTCTTCGATTTGGGTTCGGCACGCGATCACTAGCTTGGACCGGGATTTGTCTGAGCTAAGGGCCTTGATTGCAGCCTGACTATCGGAGCAGAAGTTTATAACTCTGCCGGACAAACTCAGTTGAAGGGCCGATTGCACCCCGCACATAATCGCAAAGATTTCTGCTTGGAATACAGTACAGTATCTACCTAGTGAGTGAGATTGTTCCAATCTCATTTCACGACAGTAGACACCAACACCAGCACGTCCCTCCATTAGAGAACCGTCAGTGTAACAGACCACTTGCGTTTGTTGTTGTCTTTCCATAAAGCCAGACAACCACTCCTCTCGAGAGGGAATCTTCACATGGAATGTCCTGTAAGGAAAACTACAAGTGAGTGTAATATCGCTGGGAGCAAGAATATCTTCACCCCATGTAACCATTTGTGACCACAATCGTGTATGACTGGTAGCAAGATCAACATGATTACTGTTCCAAAGCCCAGTAACCTGCAGTCTGTATGCACATGATAGTGCTTCTTGTTTTAAGTGTATGTGTAATGGTTTGATGTTTAGAAGTGCCTCAAGAGCAGCAGTCGGAGTCGTGGTGAAAGCACCAGTCAACGCCATGAGCGCCATTCTTTGCAGATGGTTTAGCTTTGACTGGACTGTCACCACCTCTCCCCTCTGCCACCACACAAGGCATCCGTATGACAGTATTGGACGTACAATTGTCGTGTAAATCCAATAGATGTATTTAGGTTTGAGACCCCAGGTCTTTCCAAAAGTTCGTCTGCACTGCCCGAAGGCCATGCACGCTTTCTTGACTCTGAACTCAATGTGAGCAGACCAATTCAGTTTGGAATCCAATATGACTCCAACGTATTTGACTTGATCTGCACACAGCAGCTCAGAATCAAAGAACTGCAAGGGACGAACCCCGGTTGTTATTCGCTTCTTCGTGAAAAGAACCATTGAAGTTTTGCTTGGGTTAACTGATAGTTTAACTTGTCGACACCACTGTTCGACAGCTCTTAATGCCTGTTGCATTAAGTCAAAGATTGTTCCGATGCAAAATCCAGTAATTAGTATTTGGTAATCGTCAGCAAACCCGTAGGTTGGAAATCCAAGCTCATTGAGTTTCTTCAACAAGCCGTCAGCTACTAAGTTCCATAACAAAGGTGACAGAACGCCGCCCTGAGGACAACCGCAAATACTCAACTTCCGTATCTCAGCCTGTCGCAGTGACGAGCAAAGTATGCGGTTATTAAGCATTGCGTTTATCCAACCTGAGATACATGCAGGTATCCCATGACCATGCGTAGCTTCCAGAATAGACTGGAAGGACACATTGTCAAAAGCACCCTCAATATCTAGAAATACACCCAAGCTAGATTGCTTGAGCGAGAAGGCCTTCTCAATGTTGTAAACAACATCGTGAAGCAGAGTTATCGTGGATTTCCCACACTGATATGCATGTTGCATTTTGTGCAGTGGATATTCAACTAAACTAACGTTCCTGATGTGATGATCGATTATCCGTTCCAAAGCTTTCAGAAGAAAAGAACTTAAGCTGATAGGCCTAAAACTCTTGGCTTCTTCATAGCTTGAGCGCCCCCCTTTGGGAATAAATCTAACAGTTATTTCTCGCCATGCTTTCGGAATATACCCGGTGGCAAGAATGGAAAGCAAAATCTTTTTCAAGACATGTTTAAGAATATCAAATCCCTTTTGCAGTAGCACGGGAAGTATTCCATCTTTTCCGGGTGATTTGTATGGAGCAAAGCTGTCAACTGCCCACTTGACCGATTCAGTGGAAACCAATGTGCGTGCTAACGCCCACGAGTCCGAATCACCAGAATGAGATCTGTGAACATTGTTCAACTCCGGATCGATACAACCTGGAAAGTGTGTGTCGAAGAGACAATTAAGAACATCTTTTTCGTCCGCCACATAAACATCATCTCTGGTTTTCAAGGAGTTCATCTGAAAATCATTCGATTTGGAGAGAATTTTATTTAATCTGCTAGCCTCGTTCAGACTAGAGACATTAGTGCATAGGCTTTGCCAGCCAGCCCGTTCTGCAGATCTAAGACATTTCTTATATGCACTACGAGCTGACCTGAAAGCCCTGGAGTCATCACGCTGACGCCGGTTCCATGCTCTTCTCATAACTTTCTTCATTCTTTCAAGCTCAGCCCTCCACCAAGGAGTTCCCCTAGTCGATTTAACAGTACGAAGTGGACAAGCTTCTTCGTAGGATGCTAATATGAATGAGTTTGTCGTATCCACGACGTCATCTAAGTCGTCTAGTTGACTAATTGTTGGAAAATATCCATGAAATTTAGTCGCCAAGTTTTCCAAAAAGAGGTCCCAGTTTGTAGACTTAGGATTACGATATGTCACCACATTGAAGGTGACATCAAAATGATCGAAAAATATATATTTATGATCGGATAGAGACGGTTCAGTTTCATTTGGAACCTGCCAATTTCCCAGTTCATGCAAAATTCTATCAGAGCAAAGTGTTATGTCTAACACCTCCTCCCTCCCAGACCTCGCAAAAGTTGGTCGGTTTCCCACATTCAGAATATGGAGATTTGTACTACTTATGTACTCCATCAGTTCAGAGCCTCTCAGATTGATGTCTGAGCTGCCCCAAATGATGTGATGAGCATTCGCATCACTGCCGATAATGAGCGGAAGCCCATTTCTGCTACAATATGATACAACGCTTTTGAAATCATCAGAACAATGAAATGAATGAAATGAATGAAATGAATGAAATGAATGAAATGAATGAAATGAATGAAATGAATGAAATGAATGAAATGAATGAAATGAATGAAATGAATGAAATGAATGAAATGAATGAAATGAATGAAATGAATGAAATGAATGAAATGAATGAAATGAATGAAATGAATGAAATGAATGAAATGAATGAAATGAATGAAATGAATGAAATGAATGAAATGAATGAAATGAATGAAATGAATGAAATGAATGAAATGAATGAAATGAATGAAATGAATGAAATGAATGAAATGAATGAAATGAATGAAATGAATGAAATGAATGAAATGAATGAAATGAATGAAATGAATGAAATGAATGAAATGAATGAAATGAATGAAATGAATGAAATGAATGAAATGAATGAAATGAATGAAATGAATGAAATGAATGAAATGAATGAAATGAATGAAATGAATGAAATGAATGAAATGAATGAAATGAATGAAATGAATGAAATGAATGAAATGAATGAAATGAATGAAATGAATGAAATGAATGAAATGAATGAAATGAATGAAATGAATGAAATGAATGAAATGAATGAAATGAATGAAATGAATGAAATGAATGAAATGAATGAAATGAATGAAATGAATGAAATGAATGAAATGAATGAAATGAATGAAATGAATGAAATGAATGAAATGAATGAAATGAATGAAATGAATGAAATGAATGAAATGAATGAAATGAATTAAATGAATTAAATGAATTAAATGAATTAAATGAATTAAATGAATTAAATGAATTAAATGAATTAAATGAATGAAATGAATGAAATGAATGAAATGAATGAAATGAATGAAATGAATGAAATGAATGAAATGAATGAAATGAATGAAATGAATGAAATGAATGAAATGAATGAAATGAATGAAATGAATGAAATGAATGAAATGAATGAAATGAATGAAATGAATGAAATGAATGAAATGAATGAAATGAATGAAATGAATGAAATGAATGAAATGAATGAAATGAATGAAATGAATGAAATGAATGAAATGAATGAAATGAATGAAATGAATGAAATGAATGAAATGAATGAAATGAATGAAATGAATGAAATGAATGAAATGAATGAAATGAATGAAATGAATGAAATGAATGAAATGAATGAAATGAATGAAATGAATGAAATGAATGAAATGAATGAAATGAATGAAATGAATGAAATGAATGAAATGAATGAAATGAATGAAATGAATGAAATGAATGAAATGAATGAAATGAATGAAATGAATGAAATGAATGAAATGAATGAAATGAATGAAATGAATGAAATGAATGAAATGAATGAAATGAATGAAATGAATGAAATGAATGAAATGAATGAAATGAATGAAATGAATGAAATGAATGAAATGAATGAAATGAATGAAATGAATGAAATGAATGAAATGAATGAAATGAATGAAATGAATGAAATGAATGAAATGAATGAAATGAATGAAATGAATGAAATGAATGAAATGAATGAAATGAATGAAATGAATGAAATGAATGAAATGAATTAAATGAATTAAATGAATTAAATGAATGAAATGAATTAAATGAATTAAATGAATTAAATGAATTAAATGAATTAAATGAATTAAATGAATTAAATGAATTAAATGAATTAAATGAATTAAATGAATGAAATGAATGAAATGAATTAAATGAATTAAATGAATTAAATGAATTAAATGAATTAAATGAATTAAATGAATTAAATGAATTAAATGAATTAAATGAATTAAATGAATGAAATGAATGAAATGAATGAAATGAATGAAATGAATGAAATGAATGAAATGAATGAAATGAATGAAATGAATGAAATGAATGAAATGAATGAAATGAATGAAATGAATGAAATGAATGAAATGAATGAAATGAATGAAATGAATGAAATGAATGAAATGAATGAAATGAATGAAATGAATGAAATGAATGAAATGAATGAAATGAATGAAATGAATGAAATGAATGAAATGAATGAAATGAAATGAATGAAATGAATGAAATGAATGAAATGAATGAAATGAATGAAATGAATGAAATGAATGAAATGAATGAAATGAATGAAATGAATGAAATGAATGAAATGAATGAAATGAATGAAATGAATGAAATGAATGAAATGAATGAAATGAATGAAATGAATGAAATGAATGAAATGAATGAAATGAATGAAATGAATGAAATGAATGAAATGAATGAAATGAATGAAATGAATGAAATGAATGAAATGAATGAAATGAATGAAATGAATGAAATGAATGAAATGAATGAAATGAATGAAATGAATGAAATGAATGAAATGAATGAAATGAATGAAATGAATGAAATGAATGAAATGAATGAAATGAATGAAATGAATGAAATGAATGAAATGAATGAAATGAATGAAATGAATGAAATGAATGAAATGAATGAAATGAATGAAATGAATGAAATGAATGAAATGAATGAAATGAATGAAATGAATGAAATGAATGAAATGAATGAAATGAATGAAATGAATGAAATGAATGAAATGAATGAAATGAATGAAATGAATGAAATGAATGAAATGAATGAAATGAATGAAATGAATGAAATGAATGAAATGAATGAAATGAATGAAATGAATGAAATGAATGAAATGAATGAAATGAATGAAATGAATGAAATGAATGAAATGAATGAAATGAATGAAATGAATGAAATGAATGAAATGAATGAAATGAATGAAATGAATGAAATGAATGAAATGAATGAAACGAATGAAATGAATGAAATGAATGAAATGAATGAAATGAATGAAATGAATGAAATGAATGAAATGAATGAAATGAATGAAATGAATGAAATGAATGAAATGAATGAAATGAATGAAATGAATGAAATGAATGAAATGAATGAAACGAATGAAACGAATGAAATGAATGAAATGAATGAAATGAATGAAATGAATGAAATGAATGAAATGAATGAAATGAATGAAATGAATGAAATGAATGAAATGAATGAAATGAATGAAATGAATGAAATGAATGAAATGAATGAAATGAATGAAATGAATGAAATGAATGAAATGAATGAAATGAATGAAATGAATGAAATGAATGAAATGAATGAAATGAATGAAATGAATGAAATGAATGAAATGAATGAAATGAATGAAATGAATGAAATGAATGAAATGAATGAAATGAATGAAATGAATGAAATGAATGAAATGAATGAAATGAATGAAATGAATGAAATGAATGAAATGAATGAAATGAATGAAATGAATGAAATGAATGAAATGAATGAAATGAATGAAATGAATGAAATGAATGAAATGAATGAAATGAATGAAATGAATGAAATGAATGAAATGAATGAAATGAATGAAATGAATGAAATGAATGAAATGAATGAAATGAATGAAATGAATGAAATGAATGAAATGAATGAAATGAATGAAATGAATGAAATGAATGAAATGAATGAAATGAATGAAATGAATGAAATGAATGAAATGAATGAAATGAATGAAATGAATGAAATGAATGAAATGAATGAAATGAATGAAATGAATGAAATGAATGAAATGAATGAAATGAATGAAATGAATGAAATGAATGAAATGAATGAAATGAATGAAATGAATGAAATGAATGAAATGAATGAAATGAATGAAATGAATGAAATGAATGAAATGAATGAAATGAATGAAATGAATGAAATGAATGAAATGAATGAAATGAATGAAATGAATGAAATGAATGAAATGAATGAAATGAATGAAATCACAGTTAGGTTCACTCACTCGGAGCCGATAGTTGTTCTCAACACAAGCTCCGCGTTTAATAAACCCAAACTTTCGCCCGGTCCACGCCACCCATATAGTATCCGAAGTTCGGGCTCAGCCTCCCGGTTAGTATACCAACTGGTTTCGGCCCGGTCCGTTACGCGAGTGTGAAGTGCCGTGTATCATCAGTGCGAAGGCTACTCGAATTTTAAGCCGAAAATTCAAAATCGACTTTCCCACCGTTACCAGGAGCACAGACTCCGAAGGAGTTGAGCGATAGCGCGTCTCCATCAAATCAAAAGGTGCAAACCGTGGTCAACCGTCCGCCTCCACCACGAGCATTGGTTTGAACAGTTGCACGTGCGCGCGCGAATTCAAACCGAAATAGTGTAATTGGCTCCATAGGTGCCGGCGGTAGTGTAGTGCAGTGTAGAAGGTGCATTTTGAAAAAGCCAACCTCCGCCCACCTGACAACCCATAAAAAACCCACCTAATGGGGGAACCTCCCCCTCTCCCCACCCCGGGGAGCAGCGGCCCATCTTTGAGTCGGACTTTGCCAGGGTACTTAAACTCTGGCGATATAATCGACAAGCAGACTCTGCTACTGCGAGCAAAATCATTGGATGGTGATTTCGATGCCCGACTGACGACTAACCCGTTCACGATTTTGAAATCGGTACAACGTGTGTTAGGATGCGATCCGACAAAGGTGGTTTCGGCCACAAAAGAAGGTAGAGGGACCCGCTATGTCTTAAGGACGACATCGAAAAAAGCATATAACGCTCTGATGAGTTTGAACGAGCTGATCGACGGGCAAAAAGTTGAGGTGGTTTCTCACCCCACCCTCAACATTACTCATGGTGTCGTTTACGATATCGATACCAAAGACATGAGCAACGAAGAACTTCTTGACGAGCTGAAAGGTCAAGGAGTCGCAGCAGTGCGTAGGATCACCAAGCTGCACGAAGGAGTAGTGAACAATACTCCTCTGGTGGTGATATCGTTTAGTGGCTCAACCCTCCCCGACTACATTTACCTCGGATTGGTACGCACTAGCATCCGGCCCTACTACCCGTCCCCCATGCTGTGCTACCGCTGTGGCAAATTCGGGCATGGCACTAGGGTGTGCCCCAACAAGGAAACTTGCTTGAACTGCAGCCTGAACCACCCATCAGCCAAAGATAACCCATGCACCCAAGTCTCAAAGTGTATAAACTGCAGCGGAGAGCACTCAACAAGAGCAAAAGAGTGCCCCAAATACATGGAAGAGGTAGCCATCATTAAAGCGAAAGTTTCCCTAAACTTTTCCTTCCCCGAAGCAAGAGCTCTAATAACACAAAAGCGCAAAGGACCAAGTTACGCTGAACAAACCCAGAAAGGCACGGGATCGAAAGACAACGAGAAAGATTCCACTATCGCTAGACTGAAGGCGGAGCTTATTAGGCTAAAGGGCGAAAAGAGCAATCCGCCAAAAGATGACCGGGACGAAGAGATATCAAACCTCAAACACCACCTAGCGGAGGCCGTTCGCCAGCTTAGAATTGCCAAGCAACAACTCACCGAGGTAACGAAAGAAAATAGCAGAGCTAACACTTGACCGAAAGTAGAGCAGGGAAACGTCAACAAACTAAACCCGACCACCACGATATCGACCGAATGTAACGTAGTAGCCGCGAAACAACAGCGAGACCCCCGACTTCGTGACGAACGAAAGCAACAAAGAAATCGTAGCCGAGCAGGCGAAGGGGATAAATCCCGAAGCCCTATCGGAAACAAAACAGAGCCAGCACCACCGAAACAACAACGGACAACCCGCGCGAATTCCCGCAACAACAGCCCTTCACTATCCGGACATTTGAACATCTCTGACACCGAAACGACGCAAAACTCCATGCCCCACGCGTCTTTCGTAATGTCCGACTAGCTTTACAACGATTATAGCAACTGGGGATGCCAATAAAAAACAACGTATTCAACAGCAACATAAAACAAAGCCCGCCTGTGTCGACCCTGACCGGGGAAGTTCCGGATACGTCCGACGCACCCCCGGCGGCTGTTGACACAGGACCATTGGAGCACCAACAGGGAAGTACCTTTAACATCCCCATTAGCATTCAACTTACGTATTCACCATCCATCTCAGGCCAACCAGACAGAAATCTAGAAAATCCACCAACACAGCAATCCCAAACGACGGGAACCACGACCGCCTCCAGCGCCCCGCATCTTGCCGGGCCCCAGAGTAGGCGATCTTCCCGCCTGATCTCAAAAATGACACCAGTATCAGGAAAATTAAGCGAACAACTCCTCTGCAACGAGAACCGGTTCAGGTCTCCCGATATCCCCGCACCTGGCGGACCACCGGGAAGAACACTCAGCCGGGAAACTCCTACTCACCAACAGCAACGAGTACGACGAGACCTCAGCCCGGTTCCCGGTTGCTCTTGGCATCCGGTACGTTTTAGACCATCCAGGAATCCAGTAGTCACCAATCGTGACGCCCACTTCCCCGTGCCGGCCCTGACCGGGGACGTTCCGCCTTGCAGCGATGCTCCCCCGGCGGCTGCTGGTGCGGGAGGCCCGGGCACATCCCGGGTAAGTACCTGTAAACTCAAGCCCGATCGAAATCCATCCGCCGGCAAATTTTCGCCCCCAGGTACCACGGCCAGAAAGGGTTACAGCCCAGAAGCACTCAGCGAACAGTCTACCACCCAACAGCAGTGGCAAACTAATCCTTGCGAATACGGGAGCAACGGTACCCTGACCGAAGACACTACTAGCTCGACTAAAAACGTAAATGGCCTAAACACGAGCGCCCGCTTCCCCGTGCCGGCCCTGTCCGGGGAAGTTCCGCCTATCCGCGACGCGCCCCCGGCGGCTGCTGGTGCGGGAGACCCGGCCTCTCCCCGGGTAAGCTCGTACGATACACTCAGTCCGGAACTGTCTGCTGTTTGTATATCCCTCGCAGGTACCTCCAACAATGCCGCCGAAGGTTACGGAAACACCTCGCCGATCCACCAAGAAGCATTCGGCGGAATCGAAATAAGAAGAGAAGATGGTGAAGCGGATTTGGACCAGCCCTCGTCTAGCCCCCAGTCTACCGCCTCTAACATCAATTCAACGACACTGGCCATCCAGTGGAACACAAATGGACTGCGAGGATGCCTTGGCGATCTGCAAATGATTATTGCTAAGACTCAGCCCATCTGCCTGGCATTGCAGGAGACACACATCCGGGATCAGACGAACCCAGCATCGTGGTTCGGACACCGGTATTCGTGGGACGCCGCCAGCGGGGACAACATCTACCGGACGGTGGGGCTCGCCATTCGGGTCGATATACCGTCCCGTCCGATAACTTTGGATACCGAACTAATAGCCGCTGCCCGAAGGATCGAATATCCAGTTCAGTGCACCGTTATATCCCTATATATTCCTGGCGGAACTCGGAACGTGGGTTGCAAACTCCAGCGTCTCATCGACCAAGTTGAGACACCATTCATCATCATGGGAGATGTAAATGGGCATCATACGATGTGGGGCTCACGTCTGTGTAATAGGACAGGAAACGACATCGCCGGAGTAGTCGAAAACAACGACGCGGTCGTTCTCAACGACGGCAGTTCAACATTTATCCGCGGACAGACGGAATCCGCCATCGACGTCACTATCTGCTCGGGAGTGCTAGCAGGATGTTGCGGGTGGACTGTTCTTGCCGACCCATGCAACAGTGACCACTTCCCTATCCAAGTTACGTACGCCCAGACGCCACCTGCTACAACCCGTCGAAGGCGGTGGTTTTACGATCAGGCGGACTGGTCGCACTATGAAGAGATCGTCGACGACCTTATGAATCGGGACGAGTCATACACTCCGGATGAACTCACCAAAATATTCAGTAAGGCCGCTGTTTCCTGTATTCCCAGGTCAAGTGGTAACCCTCCCCGACAGGCAGTGCACTGGTGGTGCCCAGAAGTCAAGAGAGCCATCAGAGCACGCCGAACTGCGCTGCGGATACTAAAGAAGACTTCTATGGACGATCCACACCGAAGCCAGCGAGCTGATGACTTCAGAAAGGCCAGAAACGAGACCAGGAAAGCGATAGAGGAGGCAAAAAACACCAGCTGGACTAGATTTTTGGAAGGCATATCTCCTGACTCGTCGACTACAGAACTCTGGCGGAGAGTTAACGCTCTAAGCGGAAAGCGGCGGCATAGTGGCTACGCCATCGCCGTTAACGGGTGCACGACGATCGATCCCACGACCATCGGTAACGAACTAGGCAAACACTTCGCCTTCCTATCCGCAGACACCGCCCTACCAGCTGCGTTCCTGCGAATCAAGCGAAGGGCTGAGAGCAGGCCCGTTCGTTTCGAACCTGATTCAGGTCAAGTATACAACCTACCTTTCACCGGAAGCGAACTATGTACGGCACTAGAATCGGTACACGGCAAGTCTGCCGGATTGGATGACGTTGGTTACCCTCTACTTCGACATTCCCCACCAGTAGCCAAGCGGGCGATTTTGGACAGTATTAACCGCATCTGGAGCGGGGAACCGATGCCCGCCTCATGGAAACAAGCCCTAGTAATCCCCATCCCAAAGCGATGTCAGGGGAGCAGAACGCCAGATGATTTCCGCCCAATCAGTTTACTCCCCTGCTTTGCCAAGACGATGGAGCGAATGGTCAACAGACGGCTGGTGGACCTACTGGAGGAGCGAAAACTTCTGGATCATCGCCAGTTCGCGTTCCGACGTGGAGCAGGAACCGGTCTCCACCTCGCCAGCTTCGGAGAGGTGGCACGCCAATCCGTAAACGACGGCCTGCACGCCGACATCGCTGTACTCGACGTTGCGAAGGCATATAATACCGTGTGGCGTCATGGAGTACTGCAACAGCTGGCCAACTGGGGGATCACCGGACAAATGGGCCGCTTCCTAAGCGACTACCTATCCGACCGTACCTTCCGCGTAGGAATAGGGGGTGCCCAATCCAACGCCTTTCCGGAAGCCAACGGCGTCCCCCAGGGATCCGTTCTCGCTGTAACATTGTTCCTGGTGGCCATGAATTCTTTGTTCGCCAACCTGCCGGCTGGAATATACGTTTTTGTCTACGCCGATGATATCGTGTTGGTCTCCATAGGAAGGACAATCGGGCGAACCCGTCGAAAACTTCAAGCTGCCATAAGCGCGGTGAGCCGATGGGCAGTATCAGTCGGTTTTAACATGGCACCCGCAAAAAGCGTAATTACACACTGCTGCAACAAAAACCACATTGCAACAGGGAGGCCGATCCTTCTGGACGGGGCGGTAGTTCCTTACCGTAAGGAACCGAAGATCTTGGGGATAACCGTGGACCGTCGGCTCACTTTCGCGCCACACTTCCAACGTATCAAAGCCGACTGCCGGAGCCGGTTGCGACTAATTAAAACAATCTGCTCCCGGCACAAGCGCTGCAATCGATACACCGCATTGAATATTAGCCAGGCCCTAGTCCACAGCAAGATATTCTACGGGGTTGAGCTGACATGTTGCAATACGGAAGGACTTACCAACATTTTAGGCCCGCTATACCACGGAACAATTCGTGCTGCCTCTGGTCTGCTACCCAGCACGCCTGCTGAGGCGGCCTGCATGGAAGCCGGGATTCTCCCCCTTCGTTGGGCGGCTGCACTCACCATAGCTAGAAGAGCATTGACATTTTTAGAACGAACCTCCGGAGAGGACTGCTTCCTGCTACAGACAGCTAACGAGATCCACCAGGAATACACAGACGTGGATCTGCCACCGATCGCCCGCTTACACCGAGTTCGTGACCGGACCTGGCACGTCCGCGGACCCAACCTAGACACAAGTCTGTCTGCAGAACTGAGGGCCGGCGCAGCTGGCAGTGAAGCCAGAGCCAAATACAATCGTCTAATGGCTACCAGGTATAGCAATCACGTGCGGATTTTCACCGACGGCTCCAAGATTGGCGATGAGGTCGGTATAGGAGTAAGCGGAATAGGGGAAGGACTCTCCTTTCGCCTACCAGCACAATGCTCGGTTTTCTCAGCGGAGGCGTCAGCTATCGCCCTCGCTATGGTCCAGAAACCGGAAGATACACCCGTCGTCTTGTTGTCGGATTCTCTATCAGTCATCTCCGCCCTCGAGTCGGGAAAATCCCGCCACCCCTTCATCCAGGCTATCGAGGCCGAGTACGACCCACTCACAACTATCTGCTGGGTCCCCGGTCACTGCAGCATCGACGGTAACGAAAGGGCTGACCGCTTGGCGGCCAGAGGGAGACACGCCCGCCGACACCTCACCAGACTCGTCCCAGCCGCAGATATATTAGGCAAGTTGAAGCTAAAGATAGCCGAAAGTTTCGTGCGTCATTGGCGCAGCAATAGCGGACACCTCCAGCGCATCAAAGGCTCGCTCGACCGCTGGACGGATCGGATCGACAGAAGAGAACAACGAGTACTGTCGCGACTCAGAGTTGGACATACAAAAGTCTCCCATGCCCACACCGTATCGCGTGTCCCTCCACCAACATGTGTCACATGCGGAGTCCGAACCACGGTGGAACATATCTTAGTGAACTGTCCGGAGTACAGTGACCTCCGACAGCACCATAATCTACCGAACTCCATTAGAGAGATTCTTGCCAACGACCACGCCCGAGAGGAAGCGCTACTATCTTTTCTCAAAAATGCGGGACTTTTCGACCTTCTCTAAGGAATCAACCACACCAAGCAACAAAACCTATATAACAAACTTGTAATTGTATATAATGCGATGTTAATTAACATATTTTTTCTTTCTCGCAAGGCGAATGACCTATGAGGTTAAAGCCTTTAAATAAATAAATAAATAAATAAATAATAAATGAATGAAATGAATGAAATGAATGAAATGAATGAAATGAATGAAATGAATGAAATGAATGAAATGAATGAAATGAATGAAATGAATGAAATGAATGAAATGAATGAAATGAATGAAATGAATGAAATGAATGAAATGAATGAAATGAATGAAATGAATGAAATGAATGAAATGAATTAAATGAATTAAATGAATGAAATGAATTAAATGAATGAAATGAATGAAATGAATGAAATGAATGAAATGAATGAAATGAATGAAATGAATGAAATGAATGAAATGAATGAAATGAATGAAATGAATGAAATGAATGAAATGAATGAAATGAATGAAATGAATGAAATGAATGAAATGAATGAAATGAATGAAATGAATGAAATGAATGAAATGAATGAAATGAATGAAATGAATGAAATGAATGAAATGAGTGAAATGAATGAAATGAATGAAATGAATGAAATGAATGAAATGAATGAAATGAATGAAATGAATGAAATGAATGAAATGAATGAAATGAATGAAATGAATGAAATGAATGAAATGAATGAAATGAATGAAATGAATGAAATGAATGAAATGAATGAAATGAATGAAATGAATGAAATGAATGAAATGAATGAAATGAATGAAATGAATGAAATGAATGAAATGAATGAAATGAATGAAATGAATGAAATGAATGAAATGAATGAAATGAATGAAATGAATGAAATGAATGAAATGAATGAAATGAATGAAATGAATGAAATGAATGAAATGAATGAAATGAATGAAATGAATGAAATGAATGAAATGAATGAAATGAATGAAATGAATGAAATGAATGAAATGAATGAAATGAATGAAATGAATGAAATGAATGAAATGAATGAAATGAATGAAATGAATGAAATGAATGAAATGAATGAAATGAATGAAATGAATGAAATGAATGAAATGAATGAAATGAATGAAATGAATGAAATGAATGAAATGAATGAAATGAATGAAATGAATGAAATGAATGAAATGAATGAAATGAATGAAATGAATGAAATGAATGAAATGAATGAAATGAATGAAATGAATGAAATGAATGAAATGAATGAAATGAATGAAATGAATGAAATGAATGAAATGAATGAAATGAATGAAATGAATGAAATGAATGAAATGAATGAAATGAATGAAATGAATGAAATGAATGAAATGAATGAAATGAATGAAATGAATGAAATGAATGAAATGAATGAAATGAATGAAATGAATGAAATGAATGAAATGAATGAAATGAATGAAATGAATGAAATGAATGAAATGAATGAAATGAATGAAATGAATGAAATGAATGAAATGAATGAAATGAATGAAATGAATGAAATGAATGAAATGAATGAAATGAATGAAATGAATGAAATGAATGAAATGAATGAAATGAATGAAATGAATGAAATGAATGAAATGAATGAAATGAATGAAATGAATGAAATGAATGAAATGAATGAAATGAATGAAATGAATGAAATGAATGAAATGAATGAAATGAATGAAATGAATGAAATGAATGAAATGAATGAAATGAATGAAATGAATGAAATGAATGAAATGAATGAAATGAATGAAATGAATGAAATGAATGAAATGAATGAAATGAATGAAATGAATGAAATGAATGAAATGAATGAAATGAATGAAATGAATGAAATGAATGAAATGAATGAAATGAATGAAATGAATGAAATGAATGAAATGAATGAAATGAATGAAATGAATGAAATGAATGAAATGAATGAAATGAATGAAATGAATGAAATGAATGAAATGAATGAAATGAATGAAATGAATGAAATGAATGAAATGAATGAAATGAATGAAATGAATGAAATGAATGAAATGAATGAAATGAATGAAATGAATGAAATGAATGAAATGAATGAAATGAATGAAATGAATGAAATGAATGAAATGAATGAAATGAATGAAATGAATGAAATGAATGAAATGAATGAAATGAATGAAATGAATGAAATGAATGAAATGAATGAAATGAATGAAATGAATGAAATGAATGAAATGAATGAAATGAATGAAATGAATGAAATGAATGAAATGAATGAAATGAATGAAATGAATGAAATGAATGAAATGAATGAAATGAATGAAATGAATGAAATGAATGAAATGAATGAAATGAATGAAATGAATGAAATGAATGAAATGAATGAAATGAAGGAAATGAAGGAAATGAAGGAAATGAAGGAAATGAAGGAAATGAAGGAAATGAAGGAAATGAAGGAAATGAATGAAATGAAGGAAATGAATGAAATGAATGAAATGAATGAAATGAATGAAATGAATGAAATGAATGAAATGAATGAAATGAATGAAATGAATGAAATGAATGAAATGAATGAAATGAATGAAATGAATGAAATGAATGAAATGAATGAAATGAATGAAATGAATGAAATGAATGAAATGAATGAAATGAATGAAATGAATGAAATGAATGAAATGAATGAAATGAATGAAATGAATGAAATGAATGAAATGAATGAAATGAATGAAATGAATGAAATGAATGAAATGAATGAAATGAATGAAATGAATGAAATGAATGAAATGAATGAAATGAATGAAATGAATGAAATGAATGAAATGAATGAAATGAATGAAATGAATGAAATGAATGAAATGAATGAAATGAATGAAATGAATGAAATGAATGAAATGAATGAAATGAATGAAATGAATGAAATGAATGAAATGAATGAAATGAATGAAATGAATGAAATGAATGAAATGAATGAAATGAATGAAATGAATGAAATGAATGAAATGAATGAAATGAATGAAATGAATGAAATGAATGAAATGAATGAAATGAATGAAATGAATGAAATGAATGAAATGAATGAAATGAATGAAATGAATGAAATGAATGAAATGAATGAAATGAATGAAATGAATGAAATGAATGAAATGAATGAAATGAATGAAATGAAATGAATCACACGAATCAAATGAATCAAATGAATCAAATGAATCAAATGAATCAAATGAATCAAATGAATCACATGAATCAAATGAATCAAATGAATCAAATTCATTTGATCATTTGAATCAAATGAATCAAATGAATCAAATGAATCAAATGAATCAAATGAATCAAATGAATCAAATGAATCCAATGAATCAAATGAATCAAATGAATAAAATGAATAAAATGAATCAGATGAATCAAATGAATCAAATGAATCAAATGAATCAAATGAATCAACTGAATCAAATGAATCAAATGAATCAAATGAATCAAATGAATCAAATGAATCAAATGAATCAAATGAATCAAATGAATCAAATGAATCAAATGAATCAAATGAATCAAATGAATCAAATGAATCAAATGAATCAAATGAATCAAATGAATCAAATGAATCAAATGAATCAAATGAATCAAATGAATCAAATGAATCAAATGAATCAAATGAATCAAATGAATCAAATGAATCAAATGAATCAACTGAATCAACTGAATCAAATGAATCAACTGAATCAAATGAATCAAATGAATCAAATGAATCAAATGAATCAAATGAATCAAATGAATCAAATGAATCAAATGAATCAAATGAATCAAATGAATCAAATGAATCAAATGAATCAAATGAATCAAATGAATCAAATGAATCAAATGAATCAAATAAATCAAATGAATCAAATGAATCAAATGAATCAAATGAATCAAATGATCAAATGAATCAAATGAATCAAATGAATCAAATGAACTCACATAACTCAGATGCATCAAATGAATCAAATGAATCAAATGAATCAAATGAATCAATTGAATCAAATGAATCAAATGAATCAATTGAATCAAATGATTCAAATGAATCAAATGAATCATATGAATCAAATGAATCAAATGAATCAAATGAATCAAATGAATCAAATGAATCAAATGAATCAAATGAATCAAATGAATCAAATGAATCAAATGAATCAAATGAATCAAATGAATCAAATGAATCAAATGAATCAAATGAATCAAATGAATCAAATGAATCAAATGAATCAAATGAATCAAATGAATCAAATGAATCAAATGAATCAAATGAATCAAATGAATCAAATGAATCAAATGAATCAAATGAATCAAATGAATCAAATGAATCAAATGAATCAAATGAATCAAATGAATCAAATGAATCAAATGAATCAAATAAATCAAATGAATCAAATGAATCAAATGTATCAAATGTATCAAATGTATCAAATGAATCAAATGAATCACATGAATCAAATGAATCAAATGAATCAAATGAATCAAATGAATCAAATGAATCAAATGAATCAAATGAATCAAATGAATCAAATGAATCAAATGATTCAAATGAATCAAATGAATCAAATGAATCAAATGAATCAAATGAATCAAATGAATCAAATGAATCAAATGAATCAAATAAATCAAATGAATCAAATGAATCAAATGAATCAAATGAATCAAATGAATCAAATGAATCAAATGAATCAAATGAATCAAATGAATCAAATGAATCAAATGAATCAAATGAATCAAATGAATCAAATGAATCAAATGAATCAAATGAATCAAATGAATCAAATGAATCAAATGAATCAAATGAATCAAATGAATCAAATGAATCAAATGAATCAAATGAATCAAATGAATCAAATGAATCAAATGAATCAAATGAATCAAATGAATCAAATGAATCAAATGAATCAAATGAATCAAATGAATCAAATGAATCAAATGAATCAAATGAATCAAATGAATCAAATGAATCAAATGAATCAAATGAATCAAATGAATCAAATGAATCAAATGAATCAAATGAATCAAATGAATCAAATGAATCAAATGAATCAAATGAATCAAATGAATCAAATGACTCAAATGAATCAAATGAATCAAATGAATCAAATGAATCAAATGAATCAAATGAATCAAATGAATCAAATGAATCAAATGAATCAAATGAATCAAATGAATCAAATGAATCAAATGAATCAAATGAATCAAATGAATCAAATGGATCAAATGAATCAAATGAATCAAATGAATCAAATGAATCAAATGAATCAAATGAATCAAATGAATCAAATGAATCAAATGAATCAAATGAATCAAATGAATCAAATGAATCAAATGAATCAAATGAATCAAATGAATCAAATGAATCAAATAAATCAAATAAATCAAATAAATCAAATGAATCAAATGAATCCAATGAATCAAATGAATCAAATGAATCAAATGATCAAATGAATCAAATGAATCAAATGAATCAAATGAATCAAATGAATCAATTGAATCAAATGAATCAAATGAATCAAATGAATCAAATGAATCAAATGAATCAAATGAATCAAATGAATCAAATGAATCAAATGAATCAAATGAATCAAATGAATCAAATGAATCAAATGAATCAAATAAATCAAATGAATCAAATGAATCAAATGAATCAAATGTATCAAATGTATCAAATATATCAAATGAATCAAATGAATCAAATGAATTAAATGAATCAAATGAATCAAATGAATCAAATGAATCAAATGAATCAAGTGATTCAAATGAATCAAATGAATCAAATGAATCAAATGAATCAAATGAATCAAATAAATCAAATGAATCAAATGAATCAAATGAATCAAATGAATCAAATGAATCAAATGAATCAAATGAATCAAATGAATCAAATGAATCAAATGAATCAAATGAATCAAATGAATCAAATGAATCAAATGAATCAAATGAATCAAATGAATCAAATGAATCAAATGAATCAAATGAATCAAATGAATCAAATGAATCAAATGAATCAAATGAATCAAATGAATCAAATGAATCAAATGAATCAAATGAATCAAATGAATCAAATGAATCAAATGAATCAAATGAATCAAATGAATCAAATGAATCAAATGAATCAAATGAATCAAATGAATCAAATGAATCAAATGAATCAAATGAATCAAATGAATCAAATGAATCAAATGAATCAAATGAATCAAATGAATCAAATGACTCAAATGAATCAAATGAATCAAATTAATCAAATGAATTAAATGAATCAAATTGATTTAATTCATCCAGTGAATACAATGAATCAAATTAATGAAATGGATCAAATGAAGAAAAAGAATGGATGAACAAAATGAATAAAGTAAAAAATAAATGAAATGCATAAATAAAACAAACAAATCAAATAAACAAAATGAGCTGAAGTGATAAAATGAATCAAATGAAGAAAATGAGCAGAATTAAATGCATTGATTAAAATGAAAAATTGAGCAATGGTAAAAGGTTAAAAATAATATAAATAGATAAATTTAATCAAATAAATTATTTGGATGAAGTGAGTAAAACTGAAAAAGTAGTCAGATTATTAAAATGAAGAAAATGAACAAAATGAATAAACTGGAAAAAAATGAATAAAATGCATACAATGAAAACAATGAATAAAATAAGGTAAATTAATGATATGAGTAAAATGCACAAAAGAATAAACTGATCAGAGTGAATCCAAAGAAAGAAACGAACAAAATAAGTAAAATGAACGCAGATGAACAAAACGAATAAAAAAATGCTGAATGAAATAATTAATTAAAATGAAATGGTCATATATTTGAAGCTACAAATATTTTTGTATAAAGAAAATGAATAAACCGGACTGTACGAATTTTAGAACCATTGCATCAGAAAGTTTTGAAATGTTTTTGAAAATCCCATCTTCTGAGAAAAGGCTTATAAATATGCAATGGACTTTCTAGGGCTTCCTTCTTTTTTTTGTTTTATTCTTTTTGTTTTCATGCTATTTTACTTGAAGGCGTCGTTTTAAGATTATCTGGTGTTTCTACCTTATTGTTGGACCTTAATTAGTTATCAGGAACCTGGAACGTTCAATTTGCTTTGGAATTCGAAGTTTACTTTTTGGTCACATATTCTCGAAAAAAAGATTTATGTACAGAATAGAATTTACTGGTCCAGTATTTTAACGAGCAATTGAATATAGTAAAGTGAGACAAGGTTACATGTGCTTTCAAGTCCCTTGAATAGAGAACGACAGGGAGAATGCGATTCGTGAATGAGACAGGTAGATATTTCATAGGTTTATTTGCATTGAAGTAAATAGTGTGAAATGTCTAGGCTATGTCGATAGCATAAAAGCCGTACATTCAGTTGAGTGCAATTGACGGTTTTAGTTGACATGATTGAACGCAATGCCGAATCCAAGGGATACATACTAGAACTCACTGTTTCTTTATCAACACATTATTTTGTCTTTGAAGTGAACTTATGTCTTGATTTTTGAGAAATAGTTAATTTATTATAAAGGTAATTCACAAAATGTTCTCAACATCGAATTCCTTGAATCATGTAGATGTGTTTTCATATCCCGATATCCAAAATCGGTTTAGTTTTGCCTCTAAAACACCAGTAAAGCAATACTCTGTATGAAACAATCTCATTTTTAGTTAGTGGAAATTGGTAAGCGAGGACTAAAATACAAAATGTTCAATATCTCCGCCGCTCGTGCACGGATTTAGACAATCTATAGCTTGTTAGAAAGGTATTTTTACAAGCTTTCTATTTATGTGCAGTGTGGGACAATATTGTATTGTTCGAAAGTTATTTGCAAAAAACCTGCTGTGTTTTGACAAAGTCGCCCATATCTCAGAAAGTAAACAACATATCGAAAATCAAAAATAATAGTGTCAAATGGCAACGTATATCAAAACCAAGGAAAATTAGTAGTATTTTTTCTTGATTTTGGTATTCTTCTCTATATAAAAATCCAGTTAACAAATTTTCTATTGCGATTAGAGCTATGTTCACCTGTTAAAACATGTTAAGATATATGTAAGGAACAACCTTTGATGATATGTGGACGTGTAGGACCTATCAAATCAGAGCGTAAGTGATTTTCCTATGGAACCATAGCAAAAACACGATTTTTGATTGGAGACACCTCTAAATCATATCCAAATGAAGCCATTTTAGGCGAAAATTCTTAAATTCACACCTAGAACAAAAATTTGAACTGACCCATGTATATTTCAAAACTGTTTCAAAATGTGGAGAGGTCTAATACATAGGGACACTTCATTAATCGTTTATATGTCGATATACGAAACTAGGTTTTACATTTCTTACAAAAGAAATGTATAGAATTCGCTCAAACTTTCAAGATTTTTCCCGAGGCCCGGAGGGCCGAGTCTTATATACCAATCGACTCAGCTCGACGATTTGGGACAATGTCTGTGTGTGTGTGTCTGTGTGTGTGTATGTAACGGACAAATTCTCATTCGTGTTTCTCAGCAATGGCTGAACCGATCTTATCCAAACCAAGTTTAAATGAAAGAACTAAAAGCAGTATGAACGCTATTAATTTGTTTTTGATTCTGATGTTTAGTTTCCAAGATATGAATGTTTGAATGCGTAAAATGGCGTTTTTTGCAGTTTTTTTAAATTATCTGCCGAAATTGACAACATAGATTATATGTTTTTAGACAGCTATAACAAATACCTTTCGAACAAGTTACAGATTGTTGAAATCGGACTATTATCAAAAGAGATATTTAACATTAAATGCGAACGAAAGATTTTTATCATTTCCCATTGCCAGAAATATGACCAAAAACATGTAATCTATTATTAACGCCAAAACGGCTTATTTTAGGTCAATAGTATCTTCCGAGAATTTAATGGAGGTAATTTGCCCTTTCTTTTGGTATTGTGCTTTTGCTGATTAATTCCCCTATGAGTGAGATATTTTCACAAATTTTCTTGGAAGTGATTATATCGAAATGATGTCTTCAGCAAATTTGTAGCTCTTACTTTTGCAAATAACTTTACTAAAGACTTTAAATATCTATTTTGAATACTTTAAAAGTTATGGCTTGTTGTTTGTTGATTACTCTTTGTCGCCTATTTATTGTTCAATATAGTAATAATCCATTGAAATAAGCTAAACATTATTTCGACAAAACGAATTTTGTATTTCATTTTACTATCTACAACCGCTAGAAATAATCACCGAACACTTCCAAGTTGTCTGGAAGGAACTTGATAACTTATCAGTACAAAAATGTTCATTTGTGCGAACCTTCTGACTGCAATTTTTCTAACTGATAACCTGTTGTTGTAAACATCATGAGGACTTTTGATAAATTGTCGGAATAGGGTCTTGATATGTAACTGATCTATTGGTCTTGATTTCACAGTTGTCTAATAGCATCAATATCAAATTCCTGCCTGAAAAAAATTCCAATAGAAAAATCCAGAGTTCAGTAATCAATCATAATCCTCAGATTTATTTTCAAATTGAGCTCGTTTTTGTAGAGATGTACTGTAATAAGGGTCTTTATTTAATAGGAAGCGAAGTTAAAATTGATTTAATGTCTATGAAACATAGAACTGCTCACCAAAAAAATGCATAACTTTCAACATTTGCTAAAAATGTTTTTGCCTTTCTCATTCACTCTAAAATTCGTCAATCTAATCCCGACCCGGAGAACCGAGTGTCATATGCCGATCGACTGAGTTCGTCGAGATCGGAAAATGTCTGTGTGTGTATGTATGTGTTTGTATGTGTGTATGTGGAAAAAAATGTGACCTCTGTTTCTCAGAGATGCCTGGACCGATTTGTATTTGTATTTGTATTTGTATTTAAAATTTGTGTTCATCTGACACTAAGTCTTAATGAACTAAACTAAAAATAATTAACCTAATGTAACAGCAAACGGTGACGAAATTGTGATGAATTATAATTGAGGTCAAAGTGCTCGGCAAGCTCGTTGAAGCGACGAACCATCGCCAAAATCGGACTATTAGCAGCGAGTTGGTGTTTCGCATTTCGATGTGTAGTAATGTCCGAGGGCGAAGAACACGGGTTGGGGCGTAGAGGTTGATTTGTCCAAGGAGATCGGGAACATCATACTCAGCCAACAGAAGCTTTGATATGAAAATGGCCTGCGAAGTATGTCTACGTTCTTGCAAAGTATGTAGTCCTAATAGTCTGCAACGGTTCTCATATGGTGGCAGGATCAACGGATCATTCCAAGGCAATTGACGTAAAGCATATCGTATAAATTTGCGCTGGACAGCTTCAATCCTTTCACTCCACGTTGCATGATAAGGGCACCAGACGATGTTTGCAAATTCCAACAGCGAGCGCACCAGTGAGCAATATAAAGCCTTGAAACACAGAGGTTCCCGGAATTCGCTAGAAATTTTGAACATAAAACCTAGAAGTCGATTTGCTTTGTCGATGGTCGCTGACAGGTGATTGGTATAAGTTAGCCTTTCATCGAGAATAACACCTAGATCTTTTACGTGGTCAACGCGTTGCAGCTGAGTTCCGGCAATGTTGTAGTTAAAATTAAGCATGTCTCTTGTACGATGAAAACTGATGACAAAACATTTCGTAACACAAAGGATCAACATGTTTCTTTGACACCAATTGTAAAATGTATCAATGAGACACTGTAACTCACGGCAATCGGCTTCATTCCTTATCACAAGAAATATCTTCAAGTCATCGGCGAAAAACAGTTTCCCTCCACGCATTAGAACAAAGACCGCATCATTCACGAACAATGAAAATAGTAATGGACCTAGTGTACTACCTTGGGGAACTCCGGAATTATTGCAAAAAGATTCAGACACGTTGTCGCCAATTTGCACGACGCACTCGCGGTGAACAAGGTAGGATCGAAGCCAGTGGCAGAAACTCGAGGTACATCCTAGTTTATCAAGCTTTGCAAGCAGTATCTCATGGTTGACTGTGTCGAAAGCGGCCTTAAGATCTGTGTAGACCGTGTCCACCTGGAGTTTCCTGGATATGTTTTCAATGCAAAACGATGTGAAGCTAACTAAATTCGTCTCAACCGATCGACCAGGGAAGAATCCGTGCTGACAAGGGCTTATGTAATGTTTACTAGCAAAAAACAGCACCTCGTTGATAAGCGCTTCGAAGGTTTTCGACTCAACTCTCAGCGAAGTGATTCCCCGGTAGTTCACGATGTTGCTTTTGTCATTTTTCTTGTGAACCGGAAACATAACTGAAAACTTCCAATCATCGGGAAATTTTTGCTGCTGAAGCGACATATTGAAAAGGTGCGTCAGTGGGATCGCTAAGATATCGGAACATTTTTTCAGAACAGCAGACGGCATAGCACTTTGTCCTGGAGCATAAGACGATTTTGTTTTCCGTATTGCAGAGAGAACCGATTGTACTGAAATAGTGAATACATCCATATCCACTGCCCCAATGGGAACATCACGGGTTGCGTTTTCGAGCTCGACGGCAGATGGCATATCAGTCGTGAAGACACTTGAAAAGTAGCTGGCAAATAGGGAGCATTTTTCCGCCGTTGTAGTCGCTACTTCGCCATTGTAGACCATCCTAGACGGAAGACCCGTTTCCTTTCTCTTCGTTTTAACAAAAGCCCAGAATCCCTTCGGATTTCGTCGTAAGTTTTGTTGGATGCGGTTCACATATCCTTTGTACAGCAATTTATTGTAACAGCAGTACTCATTACTGGCGAGTGCGAAAAAGCGCTTGAGAATAGGGCATCGACGATTTGTGTACGCACGTAGGGCTTTGGCGCGGGTGCGTTTCAGATTCCGAAGCATGGCGTTAGACCATGGAGGCTTCTTGGGAGGTTGATATTCTGGCACGGATTTTTCAACACAGTCAATGAGTAATCGGTTATAGAGATCGACTGCAGCATTTACATCAACTTGATCAAGTAGTACACTCCAGTCAATCAGCGATAGGGTGCGACGTAGTGCTGCTAAATCAGTTTTGCGAAATTACGACGATTCACAGCTAAAGCTTCTTCATATTGTGGTGAACTAATTATGGAAATGGATATTTCCAATGCGGGATGATAGTTATCCAAAGGAACGATAACACTGGAAGCTTCACTCACAGAACACTCAGGCAAAGCATTCTCATTGACGAACACAAGGTCAAGAAAACGGGATTGATGGTTGGAAATCGTGCTTCTTGATTTAGTCCGTGAAAAGCCATCCCGTCCAGAAGTAAGCGGCTGGCAGGATTTGTTGTCGAGGATAACGGGTTAGGGTAAGCGTATCCACGTCCAGAAGAAACCCACATCAGTCCTGGTTGGTTGAACTCACCAAGAACTATTATCACATCGTTTGCATCTGCCTGAGAAGAAGCATGTTCTATAGAGTCGAGATGGAGCTGCGTAATAGTGCAGTCAAGTCGCTTTTCTGGAGGAATGTAAACAGCTCCAATAAAATAGCTCTTCGTCCGCGTAGTAATCTTCGTCCAAACAACTTCAATGCTTGATGAACTATCTACACCAAATTCACAGGAGGCTAGTGCAGAAGAAACAGCGATCAAAACTCCCCCGCCGCGACCATGAACACTGTTATGTGCGCTTCGATCCGCACGATAAACCGCATAAGAATCCCCGAAGAGCTGCATCGATGTAATACGATCATCAAGCCAAGTTTCCGTCAGAACATAAATATCGTAGTCGCCGTCAAGAGCAGCCAAGTACAAGTCCTCGATTTTCGTCCTTAGCCCTCTGACGTTTTGGTAGTATAGCCGTAAATCGTCAGTGCCACGTGGCAATCGTGCCGACATGCTGAAGGGGCGTGATGTACCCGATGGCATGCTAGAAACCAAAAGATTTTCAGGAAGCGAATCGTCATTTAAAGCAAAATACTCGCCTGGGAAGGGAGTTCGGAAGACCCCCTCACGACCTCCGAACGCAGGGCCGGGACGACTGAGCTGGTCGCTGGCTGGTAGCACGACTGCGTCGGAGCGCTCGGGGGCTTCCGTAGTACGGTATAACAGGCGTCCCGGTGATGGCTGCGCAGCGTGAATTTTTTTGTGTAGTCTCGGCGATGGCGGCGAAATTATTCTTCGGCCAAACAACAGCAAATCGTCGGAACGAGTTGTACCCGATGGCATGCTAGAAACCAGAAGGTTTTCAGGAAGCGGATCGTCATTTAAAGCAAAATACTCGCCTGGGAAGGGAGTTCGGAAGACCCCCTCACGACCTCCGAACGCAGGGCCGGGACGACTGAGCTGGTCGCTGGCTGGTAGCACGACTGCGTCGGAGCGCTCGGGGGCTTCCGTAGTACGGTATAACAGGCGTCCCGGTGATGGCAGCGCAACTTGAATTTGTTTGTGTAGTCTCGGCGATGGCGGCGAAATTATTCTTCGTCCAAACAACAGCAAATCGTCGGAACGAGTTGTACCCGAAGTCATGCTAGAAACCAGAAGGTTTACAGGAAGCGGATCGTCATTTAAAGCAAAATACTCGCCTGGGAAGGGAGTTCGGAAGACCCCCTCACGACCTCCGAACGCAGGGCCGGGACGACTGAGCTGGTCGCTGGCTGGTAGCACGACTGCGTCGGAAGGCTCGGGGGCTTCCGTAGTACGGTATAACAGGCGTCCCGGTGATGGCAGCGCAACTTGAATTTGTTTGTGTAGTCTCGGCGATGGCGGCGAAATTATTCTTCGTCCAAACAACAGCAAATCGTCGGAACGAGTTGTACCCGATGTCATGCTAGAAACCAGAAGGTTTACAGGAAGCGGATCGTCATTTAAAGCAAAATACTCGCCTGGGAAGGGAGTTCGGAAGACCCCCTCACGACCTCCGAACGCAGGGCCGGGACGACTGAGCTGGTCGCTGGCTGGTAGCACGACTGCGTCGGAGCGCTCGGGGGCTTCCGTAGTACGGTATAACAGGCGTCCCGGTGATGGCAGCGCAACTTGAATTTGTTTGTGCAGTCTCGGCGATGGCGGCGAAATTATTCTTCGTTCAAACAACGGCAAATTGTCGGACATGCGTCCCGATGGTGGTTGAATTATTCCGTCATAGCTGATTGAACTGATGATGGTGAAGCAGGCTGATGAGTATCGGCCTGAACTGGCGACTGATCTGGCTGCGGATAGAGGGGTTTCCAAAAATTTCCAGCTGATACGGTGCGATTGCTCTTGAATTCGCGGAAAAGAATTCCTTCGGGCCATGTTGAAGCAGATAGGGCTCGCGCCTTGAGCTCAGGTTTGATTCCAACTTTAAACGAGATGAAATTCATTGTGCTTACGTCACGATCCTTTGCAACAAGTCTAACGACTTCCACGTCATCGGTGATAAGACGCTGTTTCGCCAAAATGGAAATTTGGTCAACAGAAACATCGCGTGCAATACGTGAAAGGTAAAGCCAAAACTTCGGTGTACGATCAGCTACTGTTATCGTGCCAAGAGATGGTGAAACAGGCATACCAGTACCACGTAATAGAGATGAGACATTAGATTTAGCCCCATCTTTATTCGGGAAAAGACGGCGAGCTTTGTTACGACTGGCTTCGGCAAATGGACGTTGAGTAGTCTTCGGTGTCAATGAATTAGAATTTATAAGGGCCGTAAAATTCGAACGAATCTCCAACTTCAACTCAGTTAGTATTTCACCCTTAAGTTCTCGACAATTTGGTTGTGTGCACCTAACACCTCTTCCTGTCCAACCTCATAGGCAGCTCTTACAGCTTGTCGATGACGCTTATCGGACATCAGATTAGTGCAGGATTTGCATAGCCAAAATATCTGCTTATTATTTAAAACATCGTCAAAGCAGTTTTCGGCAATCCCGCTGCATTTGGGATGAAAAGTAGCATTGCAAAATCCACGACAGGAGATGTGCGTTCCCGCAATATCATTTGCACACGAGTGGCACAGCAGCGTATTCATTTTCATTCAATCACACCACACACCACAAAAAGCCGAACTGTTGTGATTGCACGATTCTACGAACAATGCCGCTCCACAAGCTACTGCTGTCTCGTAAATGAGCGGGTTGATAGGGCAGCAATAAAATTGATTTTCACGGTAAATTAAATTGCTTCTTAACGGATAATACTATCTTCGATTGACCTTCGTCACCTCACGGGATCGTAACACAAATAACAAGCGTAAACTAAACACGTAACACGTTAAACATCAAAAAGAATAGGGGAGCGTTGTTTACTCAACTCAACACAACCTAACAAACGCTTGCAGTTGTTGCAGTACAAAGTTAGTCTCAAATGAAAGGTACAACCTTCCCATCGGCTGCTATTGAACTTTTTATTGATTGGACTTCCGGTTCCGGAGTTACGAGTTGAAGAGTGCAATCACACAGCAAATTCCCATATAAACTGAAATGAAAAATTTTCAAAATCAAATTTGTATTTTTGATGCCAAAGGACTTTAAAATGCATGAAACATTGAGATGTTTGACAAAATTGACTTCTTTGGACTTTGGTACATTTTTGCCTTTCTCATATAGAAAGGTTATGCAATCACTCCAAAAATCGTCAGTCATGCCGGCCCGGAGGGAGTATGCAGTGAGGGGTTGCTACTTTAAAATTAAAACTAGTTTAAAATTTCTCAACAAGTTGAAAATTTTCGGCAGGACCTGGACCTCCCGGATCTTTCTCCATGATCCGCCGCTGGTTTCAAGCGATGTTTCAGTATCACATAGTATCTCACGATCGTGGCTGTCGATCCATTGTATGTATGTGCAAATCGTACTGAACATGTAATATTCATTTCCACCATTGCATTGAACATAACCAGCTATGGAATCGTAGTCTGGACAAATGAGAAAAGCACAATTGCACCATTAGGTGGATTAAAACAGGTTTTTATTTTGGGAATGCGTCGAGTTGAGACGAAAACGTAATATGATTTATAACGACGATAACACTTTCCGAATGTAGAGAGAAATTTATGAAAAATGACGATTTCCATTCGATTCTAGCAGGTTCTGATCGATTTTGATGAGCATCTCATTTTTGTTGTATGACCAATTATATGTACAGGTCAAATGTTCAAAAACAGTAATTTAAGGTCAAGATAGCATCATTTTGAAACCGCCAATTTCGGAGGTTTAGTATTTTCAATGAGTTTTACAAACGTTAAACAGCGCATCATTTGATAAAATAAATTTGACGGTATATCGTCCAAGGAGTATTCATGGTGAATTTTCGGAATTATGCCGTTTGGACAGTATGATCGATTTTCGCCAAACCCCCACCAAACCGAATTTCTGGCTACGCCGCTGATTTCAAGTAAGTAGAAACAAAGTCGTTCTACACTCGTTCAAAAGTAACTTCTTCGAATGCTGAATATCTATTATAACACATTGAAACCCCGATTTTATCAGCCAAAAATGAACATATGCTTGATGGGCTCTAGCAGACGAACAAGACTGAATTCGAGTAAATCCTTTCTTGAGCATGTTTTCCTTATCATGAAGATATGCGAAATATGCGAAAATAAAAAGTTCATCATAATCAGAAATAGTTATCAGACTACATCAAGGGACGAGAAGAATATTTTAACAGCTTCAGTTTATTATAAAGAAAAAAAATTGCCCTATTTAGTCAATGTCCCCATTTTGTCAGCCTAAAGTATACCATGAAACTGATAAAAATGGGTCTTTATTGTATGTATTACTCGCTGTGTTTCACATTAAGGTTGAACAGAGAAGGGGCAAAAATCGAAAACGAAAAAAGCACTTTTTTTCCACACCGTGGGTTGGATCTTCATAAAAATTAATCAGCAGTACTGTAACAAGATTCTACATAAGCCGATTGATTTTTATAAAGATCTAACAAACGGCGTGGAGGAAAATTGCTTTTTTCGTTTTCAATTTTTGCCCATTCTCTGTGCAACCTTAATAGGTACATTTCATTTTTGGAGATTTTTTATTGCATCGAACAACAACAATTTTTAGGTAGTTTTCAAGGGGTTATTTTATAGACTTCTTCCAAAATTTGGCGAACCTATTCCAATTCGTATACCAATTAATTGGTATACTTAAGGGTTAATATGTTGCAGATAGAGAAAATACTGAAATTTTCAGCTTTTTTCTTACACAATATTACGAAAGATTAATAAACAATTTTTATTAATAAGTTTGTGAAAATTATAAACTATTTGAAATTTTTTAATAGTATAATTTTTTTTATTTAACCGTGATTTTTTAATAAATAGTGACCATCGCTTCACAACGTAGCCTATTTTTCATGGCTTGCGGTGAGCACGATCTCTCGAATTGCTGAACTGAAAATTATGGAATAGAAATTAATTTTTAGTATTATTCACAGATTTAACTCGCCGCGCAGATAGCTCTGAATTAGACCCGCTGGTGCCCTAAGACGATTTCTCTAGATTTTCAGAGCACTGTGCACCCAGTGCATTAAGGCAAGTGACGGAAGGTTATCGAAAAGTTTCGTGAAAATGAAAATTCCAGTAATGATGATGATTTTCCCAAACGGTTCGTTTTCGTGAGGTTTTTATTTGTTCTTTGGCATTAGGATTAGCGATAATAATTCAAATCAAGGATACTACTGGGAAGTTACCTTTAGAAAAAGTTGATGTCGAAGAAAAATTTGAAACTATGCACGCATGCACTTCAGAGATAGCGTGATATCAGGAGCTGCGAATTCATTTCAACGCTTTTTTGTGAAAAGGGCGATACTTACAAATGTAAACATAGGGCTTTTTTCATACATGCGAATGAGGGCTTTGAAACGCAACAAATTAACCTAAAATTTTTGATTCTACGATATTGCTTTCTTAAACTACAGCAAAAAATACAACGGGCGAAACTGTATTTTTGTTTGTTTATTTAAAGTTTCGCCCTTCCACCCTCCATGCAAACAAACAGGGCGATACTTTTTTTGCTAGCAGTTTAGAGGCGAAACTGTTGTTTTCGTATTTTTTTAGGATTATCAAGCTGATACCAGCTGTAAATAGTAACAATGATCTCTATTAAAAAACACGGACGAAATCGGTGGTGTAGAACGGTAATTATTGTAAAGGGCGATACTTCAATGCTGATAGGTGGGACCGCAAAAGTAAACAATCGCCAAAGGGGCGATACTATCATTTTGTCAATTTGAATAACAAAAACAAATTTTAATTTAATAATTTCAAATACTTTATGATGTTTTGGGTTTCGATCACTGAATCATCACTGAATCTGGAAATATTCACTGTTGATTTTCTTTGAATTGTATCACTGCTAGTATCGCCCTTTCCAAGAAAAAGCGTTCATTTCTTAGTTCTCAGTCGCGTTGGAAATTTGAGTAAAGTATAAGCTTCAAATCGATTCAAAAAAAATTTCGGTTTTTTCGGCTCAGTACAATATATAACCCCTTTAGGAAAATTCAGTTTTCCCACCACAACATAGATATTTTATTAACAGAGCATTAACAATAATTCGTTGGTATGTCTATTTTATGGGCCATTTTTTCGCTTTCCCATTGATTTGGTTTGAGATTTCTATCACTGATGTTGTCCTATGCTGATTTGAGCGATTCTCTGAGTCCTGCCACTATCCCATGTAGTATGTGTTATCAAAAACATCGCGAAGCATCAAGTTCTAAATGTTCTCAAGCGATATAATATCCGAAGAGTGATAAGAGTTATAAGAAATGTCTCATCATACTGTTAGGTGGATTAAAAACATTTTTTTTTTAAATTGATGAATCAGAAAATGATTTCTTAGTTAATGATTTATTTGTGTTCTTTGAATTCAATTAGCTATGTGTATCTATTGTTTAATACTTAAATTTAGAGCATTTTTCACGAACGTGCATCCCTTTGAGCGAGAAGTCATTTTGATGTGTACCAATTTCAATGATTAAAGGGCGAACACGAAATTATTGCGACACCGAAAATGTCATGTCAATTTTCTTATAATGTTTAAAATCAAACCAAAATTTTAGGGTAATTTTATACATGTATTTACTTCAAAAATCAAAAGAAAAGTTAATCGATGGAGCCTTAAGTGTAAAATTGAACGCATTTTCGCTTGATGCCCTCCATCAAAGTCTTTACAGTGTCATCCGGTACCAGTTTCTCAGTTTTTTTTCCATTTTCTTAACATGTTCTTCTCGTCTTTGACTGTCTTCTTGCTCTTCCGAAGTTCCTGCTTCATCATTGCCCAGTACTTCCACCGGGCGCAGCTCCGGACAGTTTGGCGGATTCATGTCATTTGGAACAAAATGGACAGAATTAGCCTCATACCACTCCAGGACACTTTTAGAATAGTGGCATGGTGCCAAATATGGCCAAAATAGCGGAGCTTCGTCGTGCTGCAGCAAGAACGGCAAAAGGCGCTTCTCGAGGCACTCAGATTTGTAGATCTCGCCATTTACTGTGCCCTTTGTCACGAAAGGCTCACTCCTCAGTCCGCAAGAGCAGATGGCCTGCCAAATGAGATATTTGGAGGCGAATTTCGACATTTTCTTCTTCTTAAATTTGTCGTTCACATAGAACTTGCTCTTGCCGGTGAAAAACTCCAACCCCGACTCGTAATTTTCTAGGAAACTAAAAACTAAAACAAATCAAATTGAGCTAAAATTGTTCGAAGAAACCATAGAACAATGATAGAATTTTGAATGTAACATTAGTTACATGGAAACCCCGAGCAAAAATTTATTCCAAAGAAAAAAAATTAAGAAAACGATTTCTTTTGTAAATTTCAACATCCCTTAATATCAATGCGAAGCTGGCTAAATGGTGTCTTCGAAGCGTTTCATTAACGTTACAAGTCCGTTCCTCTGTCAATGTGTGGAGATTTATATTTTAAGCTACTCATTGAAAAATTACTTAAAAATTCATCAAAATGTTGAAAAAAATAAATGTTCTGGACACCCCATAGAATATTTCAAAGTTATGCTCAGATGAAAGAGGAGCATCTAAGCTTTCGATTAGTGAGTATTTTGGCGATACTGATTTTTTTGTTTAAATATTTTCTACCAGAGATTCATGCTCGAACTCTACCAGAGACACCGTGATATATATATATATATATATATATATATATATATATATATATATATATATATATATATATATATATATATATATATATATATATATATATATATATATATATATATATATATATATATATATATATATATATATATATATATATATATATATATATATATATATATATATATATATATAATATGCATTTGTAGGGCGTCTATTTCCGGCAATAAGAGATTTAAGGATTATTTAAATATATGTGTATTAATAGCGAGCAAAGTAAATTTCATCCGTACGGAAGTCGTAATGATTGCTGCGTTGCCTTTGATAATAACATGGGTCGAAAATATGAAAAACTTTTCAATAAAAGGTTCAAATCTTATGTTGAATAAATCAGTTCATGTCCAATGTATTGAGCATAACATGTTTAATGATATGATCAGCTACAGAGCCAACTTCAGCGGTATTCAAGAAGTACAACAGTTTTTAACGGCTAATGTGGAATCGAACTATCTTCATATAGATGACATAGGCGAGTTTAGAACATCGAATTTCATATTCAGGGTTACCAACTTTACTGTTAGGATGGATCCGCTTGCTGAACATTTCAAAATTGGTAATATGGTGACAAAGCTTAATATTAAATCGAACAACAATGCTTTCACTGATTTTCTGAATTTGATCAACTTTGAAGGATATTACACTCTTTTAAAATTGAGAGGTCTTGTCTTACTGAAGAATCTCGAAATCGAAGGTAGCATGATTATGCAGCAGTTTGCTGTTTTCAATGGCAATTTTGATAACATCGATGTCAATCATATGCTCATTGACAGTTTATTCTTAAAATCAGGAAGGAAAGCGATACCTCAGAATGCCTTGGTATCGTGGTGTTGCATCAATGTCGAATCGAAGTACATGACAGCGAAGCAAATTAATGGTAAGTTTATTATCGTATTTTGATATTCTTATATCCAAGCTCTTATCGAAGCTAGCTACTTTGCATATTTTGAAGCATGGTTTTTATTTATTGGTGCACTGGGAAAATTAGCCCACGGGTCGAAAAAGCCAATTTATTTTCATTTGTGCTGTATTTGTTCAGGACAATTCGTGAGAAAGTTCTTCGTGATGTTATTTAACCTATTATTAAAATGCATATCGGGTTGCTATGTGTCCCATGTAATCAATAAGTAAATATATCCTGGAGTTGAACAGTGTGTCGACCGCTATGTACCACTTGGTATTTCAGCATTTCTAACATTTTTCTGTGATATATTCTTGAGGTTTGTTTGTTTATTAGTGATATTTTACACCATACATTCGCATCATTGGAAATAAATATTCACACGTCATTCAAATAAAATTTGTATTTTGGAGTCGCGTGTCAAGTTTAATTTGACGTATAAAGTTCAGTATTTTTTCCCAGTCTTCTGAGTTTCTAAGTGCTTCTTGCAGGCTAGTTGCGTTAATGTCATATTGTTGTCGTTCGTTGACATATTTTCTGCAATGTAGAACTAAGTGTCGCACGCCCAGCCATACTCAACAATATTAGCAGTTTGGTTGTGGGTCCTTTTGTAGTAGGAATGTATGGGTTAGCTTCGTTGATGTTTGGGATTTACAAAGCCATCTTCAATGCATATGCTTCCGCTGAGAATAATCCACATTCCCGCTACTACGGAACCATGGAGCCCTGCTCTTACTGTGTTGTCGCTTTTGGAACCATCAGTAAATAAAATCGCGGATTGTTGGAATTGGCTGGAGAGTAATTGTTGAACTATCGGCCGAACTTTCTCTGCTGCGTCTCCGGCTCTTGCTCAAAGTGAAGTCAGAGTTATACCCGCCGTCGGTGTCGGACGAGTGATTTACATGCTGCCGTTCGGTTCGTTTCTTTGCCACTGTAGAGTAGCTCGAAGTCACCGGTCTTTCGCTGTAGTGTTTTGCTAGCACTTCCGCCACTTCTTCGGGGTTGTCTGTAATGTAATCCGTTCTTTTCAGTACTACGGTGCTTCGCTGCCGGTTACAACGCAGAGTATTTACTGTACGCCACCGCTCAGCGTCGTACTGCTCGGCGTGGCCTTCTCCACAAAATCCTTCCATGATTTTTGGTTCGCTAGCTTAACGTTTTTCGTGCTGTTGCTTTTGACTGGAATTGAATCGTTTGAGTGCTGTTGGTCTGTTTGAATCGGATATGTCCAGACGTCGGACGATGCTTTCGACGCTGCTTAATGAATTTCTTCACTTCGGTGCAGCACCATGGTACAGCTTTTGGCCCCATTCGGCCACTACTTCGTGGAATACATTTTTTGCGGCTGCCACCATTGTATCTGCGAACTGTACTCATCTGTAACACTGATTGACTCAGCTTTCATACAGACATGTCTGCACGATCATAGAGCCATTTTTCTCGAGCCGTCTGTATATTTGACCAACTAGCGATGAAGATCGTGATCGGGAAATGATCGCTGTTATGTGTGTCCGGAAGTGTTCGCCAGATGAAACGCCAGGTATTTTGAGCCGAAGAAAATATCAATACTTGAAGTATTACCCGTTGCGGGGTCGATGCAGATTGGAGAACAGTCGATCAAAATCACGAGCTTTCAGCTCACTGCGTTTTCTGCGATGAAGCGACCAAGCGCGTTCGATACTTTAGATTTCTAAGCGATGTGATGTAGATTAAAGTCTTAAAAGAAAACTATATATATATATATATATATATATATATATATATATATATATATATATATATATATATATATATATATATATATATATATATATATATATATATATATATATATATATATATATATATATATATATATATATATATATATATATATATATATATATATACAGGGTGTTTGGTTCATGGTTAAGAACCTCTCGAGGGATGGTTGACTGTCTTATTTGGAGAAAAAAATTGTTCTACACATACCATCAAATCTCAACCGTTACTAAGTTATTGAACTTTTTGTGTTAAAAACTTAGTTGTCTTAAAATAGCTTTAACTCAAAAAGTATACTTTGTATTTCAAATATTTTAGATCCTTGAATAGGTGAGAAAATTTTCCATTGAATGATGTCCTTAAGGTTGAGTAACCTGTTCATAGTAGTTTATTTGAAATTTAACAATTTTGATCGATTTTTCGTTCATTTCGCGAAAATCTTAATAGTTAATAGCACCATTTTAATAATTCAGGTTGTTATTCTTAAAGAGCTGCATAGTTTGTTCTTTGACATGATACACTTATCTTTTCTTGTTTTCATGTGTTTGGGTTATTGAACTTTGATATTTTGATATGATTTTCACGAATACTAGCTCTTATTGAAAAAGTATGGCACTTATTGTACCTTTTCTTATTTTTATTCGAAAGCCAGTAAAATTTTGCAGAAAAAAATGTATTAATACCTTTCAGTTAAGTGTATTTAGCGTTCTTTTAGAAGTAAATTAGTTTAAAGTTAATGTTATTTGTAGCATTTTCGTTAATTTAGTTAAAAAGTACATAATAAACATTACTATTATTATCATCGAAATAATGCATCTCAGCAAGTTCTACAATTCTTTTTTTGACTCCATTTAATTATCTCTTTCAGTTTCGAAGCTAAATCATTTTTATCACCTCGCCTCATATACAAAAACAACGATTTTGAACCCACTACCTTTGTGGTGAGGTCATGCTGTGTTAACTATTAAATTGCAGTGAAATGAAAAGCGATAGGGATAAAGTGTCAAACAACAAGTTATAGAGAATGTTAAGGTACACCAAATGAACAATAGTAATGATAATTTTAGTTGAATAATAATTAGAATAATAAAGGATAACTTGTACATTCATCGAAAGGAAATTTTTTCAGCTTTCCAATGAAGCCTTGTTAATAACGATATAACGCACATTTTTTTGATTAGGGTCTTTTAAACACTTCCAAGTGGATTACAGGAAAAGTTTAGTAATGAAATTACAAAGAAACGAGAAGAGATAAGAACATGATGTCGAAGAACAAATTATGAATCGTCCTAAAACACAACTTTTGGATAATAGATATTGCTATAATGATAATTCATTATTTTGAGCAAATTAACAAAAACCTCATCAAAACACCAACTTTTTACCACTTTACAACTTAAAGGTAATTAAAACTAATGAACAGAAAGATATGAGAACACAACTCAATATAAAATTTTCTCACCTTTCCAATGGAACCAAAAGATTTAAAATGCGAAGTATACTTTTCGAGTTAGAGGTATTTTAAGATAAATAAGTTTTTTACACAAAAAGTTCAATAACTCTTTAACGGTTGAGATTCGATAGTATGTGTAGAACGATTTTTTCTCCAAATATGACAGGCAATCATCCCTTAGAGGTTCTTAATCATGAACCAAGCACCCTGTATATATATATATATATATATATATATATATATATATATATATATATATATATATATATATATATATATATATATATATATATATATATATATATATATATATATATATATATATATATATATATATATATATATATATATATATATATATATATATATATATATATAACAATTAATTTTCTTAAAATAGTAAATAATAAACATCACCATTATTATCATGGAAATAATGCATCTCAGCAAGTTCTACAGTTCTTTCTTTGACTCCATTCAATTATCTCTTTTGGTTTCGACGGAAAATCGTTTTTATCACATCGTTTCATATGCAAAACTAACGATTTCGAACCCACTACATTTGTGGCGAGCTCATGCTGTGTTAACTATTAAATAGCAGCAAAATGAAAAGTGATATAGACAAAGTGTCAAATAAAAAGTTATAGAGAACATTAAGGGGCATCAAATGAACAATAGTAACGATAAATTTTGTTGATTAATAATTAGAATAATTAAAAAACTCCAAAAACACAAATTTTGAGTTATTTCGTTAGTAATAAAATCATTTAGTACACTTAACTAAAAGATATTTGTACATACACTGATAGGAAATTTTCTCAGCTTTCCAATGAAATCTTGTAAATAACGATATGGAGCATATTTTTTAGATTAGTCTTTTAAGCACTTGCAAGTCGGTTACAGGAAAAGTATAGTAATGAAATTACAAAGAAATGAGAAGAGATAGAATATGACGTCCAAGAACAAATTATGAATCGTCCTAAAACCCAACTTTTGGGTAATGGATATTGCTATAATCATACTTCATTATTTCGAGAAAATTAGCAAAAACCTCCTCAAAAACGCCAACTTTTAACTACTTTACAGCTAAAAGGTAATTAAAACTAATTACTTAAAAGATATGAGAACACCATTCAATAGGAAATTTTCACATCTTTCGAATGGAACTGAAACATTTAAAATACAAAGTATACTCCATTTTGGATCCCAAAAAACTCCCCCACCCCTCTCCCCTCACTACGCCCTATTGCTAAACTACCTACGCCCATGACATTGACCTAAGGATATTGAATAATTCATCCAAACATACCAATGTGGTAAATCTAAAGTATATTATGTTATTTTGGTATGCTATTTGAAATATGATTGGTACACCCGCAGTGTTGGCCAAAATAATGGTTTTTGGCAATTAATTCGATCTATCGAACTCTGAGCAGCTATAACTTGTTGTAGAGACATTCCAGCACCATGCATCCTTCGTCAAAGTTGTTCAGCATATCCTGAACTACACTCAGGGCCGCCGAGAGGGGGGGGGGGACCGGGGTGTTTCCCCCCGGGCCCGGAGTTTTGAAGGGGGCCCGGATTTTTAACAGAAACTAAAATTTTGACAAATACTATTTCGACAAAAATTTATTTGAGAATGCAATTGAAAATTCAATATCTTGTGCATGAGGTAACTAGAATAGCGAAAATTCTAAACTACTGCATATTTGATATCAACTATATTTATACCAACCCAATTCTCGCATCGAAACAAGATCAGACTCGAGTGGGCATAGCGGAATTTGTACATTGAATGTCATGTACGCAGTTCACCTGGGTTCGAATCCCAACACAGGAATAGAGATTTTTTATAGGAGAATTCTTAATCTGAACTAAGAAGCGAATGACCTTAAGATTAAAATGTCTATAATCGAAACAAAAATATGATCAGACTTGTAAGGGTTAAACAATTAAATGGTTTGATTAGAAGTCATGAGGTTGTCTTCAAATTTCGCCAATATGAAATCGATTTTTAGCATTGAAAATGCTTTACTCCACTATATGGGGCTGAGACTAGGTGTAAAACTAAAATCTAAAACTCGATCCGCGTCGCGAAAATGTGGCATAATTTTAAACGACTGCAGCGTTGTTAATTGTTGATGGAATTGCATCATTTGCAAATGATTGCAACTTTAAATTGGTATTTCAACTGTACACTATTGAAAAATTCGTATTATTGGAAATGCTTTGGAAAAATGTAAGAAGACATACCAAGTTTTCACTCACATTTTATTAATTGTTGAAAGATTTTCATGATTCGAACACCAATCGATTTAGAAAATTGGCAGTAAAAAATTGTTATCAAATTTATCTGTGTGTTTTATTAGCACACTATTGAAAAATCCGTAAATCCGCAGGGAAAACATATACAATTTTCACAAATGTGCGCAACTCTTTCCTTAACACAGACCTCATCTCGACACTCATAAACGTCTTACACATTTCATCGCATGACATAAAAGGAATGTTTCTGACCGAATTAATTCACTGCCATACCTACTCTGCTGATGGAACAAGGTAGGTTATTGCTACTGCGGCTGGTAGGATCTCAGATACATCTTTCATTTGATACGAGCCGTGGAAGGGGAGCGTTTCTGTGTGCTGGGAGGATTTTGCTCGCATTTCCAAGCGACGATGGCGGAACAAATGGCGAATTGCTGGTTTATGCAGTGCGTTTAGTCGTATCGGCAAGTCTCAAATCGTTTCATAGGATTCTCGTCCTGTATCACAAAACAGTTATTGGAAAATCGTCCTTATTATGACGAATATATAATGGAAAAAGAATTGATGAAGAAAATTCCGTTTATTAATTTGTATTAAGTTTGTGCTTGTCGATTCTGTATCTTTACCAGTAAATTATAATATAAGCAAATATTATTCAAATTAATAATTTACAAACTAGAAGTCTTTTGCAAAATGAAAAAACGTGGCAACCATGCCACTAAGCGAAAGCCACCCCAAAAAGAATGATGAAAATATTTTTATTTGTCGTACAAAAGGATGGCCTTCTATCTGCACCAAAATTTATTTATTTATTTTCGTCAAGCATATGTAGACTACATAGAATGGTTTTACAATATTTACTTATATACTATACATTATTTCTACGGTTTAGTTCAGATTTGATTTGTTTTCTAGACATGGAAAGGTCAATTATTACACAATTTTCATTATAATGACGCATCATTCTATTGATGGGGCTATTTTTAGCATAGTTTGTCCTAAAAGATTGTTCTTGGAATAAATTACGAGTTCTTAGTTGTCGGCTAGGTACATAAAATTTTATTTGCGAAAGTAATGATGCGGATTTTACACGTTGAGAAATAATGTCGTTGATAAAGTAAAGCATGGAAAATTCGCGGCGTTCTTTGAGTGTTTGTATATTAATGAGCATGCAACGTGCTTTATACGATGGAAGGGGAAATGTCGTCCAGTTTAGTTTACGAAGCGCGTACAAAATAAATTGTTTTTGGACTGATTCAATGCGTTCTTCGTACAGAACAGTGTATGGGTTCCATACTATGCTGCAATATTCCAAAATTGGCCTGACATATGTATTGTATAATGATTTTATTGTGTAAGGGTCTTCAAAATTGTAGGTGAAACGTTTAATAAAGCCCAGCATACTATTTGCTTTATTTATTATTGTATTATAATGTTCAACAAATGTGAGCTTGGAGTCTAAGATTACGCCTAAATCTCGTATAATTTTGCATTTTTCTACAAGTTGATTGCCTAAGTGTATGTCTATGGGAACATTTGAAATTTTTCTGCTGAAGGTTATTGAGTTGCATTTCTTTACATTAAGTTGGAGTAGACTTTTGCTACACCACGTGTGGAATATATTTATTTCGTTTTGGAATATTTCAGTGTCTTTGACATTTCTTATTTCCATGAAAAGTTTCATGTCATCTGCATATATAAGCACTTTAAGATGTTTGAGTATAAAGGTAATGTCATTTACGTACAAAATAAAAAGAAGAGGGCCTAAGTGGGAACCCTGGGGTACGCCAGTTGATTAAAGAGATCACCTTGTTTCAGTGCTTATTTGACAAAAAATGTTCGTGTGTGTACGTAGCAGAAGCGAATCGCCGGCAAGGTTCGAATCGTTTCAAAGGATTCTCGTCCCGTATCACAAAACATAGTTATCAGCAAACAGTCCTTATTAGGACGAATACATAATGGAAAAAGAATTCAATTAGAAAAATCCTTTCATTAATTTGTATTAATTGTGCGCTTGTTAATTCTGTTCAATTCCCTAGTAACAAATTAGGTTTTAAGGTTGTTTTATAGCCACTCATAAAACTTATATTGCACTTGTAGCGTGCTATAAAACTTCAATTGTTACTTGGGTTACCAGTGAATCATAACATAAACAAATATTCATACATTATACAAAAATCCCTTTTATTAGCTTGTCTTAAATCTGTGCTTGTTAATAATCAATTCTGTATCTTTATCAGTGAACAATAACAATAAAAGTAACAACAAGTAACAAGTAGTCGTGTCTTGTAGACAACCCTCTATTTTTTTTTGATTTATTGAATTTCCAATCTTCGAAAGCGTTGGATTAGTATCGAAAGTAATTATTGAAAAAAAAAAACCCTGCTTAGGGTTGCCACACCGGTTTTTGGAGACGAATTTCGTGTCTTCGTTCAGGTAAATCCGAATTCGCCCGGAAGAATCCATTGGATTATTTTGCTATTTTGCGTTGTCCTTTTCTTTACCAGGAATCGTCCAGCCCTAATTGTTAAGGAGGGCCCCTATTGGTATTGACAAAAAATATTATAAAAGTGCCATTTGGGTTTACTTTACCCCACTGAACCTTCGGTTCAATGGATCATTGTTCCTCACAAAGATTCTCGAAAGAAACTGAAGTGTGATTTCACAACCCGTGTTTGTTTATTGAGGAGCAGAGCAAAGCTCGCTCGGGTTATCCTTCACAGCGAGAGTGGCTGGTGCTTTTAGATTCTTTGTGGGAAGGAAGGAGAGCGAAGTACTACACCCAACTACATAAATCGACAAAACTGTTAACAAATGCAAAAACATACAACTAAATGTGAACGGCACAGAAAGGTGGAGTGCTTTAGCAAAACATTACACTCTATGGTGAATGTGAAGAAAATAAGATATATTTCCTCCTAGTGCTACGAGCTGCATAAGAAATAAAACAGTGCATATTTAGTTGTTTTTAAGCGTTTTATACAATAAAAAGCAATGGAAGCGCTCCAAACTTCTGTCGAGTGATCACTTTAATTCGAAATTGTAATTGATACCCATGTGTCTCTTGAAGTCTATCCCCTGCACAGTAAAACTCTACTGATGAAAGTACTACTAGAGGCGGTAACCCTACCTCTATTTGAGAGCTCAATTGGTCAAATGAGTCATCAAAAACTCTTGATATACCTAAATAATTCGAAATAATCCAAAAATTTAAATTTAAAATTTAATATATTTTGTTTGCCGTTCATTGTTACATAATCCATAAAAAATCATATTCAGATACGAGATGATACCGAAACATTTTTGTCTAGGAGTCGTAGTCAAATGAAGTGGCTTTTTTCGAAGATTTTCTTGCAAGGAATGGAAAAAAGATAAATACGTTTTACAATTCTTTCAAATACGGCCTTTTATCAACATTTTCATTATAACAGCAAATTGCGTACACAACAAGCCCCTTTTATGAGGAATATAGTGTTAATAGTTTTGTTTTGAATTTTATATGTCATAGAGCATGAAGAGATGATCTCTCAGTTCACAATCTTGCAGCTGCCAATTATTCTAAGAAGCATACGTTCAACTAAATTACTAAATTGTGTTTGATTGATTTCGAAGAGAAAATTTAACTCTGCTACCAAACTAAATCAACTAGTTAGCAAGATTAGCTAACTAATGTAGCAAGTTAAATCCGCATACAAAATCTTTTCGTTTTGGAGGAGCGAGCGTGAGATTTTGAACGTCGCTTCCTGAACGTAACGATTTTATTTTTATTTTTGAACTATTTACTAGAAATCAGTTACAACATTCTTGTAAAATATTTTAAGGTGTGCTAACACACCAACACAAATAAAGAATAATTCATGTTTTTATACGATTATGAATGTTTTCGAAACCAGCATAGCGTAAAATCCAACCCCAACCCTTATTTGAAATTTGATCCATGTTTCTCATTTTTTTTATTTTTGCATGGATTTTTTTTATTTTGTTAAAATTTCATTTATCTATTTTTTCAATTTGTTGTTTGTATTTGTATTTCTACAATTTTAAGATTCTGCCTTTTTTATCTATTTCCATTCTTTTATTTTAGCCATCTTTTTACGTTCCTTACATTTGCTTTTTTCTATTGCTATCACTATCACTTACTTTAATTTATAGTTTTTTCTCTGTTATTTCATTTTATTCACAATTTTTCGAGAAAATTCTGCTTTCTTTATTTCATTTTGCTTATTGTTTCATATTTTAATACCCTGCTTTTTTATTTGTTTCTTTTTTCATTCCATCCAATTTTTAGAATTTGTCTATTTACTACTTTTATTCTTATCATAGCCTTTTCTATTTCCGTTTTTTTCATATTTTTTTGCATTTCCATAAGCAATTTTACTTATTCAAATTCATTCCAATTTGTCTTATTTTTTAATTTTTTACCTTTCTCCTATTTTCTTCCTTATGTTTTTAACTTTTCGTTTTTCGTAGTTTTTTTTTTCCAATTGATCGTTTAATATAATTTTATTTATTTCTTATACCTTTTTCTTAAGATTTTATTCGTTATTGTTATTTATTTATTGTTTCCATTTAACCTATTTTGAAAGTACTTTTTCTGTTGACCATTTTCTTGTACGTTTATATTGATTTTTTTTTTATTTTCCTAAAAAACATTTGATCTTTTTTTTTGCACTATGCGCACTTTTCCTTGATTTTACATTTAGTTCGTTGTTTTAATTTATTTCAAATTTCATTTCTAGTGTTTTTCTATTCTTTAAATAATTTAATTCATTTTATTCATTTTCTTAGTGTTAATTTCTCCATTTTTTGTGTTTCTATAGTATACCATGTTGGCTTTTTCCTACTATCTTTGTTTTTCATTTTGTCTGTTTGCTCCGTTTTTATTCATTATCCAATTTTCTTTACTTTTTGTCTTTTTATCATTCCACTTTTCCAGTTTTTCAAAATTTTCCGGTTCGTTCATTTATTTTAATTTCTCTATGGTTATTTTATTCTTGTCTTTTATATACACTCCTGTAATTTTATGCATTCTTAACGTTCTATTTACTTTTTCTATTGCTTTAAATATGTCTTGTTTTAAATGTTAAATAAATTTTATTATTCTTGATTTATCGAGTTTTTCAGTTTTATGCATTTTTTATATTAATGTTTGTATTCTTTTTAGTAGTTTTTCTTTCATTTTTATTTATTCATAAATTTTTTTCCACTTTCTTATCGATTTTTCATTATTTTTAACATTTGTTCAATAATGTTCGAATATGTTTTTTTCTAGTTTCCTGTTTTCTTTTATCAAATTTTTATAGGTTTTATTTTGGTTTTTCTAGATTAAACATTTTTTGACAATTGACATTAATTTGTTTATTTGGTTGATTTTGTTGTTTTTAGCTCTTTTTTACATTCTTTTAATATTTAGTTTTCTTATTGTTTTTCTTTTATTTTATGTTTCTTTGCCGTTGATCGCCGTTTAGATATTTTTAATTTTTGTAATAACTACATTTTTAATCTTTCCATTTCCGTACTTTTATAAATACTATTGACAAAAATGACGCTTTTCAAAGTCACCTAAACTGTCGAAAAGGTATTTAAAAAAAACTCCCACAGTAATGAATTTCAAACATTAACTTTTTTGTACTGTACACAGTGGTGGGGGCCCGTACGTTGGACCCCCTGGGCCCGTATTTTCTCTCTGCGGCCCTGACTACACTTCTATCTAATTGTTGGTATACTGCAGGAAGAATTGTAGTCTGTAAAATTAAAAATGCAAAAAAGTAGGTTTTCTCATAGTAATTTCCATACAAATTTCAAACGCAATGCACTACGCCGGGTCAAATCCAATCGACCCCAAATTTTGCACAGTTGTTTAGGACCCCAAATGGAACCAAAAAAGTGCTGTGCTGAAAAACCCACCCTAATATATATATATATATATATATATATATATATATATATATATATATATATATATATATATATATATATATATATATATATATATATATATATATATATATATATATATATATATATATATATATATATATATATATATATATATATATATATATATATATATATATATATATATATATATATATATATATATATATATATATATATATATATATATATACATGTCCCGCCGTTGTAAATGTATTATCTGTGATAAAGGCGCCAAATAAAATTCACGACAGTCTAGTTCAGTCACCGCCGACGGTGGTCGATCGACCGCACTTTGTGTCTTTATACCTTTATATCACAGTCCGTCTTTGTTTCGATGTTTGTGCCCTGTTCGTTTCGTCCGGCTATTGGAAAGCAGGAAACGGGTCCTTCCGCTGAGAACGATCATATGGTGCCGTGACGAGGATACCGCCGTGCCACGACAACCTGCCGACCAATTATTCAAGTGGAATTCATTTAAAGATAATCGGTTACGATTCTATTTCGCGTCACTTCAGCTATGCCGGTGTGGGCAAGTATGCAGCCGCTTAGCAATATTATCCCCCTGCAGAGCCAAGCCGGTGTGGGCGTAGTTGCAGCCGCTTAGTGGAATGCATTACTCCAGCGGAATCAACTCCCAGTTGCACCGATCGCAACTACCCCAAATGCATTCATCAAAAGCAAGTGCTCCGTCGAAGTAAATCGCTGAATGCCATCATGTCATCACAATGGAATACCACCGTCCAAAGTTACTACAATGGAGGAAACATGTCGAAGTTCATTTCGAAAGTTTTGCAGTACCCGTCATTTGACTTCATTAAACCAATCATGAAGCTGTAGACCAAAAAACATTCGTTTTGGTGGGGGAGTATGTTGCGGCAGAGCGCAATATGTGCATATGCCCTCGCCATTGTACATGAATTATCTGTGATAAAGTGCGTCAAATAAAATTCACGACAGTCTAGTTCAGTCACCGCCGGCGTGGTCGATCGATCGCCTATATATCACAGTCCGTCTTTGTTTCGCTGTATATATATATATATATATATATATATATATATATATATATATATATATATGTATATATATATATATATATATATATATATATATATATATATATATATATATATATATATATATATATATATATATATATATATATATATATATATATATATATATATATATATATATATATATATATATATATATATGTATATATATATATATATATATATATATATATATATATATATATATATATATATATATATATATATATATATATATATATATATATATATATATATATATATATATATATATATATATATATATATATATATATATATATATATATATATATATATATATATTGAATGGTTATCTTCTCATTAAAAGAATTTTCATGAAAAGTAAAAAAAATCATTTTGATACAAATACTCTCTTGCGCAATTGAAATGTCAGAAATTGTCAATTTTCAACGGCCTATTGATTGGCTTTTACTTAATTAAATACTCTTTCCTGAAAAGAGGCAGTATTTGCCATTTTGCAATCTTGACAGACCCCTTCTTTGCATTTAAAATTTCCTAAACTGCACTTTGATTAAAAATTCTTTCCTGAAAAGGTGAAAAATTCGCTATTTTACACTTAGCGAATCTAGTTTTTTTAACGACTGCAACCTATGCCTTGGTGGATATCGGTCCGTCCCGCGAGGCAAACTTTGCAAAATCTTACGAAATGGCGACTATCTGTCAATTAAACACCGATCTTCAGGAGGACGCTAAAGTTTTGTGCATGTGTGTCTCAAAAAGTGTGATGTTCTCTAATTTGTCTACTTCTAAAAAAATATTTTCCTGCCAGTGCGTTTGAGTCGTCTATATCTATACTAAACCAATTTAGAATTAGAACCGCTTTTTGTCTTGTTCCTATTATTCTTCCCTTCGTCTCCTAGGTCTGAAGCGGATCAATCGACTATTAATAAATATGATAAAAGATGCCAGCAGTATTCGCAAATACTTCATTCACTACAACTGTGCTATATTTCTTCTCGATCTTATAACAGAATTTGAAAATCTTTGTTCTAAAAAGTCGATATTGGTAGTTGTTATGATGTACAATACATCAGGAAAATATGCTAGAGTAGTAACAATATTTTTCAGTTCCACAGATACAATCTCCCTTTATTGGATACTTCAGAGTTACTCGCATCTGCTCTCGGAGACCACCAATCGTCCAAACGACTCAATCTGCTCGAACCGAATGCACATTTCAACCACTGAGCATTCAACTCGAATATACCGAGGAAGCGATTTGTTATTTCCAAGAACCAAAGCTCGAGTGAAACAATCAACATTCTCGTTAACATATCCAAGCTTGACAGCTAGCAGAAGTCACATATATCTCCACCCAAGCAAAGTGATCAATTCACTTGTAAGTAGGACCACTCATCCACAAACCAGTCATGAACACATCCGTACCAACGAGTCTGGATCATGCCAGACGAAGGCCACAGGTCCAGCACCAACTTGTCCCATCTCAGTAAAAAAAAATAGACTTGTGCCTGTCCCTAACTCTTTGAAAGCTCTATTTAATCAGAGATCACTAATTGGTTGATAAAAAGAAACATCAGTCGTTTTCTACTCAGACCAAACAATACGTATTGCGTATCCCTGCATATTAAAATCTCCGCTATCAGTTTCTAGCTTATCAAACTGAATAAGCAAAATTAATATACTTTGTATAGTGGCACTACCCGGGGGAACTTGGCCATATACCAATTGCTCCATTGCCAATGTGATGTGATATATGAACCGGGATATTATTTGATGATATCTAAAAAACATACAATCCTATAAAAACCATTACTCAACATTATTGATTTTCAACTACCATAACTTGAATTTTGAATAACAACTCATTTCCTAAAATTGAAAAATGCGCGATTTTTGCACAGATGGCAGATCATCCCCATTTGCATTGCAAATATCCAATGCCATTTATTTTCAGCTGCTGTTACTAAATACCTATTAAAAATATATATTTTTTTGTTTCGATTATAGAGGTTTTAACCTTAAGGTCATTCGCCTCTTCGGGTTAGAAAAATCTCTTATGAAAAATTTCTAACCCTATGTGCGGGGTCGGGACTCGAACCCAGGTGCGCTGCGTACAAGGCAATCGATTTACCAATACGCTACGCTCACCCCCTAAAATATATATTTTTTTTGCACGGTTTCTCGAAATAATACGTATTTTTTTTTGCACGGTTTCTCAAAATAACTCGGATTTTTTTTACACGGTTTCTCGAAATAGCACGGATTTTTTTTGAACGGATTTTTGTTCACGGGATGATCAAATCATTAAACTGGTATATCGAAAAAGGTATTTTATACATAAAATCGTGTTATTTTGCAAAACCGTGCAAAAAAAGTCGTGCAAAAAAAACCGTGCAAAAAAGTGCGTGCAAAAACAGAATCCGGTGTATCTTGTTAGGTCGTCTTGCATAACTAGACCGTATTTGTTACCCCAATCGGATTCTGGTAATACCACAATGTCCATATATAACTTTTCAAATGGTTCGGACGATGTGGTTGTTATTTTCATTGGAATTTTGTTGGTTCGTCCAATCTTGTTCTTTTGGCACGAATCACATTGTTTGACGTAGTTCTCTACATCTCGTCGCATATTTTTCCACTCGAATAGTGGGCTTATGCGTTTCAACATTCTTTTACTGCCGACATGTCCGCCCAGCGGAGAATCATGAAACTCTTTAGGAATGGTTTCTCTTTCTTCTACTGGTACATGCATTCGGTCTTTTTCTGGCGCAAAGAGGGTGAATACCTTATCAAATTTCCCTGCTATAAATCATAAAATGTTTGTTTCTGGTGACGTTTGTATGTTTCTGATGTTTCCTTCAATTTCCAAATAGAGATTAAAGGTCTATGATCTGTGTAGACGATAAATTTCTGATTATAAATAAAATGTTTAAATCTATTCACTGACCATACAATTGCGAGTAATTCTTTCTCTATCGTATGGTATCTTCTTTCTGCACCTACCAGACCTCTGCTCGCATAGGCTATGGGTCTATCGGTGGACTTTTCATTAGAGAGTACTGCACCAATGGCATACTCGCTTGCATCTGTTGTGATCACAAACGTATCTTTGTAGTTGGGTCTTACCAAGACTATTTGAAGTTAAAAAATCTTTCAAATGTTCGAATGCTTTCTGACATTCATTAGTCCAAATAAATTTTACATTTTTCAATAGCAGGTCGTTCAATGGTTTACGTTTTTCTGCTATTTGTGGTATGAATTCACCGTAAAAATTAACCGTTCCTTTAACTGTTTTTGGCACAGTCATTTCTTTGATGGCCTTTATATTATCCTCCATTGGCCGAATGCCTTCAGCATCAATTGCATGTCCTAGATATTTAATTTCGGTTCTTAAAATTTGGCATTTTCCTGCCTCAATTTTCAAATTGTGTCGGCGCATAGCCTTCAAAACTTTTATGAGGTTTTCATTGTGTTCCTCAATAGTTGAACCGTAAATGATAATATCGTCTAGGTAAACGATAGCTTTCACACCTTCAATTTCATACAATATTGTGTTCACCAACTTCTGAAATGTCGATGGACTATTTCTAAGGCCCATAGGCATTCTTGTAAATTCAAAATGCCCTTTAGGGGTTGAAAAGGCTGTTTTAGCCGCATCTTTTGGGTTAATTGGGACTTGATTAAAACCTGATTTCAGGTCCAATGTTGAAAAATATTTAGCTCCTCCGAGATTATCAAGTATCTCGTCGATCAGTGGGATCGGATATACAAACGGTTTTGTTATTAAATTCAGCGCTCTAAAGTCAACCACGATTCTATACTTTTTATTTCCTTTTCCATCGTCCTTTTTGGGTACGCACAAAATCGGTGCATTCCAAGGACTTTTACTGGGCTTAATAATGCCTTGCTTCAACATTTCCTCGATTTCTGCATTTATATGCTTTTTTGTTGCTTCGGGAAATCTATATTGTCTTTTATTTATTGGTACGTTCGACGTCGTCTCTATTTCATGGACCGCCGCGTCTGTAGTTGTTAGATGGTCACCTTTTTGGTAAATCACTATATTCCGCCATTATTGATTCCATGACTCGGAGATTGTTTCTTTTCAAATGATCCAAATTAAAGTTCTCTAATAATTTTTCAGTTCGTTCATTACCATGTAACTGATCGTACTTTTCATTGTCAACCAGACTATAGTCCTGGTTGTCATCCAAGTTTTCTAAAACCTTTTCTTCATAGTAGGAATCCATGTAATTTTTTTCGTTGGACTCATTCGTGTAATTCTTTTTATAGTAATCTTTCTTATTTGTACCATAATCATTAAAATCTATCCTATTTACTGATCCGCATTCCGGGATCATGCTAGTCATGCACTTTCTTCTGTGAGATGTGTCTGATTCAATCAAACTTTTCCTTGACGTTTTATTGTTATTTCTGTTTCCTATTAGTTTGGTCATATCTGTTATATGATTCATTTCTTCGTTATTATACTGTGTCTTATCATCAGTGTATTTTGTAATTGCCTCTGTCTGGCATGCCTTCTCGGCCAAAATTTCGCATTTTCGCGTCATGTTTGAGGGCATTTCATCCCTTGCTATTTTATTTTGATATCTATTATTCATCCCATCCCTTCCTCCGGGGGTCTTGTTACGTACTTCTTCAATGTTTTCAGTTGAATTCATGTCATCCGCGTTGTTGGGAATATTTTCCTCTCTTGACGCAAAAGTATAAGGACTTTGTATTTTATCTCCATTTGGCTCATTGTCGCACTTATTCGATTTACGGAGGGCGATGTAGTTCAATTGCTGAGATATAAAAATTGTACATTCCTTAAGAAATTTCGCTCCTATAATTCCCAGCACGCACAAATCCTGTACAATATAAAATTTTATTGGATACTTCGATTTCCCAATTATTAATGTGGTTTCTACTGACCCAATAGTTTCTGATTGTGTCAGATTAAAACCCGTAATTTATAACTTATCCCGATAGTTAATAAATCTGGCTCCAATTTTCGAGACCGTATTCCATCTTATTACATTAAGAAACGCTCCTGTATCAAGCATATATTTAATTCTAATGTCAGTCCTTTCTATTGAGGCGATATTTACTAGTAATTGATGATTTCTGGTACATTCTATGTCCAGTTTTTCATATGGAGGCATGGTTCCTTGGAATTGATTACTCGTGTTTTCTTGCAATGTGGTGGGCCGTCCGTGGCCATTATATCGTATATTGAGCGACTTAGTACTCAGTCGTTGTCTAGTTGTATTAAAATTTCTTAAATTCTTATTTGTGCTTGTTTTACTGTATGTACCGCAATTTACGCCTACTTGTATATTATTATTTCCGTAGTGACCCACATTAGGGTAGCAATCTAGTTCTCGAATTATCTTGTTTTGTTGATAATTTCTACGTTGTACCTTTGTATTTATATTACCATTATAATCTTCCCATTAAGTTCCCGCATATGCTCGCGGTGCATGCTCGAAATCATTTTCACCTCTTTCTGGTCAATTTTTTTTCTCAGGAAGCTCATAGTGCCTTTTTACATTTCTTATAAAAGAAATGTATAGAATTCGCTCAAATTTTCAAGATTTTTTCCGAGGCCCGGAGGGCCGAGTCTTATATACCAATCGACTCAGCTCGACGATTTGGGACAATGTCTGTGTGTGTGTGTGTGTGTGTGTGTGTGTGTGTGTGTGTGTGTGTGTCTGTGTGTGTGTATGTAACGGACAAATTCTCATTCGTGTTTCTCAGCAATGGCTGAACCGATCTTATCCAAACCAATTTTAAATGAAAGAACGAAAAAACAGTATGAACGCTATTAATTTGTTTTTGATTCTGATGTTTAGTTTTTAAGATATGAATGTTTGAATGCGTAAAAATGGCGTTTTTTGCAGCTTTTTTAAATTATCTGCCGAAATTGACAATCTAGATTAACAATTTATATGTTTTTAGACAGCTTTAATGAATACCTTGCGAACAAGCTATAGATTGTTGAAATCGGACTATTATCAAAAGAGATATTTAACTTTAAATGCGGACGAAAGATTTTTATCATTTCCCATTGCCAGAAATATGACCAAAAACATGTAATCTATTATTAACGCCAAAACGGCTTATTTTAGGTCCATAGTATCTTCGGAGAATTTAATGGAGGTAATATGCCCTTTCTATTGGTATTGTGCTTTTGCTGATTAATCCCCCTATGAGTGAGATATTTTCTCAAATTTTCTTGGAAGTGATTATAACGAAATGATGCCTTCAGCAAATTTGTAGCTCTTACTTTTGCGAATAACTTTACTGAAGACTTCAAATATCTATTTTGAATACTTTAAAAGTTATGGCTTGTTGTTTGTGGATTACTCTTCGTCGCCTATTTATTGTTCAATATAGTAATAATCCATTGAAATAAGCCAAACATTATTTCGATAAATCGAATTTTGTATTTCATTTTTCTATCTACAACCGATAGAAATAGTCACCGAACACTTCCAAGTTGTCTGGAAGGAACTTGATAACTTATCAGTGCAAAAATGTTCATTTGTGCGAACCTTCTGACTGCAATTTTTCTAACTTATGACCATCGGATCGATCTGAAACCTTTCGGAAAATGAAAAGCGAAATAAATAACTCCAAGCAACGGCGTAGCCAAGAGAAGGTTTTGGCGTTTAACACCATACAGCCCCCCCCCCCACTCCAAAAAAAAAATATTGGATTGGAGTTGAAAATTTATTGATGCCAACTGATTTAATTCAATATTACAATAACATTATCTGATCCGTAGATTGATAACCTGTTGTTGTAAACATCATGAGGACTTTTGATAAATTGTCGGAATGGGGTCCTGATATGTAACTGATCTATTGGTCTTGATTTCACAGTTGTCTAATAGCATCAATATCAAATTCCTGCCTGAAAACATTCCAATAGAAAATTCTAGAGTTCTGTAATCAATCATAATCCTCAGATTTCTTTTCAAATTTTCAGCTTTTTTCCTATACAATATTACGAAAGCTTATTAAACAATTTTTCCTAATAAGTTTGTGAAAATTATAAACTATTTGAAATTTTTTAATAGTTTTATTTTTTATTTAACCGTGATTTTTTAATAAATAGTGACCATCGCTTCACAACGTAGTCTATTTTTTATGGCTTGCGGTGAGCACGATCTCTCGAATTGCTGAACTGAAAATTATGGAATAGAAATTAATTTTTAGTATTCTTTACAGACCCGCTGGTGCCCTAAGACGATTTCGCTAGATTTTTAGAGCACTGTGCACTAGACTGCCCAGAAAAATGATGAATTTTTGAAAACTCAATCGGCCCACCCCTGAGTCGATTCCTGGTCCCACCAGGAGTACTTGCACCAAATTTGAAGCAAATCGGACAAGTCTAACTACCGGACCAACGTGCCTGAAGTTTATATTGGATTTTTCAACAATTTACATAGAGAAAACTCACTAGCTCGTATTTTCGCCGCTAGGTGGCACTGTACACATCGTATTATCACTGTAAGTGAAAATAAGAAAGATATTTTAATTATCCACAACTTTGTCGAAGACTGCTAGTACATCCGGCTATGTTAAAATAAGTTATTAAACTTATAACGAAGTGATGTCTGAGTCAGTTTTGCATGGGGCCTAGCAGTGCATGGTTGTGTATCAGTACTCGAGTCCCGCGAACTACATATTTTTGTGAAATAATGGTTAGATTTAGCCGAATAGTATGTTTACAAGAATTATAGTAAATAATACGAGTTATGTTTTGGTTAGAAAATTTTAGTTCCACCTGTGACTGCATAGAGGGCGCCACTACTAACTTTTCATAGAGAAGAGATAGAGTATCAAGATGTTCAGAAGAAATACTGAAAAATGCCTGTTCTATAACTTTGTAGAAGACACCAAATTTCTATCTCTCTCCGTTGAAAAGTTTGTGTTGGCACCCTCTATGTGGTAACAGGTGGAACTAAAATTTTCTAATCAAAGCATGACTCGTATTATTTACTATAATTCTTTTGAACATACCATTGAGCTAAACCTAACGATTATTTCACAAAAATGTTTAGTTCGTGTGAATCGAGTACTGATACACAACCATGCACTATTAGGCCCCATGCAAAACTGACTCAGACATCCCTTCGTTAAAAGTTTAATAACTTCTTTACGTTTTAACGACATTCAATTAGCTAGAGATTACTGGGTAGGGAAAGTTATGAAACTTAGAGCCATAGTACTCAAGTGAGAGCAAGGATGTGAAGTAAACAGATCGGAAAACTAGAAGTGGCAGGGTCATTAGAACAAGCCCGCACGATATTAAGCCTGTTCTAATGACCCTGCCACTTCTAGTTTTCCGATCTGTTTACTTCACATCCTTGCTCTCACTTGAGTACTATGGCTCTAAGTTTCATAACTTTCCCTACCCAGTAATCTCTAGCTAATTGAATGTCGTTAAAACGTAAAAAAGAAAATGTGACTAACATAGTCGAAATAAAAAAAATTTAATAACTTCTTTTAACAAAGTCGGATTTACTTGCAGTCTTCGACTAAGTTGTAGACAATTCAATTATCCTTCTTATTTTCACTTACAGTGATAATACGATGCATACAGTGCCACCTAGCGGCGAAAATGCGTGCTGGTGGGTTTTCTCCATCTAAATTGTTGAAAATTCCCATACAAACTTCAGGCCCGTTGGTCCGGTAGTTAGACTTGTCCGGTGGGACTAGGAATCGACGCAGAGGTGGGCCGATAGGGGTCATTTTTTCCTGTCACCCTACTGTGCACCCAGTGCATTAACGCAAGTGACGGAAGGTTATCGAAAAGTTTCGTGAAAATGAAAGTTCCAGTAATGATGATGATTTTTCCAAACGGTTCGTTTTCGTGAGGTTTTTATTTGTTCTTTGGCATTAGAATTAGCGATAATAATTCAAATCAAGAATACTACTGGGAAGTCACCTTTAAAAAAAAGTCGATGTCGAAGTAAAATTTGAAACTATGCACGCATGCACTTCAGAGATAGCGTGATATCAGGAGCTGCGATTTCATTTCAACGCTTTTTTTGTGAAAAGGGCGATACTTACAAATGTAAACATAGGGCTTTTTTCTTACATGCGAATGAGGGCATTGAAACGCAACAAATTAACCTAAAAATTTTGATTCTACGATATTGCTTTCTTAAACTACAGCAAAAAATACAACGGGCGAAACTGTATTTTTGTTTGTTTATTTAAAGCTTCGCCCTCCACGCTCCATGCAAACAAACAGGGCGATACTTTTTTTGCGAGCAGTTTAGAGGCGAAACTGTTATTTTCGTATTTTTTAGGATTATCAAAATGATACCAGCTGTAAATAGTAACAATGATCTCTATTGAAAAAACCCGGACGAAATCGGTGGTGTAAAACGGTAGTTATTGTAAAAAAAACGTAAGGGCGATACTTCAATGCTGATAGATGGGACAACAAATTCTAATTTAATAATTTCAAATACTTTATGAAGTTTTGGGTTTCGATCACTGAATCATGCAATCTAGGATGTCAAAAAACACAATAGTTCTTAAATAGGAAATAAAACCAAGTCTGGAAATATTCACTGTTGATTTTCTTTGAATGGTATCACTGCTAGTATCGCCCTTTTCAAGAAAAAGCGTTGATTTCTTAGTTCTCAATCGCGTTGGAAATTTGAGTAAAATATAAAATTCAAATCGATTCAAAAAAAAATTGGTTTTTTTTGTTTCGGTACAATATATAACCCCTTTAGGAAAATTCAGTTTTCCCACCACAATTTAGATATTTTATTAACAGAGCATTAACAATAATTCGTAGCTATGTCTATTTTATGGGCCATTTTTTCGCTTTCCATTGATTTGGTTTGAGATTTCTAGCACTAATGTTGTCCTATGCTGATTTGAGCGATTCTCTGAGTCCTGCCACTATCCCATGTAGTATGTGTTATCAAAAACATCGCGAAGCATCAAGTTCTAAATGCTCTCAAACGATATAATAGCCGAAGAGTGATAAGAGTTATAAGAAATGTCTCATCACACTGTTAGGTGGATTAAACACGTTTTTTACCATTTTTTTGGTAACCAATTTTGTTAACGACCTATTGAGTGAATTTGTCAACAGTTTTTTCGGCATTTAATTAGCAAGGGACTGGAAGGTGAAGTATATTTTTCAATATTTAGAGCCATAGTACTCAAGGGAGAGCAAGGTGTTGAAAGGAGAAAGTTTAGAAAAGCGTGGAAGGATCATATATGCAAGCTTAGAGCTCACCGGCGACTTAACCTTTTGTCTGCTACCGTAGGGGTCAGGGTCTTTTGGCATTAGAAATGCGAATCACCTGAGTCTACGGCATGTCCGAACAAGCGTAAAGTAACTTGTTACTTCATGCTGTCGGAACCGACAATCATAGTGCCTACCTTCCTCTGTGTATTCATATTGGCCTGTGTTTCCTATATTTTTGTTTGGTTCCCCTTGTCGCTTATCAATAGCTACTCGCGCTAATTCTAATACTTCCAGTCTCTGTTCAATTTCATCCAAATACTGGCTTTCGAAATCTACTTTCTCTAAGTAGTCGAGCAATTGCGTTAGTGGCACATTCTGGTCAATAATAATAATTTTAAGTCTCCATTTCGCAATCCTGCTATAAAATGCAATCTAAGACTAATAAGTATTGGCCCGTCCCTGATTCTAGCCCCTTCATTGTAAAACTCAAGTTGCTCTTATATTCTAATCACTTGAGTTTTGTATTCTTTAAATGATTCCTCCGGGTTTTGTCGAAGGGTCTCAATCTTTAAAATAACTTCTTCTATAGGCTCCCATCTACTAAATTTACGTATTAAATTTTCTTTTAATTCCGGCCATGTATCAGCCTTTTTGCTTAATAATTGCGCCGCTGCTTTCTGTTTTAATTTTAAGAGTACCACATATAACAATTCATTTCGTGACACACCCTCAGGTATTTGTTTGTTAAAATGTTCTATATAAGCTAGATGAATGCATCTAGCTCATCGGTAGACCCATCAAATTCTGGAATACATTGAATTGCTTCCGTCTTTGGAAACTTGTAATCCATCTTTTCAGAATAGAATACATATTTAATATGGTTGCTAGCTATTACTAAGTATAATTGGAAGATTAACTGGATTAAATCCTTTTATTATTATATTTTTATATTTATTGAAATATTTTCGTTCCACAGCACACTCTGCTGCCATGCGATTTTTAATAAATTTTTCAATATTATTAATTTATCCATTTTTCAATAATAGTGTATTCTTTTATTATTAATTTTAATTGCCCCTAATTAATAAATTTTAGTGGTATGAAAACTTTATTGACTTCTAACAATCAATAAAAAACGAACCACCCTAATCTTGCTCACAGCTATATATTTCCAACGCATTATGGTCCATTCAATTATATTTTAAATTTCTTCTCCGGTGTTTTCAAACAAATCGATATACAAATATTTTGTCACTTTTCTCTTTACTATGTTTGAATAAAATTCAGTCATGCAGCTTATTCAAATAATCTTGATGCCTTCGAGGCAAGTAATTGAAAATTGGTATTGTAATTGTATCTTTATTTCGTTTAATTGTGCTCAGCACATCGAGAAACGAATTATAGTTTATATAATTTTTACCGCGTGAAATTTTTTGATCGTTTTCTTATTGGATTACTTTCAATAACTTATAGTATTGAAATTTAGAGTTTATGTTATTTAATCATTTCTGGGTAATCATAATTAAGCCATCCTGATGCGTTCAACTTGTTCAAGTCGCAAAACTTAACCATGGTCAAGGCTAGCTAAAAATACGTCATAGCTGTTGCTCCAATTGATGGGTTTGCTGTTTACTATTTCGTAATCATCATTAACCTGGGTTTCAACTCCTGTATGAGCACAGCTGATTCGAAAAAATGCTGACTATGTTTTTTTTGACTACCATTAGTTTCCATGCTATGTTCACTCGCGCGACTCAGCGCGCAGGTTTGTGCAAAACGGTTTAATTATTTGTCATCGGTATCTAGTTTCATTTGGTTCTTGCTCGCTTGCGCGAGACATAGGGTGATGGATATATTTCCACGAGTGTTTTTCGATCGCGTTCAATTTCCTCTACCATAGTGTTTAATATTTGAGTTTCGTAAAATTGATCATGGTCAATGGTCTCTCATTTTACGGGTTATGTACACACTTAGAAAAATTCTTGTAATTTTACGTCATCTTAAGCCGACATATGCCAGCGAACAAAATGACTGATTATTATGTTCATTCTTATTTTTACAAGACGCCAAATTATTCAAAACGTAATTTTACAGTTATTTAAACAATAACGATGTAATTTAATCACATGGATAATTTTGGTGAAGTAATGCAATGTACAAAACTAACCGTTTCTTCGAAAAAACGAAAATAGCCAGATGTAGTTCCTATGATCCTACTATCGTGGCGTAAACGCTCAATAAAGTTAATCTTTTTATATTGTCCCTGCGTATGTATAAAAGAAAATTTCTTTTTCTCACTTACCTGAGCTGCATTGTTGATCTGCTCGTTAGTTCCTGTCGAGATGATGTAGACCACTATTTCTACAGCACATGGAGCGCCACTAGTTCCACAGCACAACTTTACGTGATGCAAAATCTGTAGGAAACACTTTCCAAACTCGTAGCAAGCGCATATGTATTTGTGGAGATCGTTGACGCACTCTGTCATAGTTTTGCGAACAAAGAAACTTGCACTGAATCGATTGGATCTGCTGAGTGTTTGCCTTTTTCCACATTTAAGCTATCGCATTTTTCGTGATTTGCTATTTTCCTTCAGTTTTCAACATCAATATTACACAGACAATTTACGCATTTTTTTCATCATATTCAATATTAACACAATCATAAATCGTCGAATTTCTGCTTTTCTCGAATCTAGTCGAGGTGACTACACTTATGGTTAAGGTTTTGGCGTTTCCTAGCCTTTCACTTTTGCGGCTTTAAGTTTCCGCTGTCACCAAATGCGGAGTAACGCTTACGCAACGCGGCACAATTAGTTAACGGATCCGCGGAAATAAAGAAATGATGTACACTATATATTTTCCCTACTTTTTCTTACACGATCTCACTTCCTAAACTACCCTACTGTGCGATTCTTTCGCGCCTAATTAATCTACTACTTAAATTGATCTCGGTTGTTGGGAGCCAGAGGTACGCATAGTACATGGGGCCCAGCCTCGATCGTGTTAATTGAAAAAGAAAAAAAGCCTTGATTCTAAATCTTCTGAAGTTTATTATATATATATATATATATATATATATATATATATATATATATATATATATATATATATATATATATATATATATATATATATATATATATATATATATATATATATATATATATATATATGTATATATATATATATATATATATATATATATATATATATATATATATATATATATATATATATATATATATATATATATATATATATATATATATATATATATATATATTGAACAGCCCCACAATTGTAAACACATAAAATTGCGCAACCAACAATTCTGAGGTTGACCTGAAAGAACTCGCCACTAGCGAATTTGCAAACGCAGCGGCTTAAGTCTCGTGCACATAGCATAACGAATGTGAGTTATTGTGTTGCTCGTAGAATTAATGATTATTTATAGGTATACGCGGTAAATAATTGATTTCCAATGACACCGGCGGCAGGTGTTTTTATGATTGTATAGAATTTGGCTGTGCCAATATTAATTAAAGTAATTATTTACATAGGCGTGGCGTTTTCATGATTGTGAGCCCATCGATATAAATGCATAATGTATCTTAGTAAGATTATGTATGTTCGGGAAATAGAGCGTTCAACTACTTACGAATAGCTTTAGTTAGAACAGGAAAACACGAGGTTCTAGCGAGAGCCGAAGGCTCACTAACACTAAACCACTTAGGAAGTACTCACGTTCGGGGAACCTACGGAAAATAATAGAAGACAGCAAGAGTTACTTTGGGATAGAGGAGAATAGGAATACATTAACACAAAAGTTACATACGAAGGAGAAAGATAGAAAGCCATGCGACACTAATACAAATATAATGTCAATCGCAAGCTGAACAGGGACAGATAGTCAATAATTGTAATTTTGCTGAAGTAAGCAAGAAAGTTACTATATAAACTTCAGAAGATTTAGAATCAAGGCTTTTTTTCTTTTTCAATTAACACGATCGAGGCTGGGCCCCATGTACTATGCGTACCTCTGGCTCCCAACAACCGAGATCAATTTAAGTAGTAGATTAATTAGGCGCGAAAGAATCGCACAGTAGGGAAGTTTAGGAAGTGAGATCGTGTAAGAAAAAGTAGGGAAAATATATAGTGTACATCATTTCTTTATTTCCGCGGATCCGTTAACTAATTGTGCCGCGTTGCGTAAGCGTTACTCCGCATTTGGTGACAGCGAAAACTTAAAGCCGCAAAAGTGAAAGGCTAGGAAACGCCAAAACCTTAACCATAAGTGTAGTCACCTCGACTAGATTCGAGAAAAGCAGAAATTCGACGATTTATGATTGTGTTAATATTGAATATGATGAAAAAAATGCGTAAATTGTCTGCGTAATATTGATGTTGAAAACTGAAGGAAAATAGCAAACCAGTCACGAAAAATGCGATAGCTTAAATGTGGAAAAAGGCAAACACTCAGCAGATCCAATCGATTCAGTGCAAGTTTCTTTGTTCGCAAAACTTTGACAGAGTGCGTCAACGATCTCCACAAATACATATGCGCTTGCTACGAGTTTGGAAAGTGTTTCCTACAGATTTTGCATCACGTAAAGTTGTGCTGTGGAACTAGTGGCGCTCCATGTGCTGTAGAAATAGTGGTCTACATCATCTCGGCAGGAACTAATGAGCAGATCAACAATGCAGCTCAGGTAAGTGAGAAAAAGAAATTTTCTTTTATACATACGCAGGGACAATATAAAAAGATTAGCTTTATTGAGCGTTCACGCCACGATAGTAGGATCATAGGAACTACATCTGGCTATTTTCGTTTTTTCGAAGAAACGGTTAATTTTGTACATTGCATTACTTCACCAAAATTATCCATGTGATTAAATTACATCGTTATTGTTTGAATAACTGTAAAATTACGTTTTGAATAATTTGGCGTCTTGTAAAAATAAGAATGAACATAATAATCAGTCATTTTGTTCGCTGGCATATGTCGGCTTAAGATGACGTAAAATTACAAGAATTTTTCTAAGTGTGTACATAACCCGTAAAATGAGAGACCATTGACCATGATCAATTTTACGAAACTCAAATATTAAACACTATGGTAGAGGAAATTGAACGCGATCGAAAAACACTCGTGGAAATATATCCACCACCCTATGTCTCGCGCAAGCGAGCAAGAACCAAATGAAACTAGATACCGATGACAAATAATTAAACCGTTTTGCACAAACCTGCGCGCTGAGTCGCGCGAGTGAACATAGCATGGAAACTAATGGTAGTCAAAAAAACATAGTCAGCATTTTTTCGAATCAGCTGTGCTCACACAGGAGTTGAAACCCAGGTTAATGATGATTACGAAATAGTAAACAGCAAACCCATCAATTGGAGCAACAGCTATGACGTATTTTTAGCTAGCCTTGACCATGGTTAAGTTTTGCGACTTGAACAAGTTGAACGCATCAGGATGGCTTAATTATGATTTCCCAGAAATGATTAAATAACATAAACTCTAAATTTCAATACTATAAGTTATTGAAAGTAATCCAATAAGAAAACGATCAAAAAATTTCACGGGGTAAAAATTATATAAACTATAATTCGTTTCTCGATGTGCTGAGCACAATTAAACGAAATAAAGATACAATTACAATACCAATTATCAATTACTTGCCTCGAAGGCATCAAGATTATTTGAATAAGCTGCATGACTGAATTTTATTCAAACATAGTAAAGAGAAAAGTGACAAAATATTTGTATATCGATTTGTTTGAAAACACCGGAGAAGAAATTTAAAATATAATTGAATGGACTATAATGCGTTGGAAATATATAGCTGTGAGCAAGATTAGGGTGGTTCGTTTTTTATTGATTGTTAGAAGTCAATAAAGTTTTCATACCACTATAATTTATTAATCAGGGGCAATTAAAATTAATAATAAAAGAATACACTATTATTGAAAAATGGATAAATTAATAATATTGAAAAATTTATTAAAAATCGCATGGCAGCAGAGTGTGCTGTGGAACGAAAATATTTCAATAAATATAAAAATATAATAATAAAAGGATTTAATCCAGTTAATCTTCCAATTATACTTAGTAATAGCTAGCAACCATATTAAATATTTATTCTATTCTGAAAAGATGGATTACAAGTTTCCAAAGACGGAAGCAATTCAATGTATTCCAGAATTTGATGGGTCTACCGATGAGCTAGATGCATTCATCTAGCTTATATAGATCATTTTAACAAACAAATACCTGAGGGTGTGTCACGAAATGAATTGTTATATGTGGTACTCTTAAAATTAAAACAGAAAGCAGCGGCGCAATTATTAAGCATAAAGGCTGATACTTGGCCGGAATTAAAAGAAAATTTAATACGTAAATTTAGTAGATGGGAGCCTACAGAAGAAGTTATTTTAAAGATTGAGACCCTTTGACAAAACCCGGAGGAATCATTTAAAGAATACAAAACTCAAGTGATTAGAATACAAGAGCAACTTGAGTTTTACAATGAAGGGGCTAGAATCAGGGACGGGCCAACACTTATTAGTCTTAGATTGCATTTTATAGCAGGATTGCGAAATGGAGACTTAAAATTATTATTATTGACCAGAATGTGCCACTAACGCAATTGCTCGACTACTTAGAGAAAGTAGATTTCGAAAGCCAGTATTTGGATGAAATTGAACAGAGACTGGAAGTATTAGAATTAGCGCGAGTAGCTATTGATAAGCGACAAGGGGAACCAAACAAAAATATAGGAAACACAGGCCAATATGAATACACAAAGGAAGGTAGGCACTATGAGCTTCCTGAGAAAAAAATTGGCCAGAAAGAGGTGAAAATGATTTCGAGCATGCACCGCGAGCATATGCGGGAACTTAATGGGAAGATTATAATGGTAATATAAATTCAAAGGTACAACGTAGAAATTATCAACAAAACAAGATAATTCGAGAACTAGATTGCTACCCTAATGTGGGTCACTACGGAAATAATAATATACAAGTAGGCGTAAATTGCGGTACATACAGTAAAACAAGCACAAATAAGAATTTAAGAAATTTTAATACAACTAGCCAACGACTGAGTACTAAGTCGCTCAATATACGATATAATGGCCACGGACGGCCCACCACATTGCAAGAAAACACGAGTAATCAATTCCAAGGAACCATGCCTCCATATGAAAAACTGGACATAGAATGTACCAGAAATCATCAATTACTAGTAAATATCGCCTCAATAGAAAGGACTGACATTAGAATTAAATATATGCTTGATACAGGAGCGTTTCTTAATGTAATAAGATGGAATACGGTCTCGAAAATTGGAGCCAGATTTATTAACTATCGGGATAAGTTATAAATTACGGGTTTTAATCTGACACAATCAGAAACTATTGGGTCAGTAGAAACCACATTAATAATTGGGAAATCGAAGTATCCAATAAAATTTTATATTGTACAGGATTTGTGCGTGCTGGGAATTATAGGAGCGAAATTTCTTAAGGAATGTACAATTTTTATATCTCATCAATTGAACTACATCGCCCTCCGTAAATCGAATAAGTGCGACAATGAGCCAAATGGAGATAAAATACAAAGTCCTTATACTTTTGCGTCAAGAGAGGAAAATATTCCCAACAACGCGGATGACATGAATTCAACTAAAAACATTGAAGAAGTACGTAACAAGACCCCCGGAGGAAGGGATGGGATGAATAATAGATATCAAAATAAAATAGCAAAGGATGAAATGCCCTCAAACATGACGCGAAAATGCGAAATTTTGGCCGAGAAGGCATGCCAGACAGAGGCAATTACAAAATACACTGATGATAAGACACAGTATAATAACGAAGAAATGAATCATATAACAGATATGACCAAACTAATAGGAAACAGAAATAACAATAAAACGTCAAGGAAAAGTTTGATTGAATCAGACACATCTCACAGAAGAAAGTGCATGACTAGCATGATCCCGGAATGCGGATCAGTAAATAGGATAGATTTTAATGATTATGGTACAAATAAGAAAGATTACTATAAAAAGAATTACACGAATGAGTCCAACGAAAAAAATTACATGGATTCCTACTATGAAGAAAAGGTTTCAGAAAACTTGGATGACAACCAGGACTATAGTCTGGTTGATAATGAAAAGTACGATCAGTTACATGGTAATGAACGAACTGAAAAATTATTAGAGAACTTTAATTTGGATCATTTGAAAAGAAACAATCTCCGAGCCATGGAATCAATAATGGCGGAATATAGTGAGTTACCAAAAAGGTGACCATCTAACAACTACAGACGCGGCGGTCCATGAAATAGAGACGACGTCGAACGTACCAATAAATAAAAGACAATATAGATTTCCCGAAGCAACAAAAAAGTATATAAATGCAGAAATCGAGGAAATGTTGAAGCAAGGCATTATTAAGCCCAGTAAAAGTCCATGGAATGCACCGATTTTGTGCGTACCCAAAAAGGACGATGGAAAAGGAAATAAAAAGTATAGAATCGTGATTGACTTTAGAGCGCTGAATTTAATAACAAAACCGTTTGTATATCTGATCCCACTGATCGACGAGATACTTGATAATCTCGGAGGAGCTAAATATTTTTCAACATTGGACCTGAAATCAGGTTTTAATCAAGTCCCAATTAACCCAAAAGATGCGACTAAAACAGCCTTTTCAACCCCTAAAGGGCATTTTGAATTTACAAGAATGCCTATGGGCCTTAGAAATAGTCCATCGACATTTCAGAAGTTGGTGAACACAATATTGTATGAAATTGAAGGTGTGAAAGCTATCGTTTACCTAGACGATATTATCATTTACGGTTCAACTATTGAGGAACACAATGAAAACCTCATAAAAGTTTTGAAGGCTATGCGCCGACACAATTTGAAAATTGAGGCAGGAAAATGCCAAATTTTAAGAACCGAAATTAAATATCTAGGACATGCAATTGATGCTGAAGGCATTCGGCCAATGGAGGATAATATAAAGGCCATCAAAGAAATGACTGTGCCAAGAACAGTTAAAGGAGTCTGTTCGTTTTTAGGAACGGTTAATTTTTACGGTGAATTCATACCACAAATAGTAGAAAAACGTAAACCATTGAACGATCTGCTATAGAAAAATGTAAAATTTATTTGGACTAATGAATGTCAGAAAGCATTCGAACATTTGAAAGATTTTTTAACTTCAAATACTCTTGGTAAGACCCAACTACAAAGATACGTTTGTGATCACAACAGATGCAAGCGAGTATGCCATTGGTGCAGTACTCTCTAATGAAAAGTCCACCGATAGACCCATAGCCTATGCGAGCAGAGGTCAGGTAGGTGCAGAAAGAAGATTCCATACGATAGAGAAAGAATTACTCGCAATTGTATGGTCAGTGAATAGATTTAAACATTTTATTTATAATCAGAAATTTATCGTCTACACAGATCATAGACCTTTAATCTCTATTTGGAAATTGAAGGAAACATCAGAAACATACAAACGTCACCAGAAACAAACATTTTATGATTTATAGCAGGGAAATTTGATAAGGTAAACCCTCTTTGCGCCAGAAAAAGACCGAATGCATGTACCAGTAGAAGAAAGAGAAACCATTCCTAAAGAGTTTCATGATTCTCCGCTGGGCGGACATGTCGGCAGTAAAAGAATGTTGAAACGCATAAGCCCACTATTCGAGTGGAAAATATGCGACGAGATGTAGAGAACTACGTCAAACAATGTGATTCGTGCCAAAAGAACAAGATTGGACGAACCAACAAAATTCCAATGAAAATAACAACCACATCGTCCGAACCATTTGAAAAGTTATATATGGACATTGTGGTATTACCAGAATCCGATTGGGGTAACAAATACGGTCTAGTTATGCAAGACGACCTAACAAGATACACCGGATTCTGTTTTTACACGCACTTTTTTTGCACAGTTTTTTTTTTTGCACGACTTTTTTTGCACGGTTTTGCAAAATAACACGATTTTTATGTATAAAATACCTATTTCGATATACCAGTTTAATGATTTGATTATCCCGTGAACAAAAATCCGTGCAAAAAAAATCCGTGCTATTTCGAGAAACCGTGTAAAAAAATCCGAGTTATTTTGAGAAACCGTGCAAAAAAAAATACGTGTTATTTCGAGAAACCGTGCAAAAAAATATATATTTTAGGGGGTGAGCGTAGCGTATTGGTAAATCGATTGCCTTGTACGCAGCGCACCTGGGTTCGAGTCCCGACCCCGCACATAGGGTTAGAAATTTTTCATAAGAGATTTTTCTAACCCGAAGAGGCGAATGACCTTAAGGTTAAAACCTCTATAATCGAAACAAAAAAATATATATTTTTAATCGGCATTTAGTAACGGCAGCTGAAAATAAATGGCATTGGATATTTGCAATGCAAATAGGGGTGATCTGCCATCTGTGCAAAAATCGCGCACTTTTCAATTTTAGGAAATGAGTTGTTATTCAAAATTCAAGTTATGGTAGTTGAAAATCAATAATGTTGAGTAATGGTTTTTATAGGATTGTATGCTTTTTAGATATCATCAAATAATATCCCGGTTCATATATCATATCACATTGGCAATGGAGCAATTGGTATATGGCCAAGTTCCCCCGGGTAGTGCCACTACACAAAGTATATTAATTTTGCTTATTCAGTTTGATAAGCTAGAAACTGATAGCGGAGATTTTAATATGCAGGGATACGCAATACGTATTGTTAGGTCTGAGTAGAAAACGACTGATGTTTCTTTTTATCAACCAATTAGTGATCTCTGATTAAATAGAGCTTTCAAAGAGTTAGGGACAGGCACAAGTCTATTTTTTACTGAGATGGGACAAGTTGATGCTGGACCTGTGGCCTTCGTCTGGCATGATCCAGACTCGTTGGTACGGATGTGTTCATGACTGGTTTGTGGATGAGTGGTCCTACTTACAAGTGAATTGATCACTTTGCTTGGGTGGAGATATATGTGACTTCTGCTAGCTGTCAAGCTTGGATATGTTAACTGGTTCCAAGAAGATGTGCAGAACTGGCACCTACGAGAATGTAGATTGTTTCACTCGAGCTTTGGTTCTTGGAAATAACAAATCGCTTCCTCGGTATATTCGAGTTGAATGCTCAGTGGTTGAAATGTGCATTCGGTTCGAGCAGATTGAGTCGTTTGGACGATTGGTGGTCTCCGAGAGCAGATGCGAGTAACTCTGAAGTATCCAATAAAGGGAGATTGTATCTGTGGAACTGAAAAATATTGTTACTACTCTAGCATATTTTCCTGATGTATTGTACATCATAACAACTACCAATATCGGGCCAATAGACCTTTCTCGCCAAAAAATTTTATATGATAGGATGCTTCCTTTTTTATCCCCAATTCGTTACTGCTGACTGCCGCGATGATTTGGTACCTCTAACTATTGAAAAAATCAAAAATAGTGCAAGCTGCTTATTTAACCCCATATTCTGAATACCTATCTTGCCTTGCTTCCCCGTATTTTTACACCATTTGGATGAATTTCCTGTGGGGAATAATAAAAGGATGCCAGATCTGCATATATATTAGTAAATCTGCAGATTTTGCATTTTCACTGCAGATATTTTGCAGATTACAAATATTTAGCAGAACAAAGCCTATGCCAGCCAATTTATACACAAGCCTTCGACATTTTTGATCATTTAAAATATATACATACTACATTTCTATGTCAAATTTATTGAAGATTTTTGTAGCAATCTGCAGACTTTTATATTTTCACTGCAGGCTATTGTTTAAATAGACCTGGCATCACTGATGCTGAAATGATTCATTCATATACCTGTCAAAAACATAGAGCATTGCATGAAAATGTATAACCTCACTTTTCTGACAGTTCAGTGTGCTTGTTTACCTAAGACTTGTTTACATGGACTTTTAAAATTTACATTACTTGAATACTTTCGATGCTCTTTGAAAGACTATCAACTCAAGAGGGATGAGGATTGGAACAATAGGATCCTGGTGCCACATTATGCAACCAATTCGAATCGACCTTTTCACACAAGCTTGAATACAATAAACCTTTCGTTTCGAGATGCGTAATGTCACCCCTGGTTCATACATTGACCAATCGGCGCTGGATGCAAAACCCGGTGGCATATGCTGAATCGTAAGATCAAGCATTGGGCTATAAAACGATTGCTCTCTGGATGATGGATAAGGATTTGTACACATTTGTTTGTTTGCTCGTGGGTTAAGTACTAACAAGATGATCCGATTTCTTACTCATTTTTAGGTGGTGAAGTTTACCTGAACTTTATAGGTAACGAATTCGGTCGATGATAAGTTGTTGAAATGATCGCGCAATGCCCATACCGAAAAACGTCTCCATTGGTCAGAATGCCTACCAGCGTATGATAGCTGCACACATGAGGACAACAAGGTTATCGCTTTCGAATGGATTATTATTTATTATTCGTGTTCAAGTTCCATTACAGCAAAAGTTTCGTCGATTGACGATTATCGCATTGTCGTTGATTTAGCCGGCAAATGCAAAACAGTGCTCGGCACTGACGATAAGGAGTAAGAAGGACTTGATAGGAGTGATAAGAATGCAGAGCATTATACATTCTGGAAGAATATCAGGGAGGAGAAATTATATGTAAATTTATATTATATCCCGAGTTGCCATCATTTTTGCACCGCAATAAAGCTTTCTGCAACTGCTGTCTTGTTCAAATTGGCAGGAAATAACTAGGCAGCGAATGATAAATTGCATAGTCAATTTATTTACATTTTCGGAAGGATAAGTAATTAGTATGTTGTGAATATATATGTGTCACCGGTGCCGTGTGTTATGGTGGTACCGGACGGAACCGTTGGTCAGCAAACCGTCCTTGTCGTACTGGACATAGATGCGACGTTTTTTCTCATCTGATAGCACTTGACATGTTTCGGAGATCTGTCTTAACGCTCTCTACTTAGCGCAGGATACGCGAAACCGCTGCTAGCTTTCGAAAGAAAATTCCTAGCTGCTGCTACTCTATCAGTCTTTCTCTCGACTGAGGACTACAATTTCGGTCAACTAAATTGTGCTATGAAAATTGTACTTCCTGGAATTTCACCTAACGAGATCAATTCATTGTGAGGAATTTCGCTGCGTTCCAATATTGCTTGCCTCTGTAGGTGATGATGTGTGTGTATTCACTTCGGCAGCCAGGTCTTATGTTTTGGGTAATTTTGCTATCTTATTCTGCTGAATAAATCATCTGGCTAAAGCCTCTACGTTATACTATGGTCACTTTAAAAACGCATTGCTATTTAATCTTGTAGCTGTTGGCAAGTCCGTCCTGGCACTGTTCTCGACTAATCCTGGCACTATACCGCTGACGTCGCACTTATTACGGTGATCAAACTTGGCGAGAGCGGCAGTGGTTTCGTCGGAATTGTTCACTCGACAAGCAGGAAGTGCAAGGACTCTGCTACTTATGCCTGAGCCCCTCGTTGAAACCTTCGTCCTGTCGGAGTGTTAGCTTCGTTCGATACCGGAGCGTATTGCTGAACCTAAGCAGTCTGCTACTGGCGCTGCTTCCTTCGAATCGGAATCGCTGAATATTCCCGTTAGCCGAATGTCCAACGTGGCCGAAGGCAAACCGATTGCAGCAACACCACCAACCGTAGCTGAAATTTTGGCCTTTAATCCAAGTCCCTGCCATTGACATAGCGACAGACGAGTGCGGCGCAGGTTGGACCATCGGTTGACTCGGTGCCGGACAGGGCGAAGCAGCTGCAATAGGAGCGGACCTAGTATGGGGTGTAAAGGTCATCAATTGCCATAGATCACCAAAATGCTCTGCGACTAACATTGTGAACAAAACAAACCAAACGAAATTGATCGCAACAACGATAAAATAATCTAAATTCTACCCAAACATTTGAAAATGAGAAAAAGGCAAAAGAAGTTTTGGTCGAATTCATTATAATTCTATTTAAAAATTGAATACTGTTTTATTTAGTTTGATTGCGCATATTGTTTACATCAGACACACCCCTTAATTCATTGAGTACGTATTTCACTGCCTTTATAATCCTTTTGGAATCAGTTACAATAATCCTTTATAATCATTTTATAATAAGTGTATTGCTAGTTAGGACTTTTATATCATGGCCAGGTAGATAGTTTTTAACTGGGACGGAACGTGTGGATACGAAAAAACCTAATGTCAATTGTAGCCAGGGGGAGCTGTCAAATGCAGCCAAAGGGAACCGTCAAATGCAGTCAGGGGGGACTGTCAAATGTAGCCAGTCCATTTAAAATATGTGAGGAAGAAAGAGTGGCTATGCAAGACAAGAGATAAAATTAACAGAAAAAAGAAAAAGAAAACATCTATCCACAGGTTCTGTCCCAGGATTTTAATAGAGAACATCAAAATTCGATTTGTTTGCATTTGGCAGTAGGCCTTTTTCAAATGTTTGGCTAGAAATTCCTTGCTTCTTCAATTAATCATGTACAAGAAAAGTAAAAATGTTAAATTTAACGGAACAATGTATGATGCCGACATCAATTAAAAAATACTGCTGAACGACCTTGTTGGGAAAGTGTTAACATTTGGTAGCGAACCAAACCAAGTTTCTCATACTATGATCGAATCAACAAAAATTCCAAGATCATGTAAACAATCTCTTTGAACTGTCAAAAAAGTGAGGTTAAACATTACCATGCAACGTTCTCCATCGAGAGGTTCACTGGGGTGAGTCGCTTAGAACAATGTGCCATACACACTGTATCACATCCCATAACACGATATAAAATTACGATTCACAGTAATACACGATCATTTCACTCGTTACCACAATGTGTGGCACAATGAGGCACACTTTTGACAACTCAAAAACTGTCAACAAAGTGTAGTTGAATAATCATAGCAACCATTGCTTTTGTTTTACTGAACACCATGGCACAGTGTGGCACATCGTGGCACATTGCGGCGCAAGTTACCACGCTGTTTGTATGTGAGCACAATTCGATTTGTGCTAAGCGACTCACCCCTTGGTTTGTTTACATAACCAATGAACTTTGTATCGCGACTCACCACTTCATTTGCCGCGTTGCCAGGAAGCCAAGCAAAAATATACAAAACAGTGCTGCCCAAACACATATTTTGAGTCCCACCATTCTTGCAAAGGTGAAAAAAATACTCAACATTCTTGCATTTTTCAAATTTAAAAAAATCATTAAAAAATCACGATAGCTCTAAAAAGTCTCATTTCAGCGGAAATATTCTTAACAATGTGTAGTCTTTTGAATAAAAATAAGAAAAAAGGGGGTTAGGTCGGACGAGAAAGGTCTATACTGCTGGCATCTTTTATCATATTTATTAATAGTCGATTGATCCGCTTCAAACCTAGGAGACGAAGGGAAGAATAATAGGAACAAGACAAAAAGCGGTTCTAATTCTAAATTGGTTTAGTATAGATATAGACGACTTAAACGCACTGGCAGGAAAATATTTTTTTAGAAGTAGACAAATTAGAGAACATCACACTTTTTGAGACACACATGCACAAAAATTTAGCGTTTAATTGGCAGATAGTCGCCATTTCGTAAGATTTTGCAAAGTTTGCCTCGCGGGACGGACCGATATCCACCAAGGCATAGGTTGCAGTCGTTAAAAAAAACTAGATTCGCTAAGTGTAAAATAGCGAATTTTTCACCTTTTCAGGAAAGAATTTTTAATCAAAGTGCAGTTTAGGAAATTTTAAATGCAAAGAAGGGGTCTGTCAAGATTGCAAAATGGCAAATGCTGCCTCTTTTCAGGAAAGAGTATTTAATTAAGTAAAAGCCAATCAATAGGCCGTTGAAAATTGACAATTTCTGACATTTCAATTGCGCAAGAGAGTATTTGTATCAAAATGATTTTTTTTACTTTTCATGAAAATTCTTTTAATGAGAAGATAACCATTCACATGAAAAAATCACAAAAAATGACTATTTTGATATTGTTGTCCCAGAATCTAACAATGTTTCTTACCAAACTGTATACGACCGCATACTGTTCGAAAGGTCTAGTTTTCTTCGCTCAAAAAATGTTACAAAACCGAAAATCGGCTGAAAATGACGACGTATCTAATTTTGTTGTGGCAAAGGTCCCAAAAAATACTTTTTTTTTGCTTTAAAATTTCGTGTGTACATTACTTTGTATCGCATTTGCTATACTAGTTCATTTTAAAAGTTTAAAATCACTAGTACAGTGTAATCTACAAAAAGTAAACAAACTCTAAATAGTTGAAACATTTTACCATTTTAACTATTGCTTTTCAACGGACAATAACTTCTTTTAACGAATAAAAAACTTACATTTTTCTAAAAAAATCTCCTCGAAAAATTAAAAAACTTCTACTGGGCACATTGACAGCCCCCTTGTGCATTTAAAATGCCCAACAGTATTCATTGTTAAATACCATAACCAAATAGCTGTTAATAAAAAAAATTCAGATTTTTTTTACACGGTTTCTCAAAATAGCACGGATTTTTTTTACACGGTTTCTCAAAATAACACGGATTTTTTTTGCACGGTTTCTTAAAGTAGCACGGATTTTTTTTACACGGTTTCTCGAAATAACACGGATTTTTTTTGTACGGTTTCTCAAAATAACACGAATTTTTTTTGCACGGTTTCTCGAAATAGCACGGATTTTTTTTTACACGGTTTCTCAAAATAACACGGATTTTTTTTACACGGTTTTTTTTGCACGGAACGCATCCCCCGTGCAAAAAAAGAATTTGGTGTACTTGATTGTAGCACCGATGGAAAATCAAGAAAGCGCAACGGTCGCGCAAACATTTGTTGAGAATTATATCTGCAAATTTGGAACTCCCTTGGAGTTGGTAACAGATAATGGGACAAATTTTGTAAGCTCCCTAATGAAAAACGTCTGCAGAATTTTAAAAATAAAGAAAATTGCAACTAGTACTTATCATCCACAAGCAAATTTGGTGGAAAGGTCAAATAGAGAACTGAAAATCTATTTGCGACAATACGTAGGAAACGATCCGAAAACTTGGGATCAACTTTTACCCTTCTTTACGTTTGAATATAATACAACAACTAATTCATCAACAGGTTTCACACCATTTCAATTAGTATATGGCGAACGCGCCAACATCCCTAATTCAGTTTACATATGGGACAATGAGGGCGTATATTATGAGGATTACGTGAATGAGATGCGATCTACATTCAAGAACATGCATACTCAAGCACGCGAAAATCTAATTCTATCGAAACAAAAAAGGAAAGAATTATACGATAGAAACACTAACGAATGGCAACCTATGTGGGGCGAAATGGTGTTAATCAAAGCCAACCCCACAGGTACCGGACAGAAATTGCAATCTGTTTGGAGAGGTCCATATGAAGTCGTCGAGCTCCCAAGTGAGCATACGACCGTGGTCAAAAACGGAAATAAATTAGAGAAGGTTCATAATATCCGACTCAAAAAGTATGTGGATTAAACTACAGAAGCGAATATTGTACATAGCTGTAGATACTAGTGTACATGTATAAAATCAGTAAATAGCTATTACTCCTAGTTTAAGGCTAGGCATTAAAATCAAACTGTCCTAAATAATAAAAAAGTAAATAAAAACTTTATTGTATTAAATCAATCAATTATTGAAAACACTTCATAAAAGAAAGACGAGGGATAAATAAAACAAGAATGTGATACAAAATAAATTGAAAAGAATAAGAAAATTTTGGTAAGCAAGAGACACAATGCAAATTAAATGAACATGATAATCGTTGTCATTAATTAACATTGATATAAGCAATTTACAATATGAGGAAAAGCGAAAGTGAAAGGAAAATAAAGAGTAAATAATCAACAACGAGAACATAAAATTTCGGAAATATGGGATTTTTTTTGTGAAAAAAAATTAGATAACGGTAAAGGTATACAAATATGATAAAAAGGAACAAAATTACCACGAAATGGGTAATCGTTTGTTTGATATAAGATGAAGAAAAGCTTTTAAAATGCGAATACAAAAGAGGAGTATAATTGACGAAAATATTTATTTGCAACTAATAAAGTTATATTTGCAGAGTCAAAGAGCCAGAAGCAAAAGTATGGAAGAAACAAAGAACATACTACAATACAAGAAGGAAAAGATAACGACAGAATTGATTGAAAACTCATAGTTTATGAAGACACTACGGCGCAATATAAATGAGAGTAAAAGTATTGGAATGAAAAAGTATATCAGAAAAGCTGCAATAAAAGGAAGCGGGAAACGCCTGCGAGTAACGCAGAATTACAATGCATGATTTACAAATAATAAAAGATGGAGACTCACTCTGGAAATCATGAAGCAGAACCTAGACACAAATAAAACATGGACAACAATATACGAAAAGAATGAACAATTTTTAATTGGAATTATTTTTTTTCACCCTACGCTGATAAAACATATGCAATATTGATTAAGAATCATTTATATCACTTAATACAAGTATACACATATGAGTGGACAAGGGAACCGGAACCCGGAATGAGTATGAATGTCTTTATTTTATGAACGTGATGACAAATTCTATTTACCTGACGACTAAGAATCGCAGTCGAATTAAAATACATACGAAAAAGAAAAAAAGTAAAACATGAACGCAGCGACAGAAGGACACAACAAGAAGAAACACAAATATAACATGACCTACAGAGAAGATAATACAATGAAGAGAAAAAAAAGTTAAACAAGAGGAACGTTTAATTAAAGCGGTAAAAGTGATAAAAACCAATGCAATCATGAAAAAAGCAAAGAAAGAATTCAAGGGGGGCTAAAGAAAACAAAATAGAAGGGTTTATAATAGGAAGCTTACATACTTCCGGGGAATAATATTTTTACGGTATCTTTATAGGATCACCATGGGTTGCCAAATTGAGGAGAATGTGAATTTAGAGGTAAAAGATGAAATGAAGAAAAGCGTCTGAAGGAAATAATTAAAGGAGTAATGACATACTGGATACAGATGGAAAAACAATGGTTGAAGGAATGTTTCAACAAACTCGTAAAATATATAAATAATACTGAGTACGAATCAATCAGAAACCCATGCCCAACAGCAGGGAACTTCATAGGACGAAATTAAATATCGGGAAATGGGAAACAAGAGAAAAATAAATAAAGTGGAGAATTATGAATAAATAAATAAAACAAAATAATAAAGGAAGAATCTAAGTTTAATTTAAGTAAAACCAGGTCCCACCCGCAACCACCTTACTGGAAAGGAGGGAGGAGGCCACACCAATCCAAATGAAGGATACCAACATCTCGCCGGAAGAAGAAAACATCGGTAGCATAGGTAACATTCAATAACATTTAATCACATTTACCACTCACTAACAAACTAAGTTTATCACAACATTTCGAATGCATATTACTAACACACTAATATTGCTTCAACTAAAGTTATTAGTTCAAACAGAATAAAACAAAGAAACATAACTAACATAACATAACTAACATTACTAATTGTTTATTTTGAAAAACATAGATTAGATAGAACGCCCGAACATAAATATAGAATAGATTGAATGCCCAAACAAGGTATAATTTGATAAACGATGAAAGCTACATAATAACATTAATAAGCGGAGAAAACTACACAATTTAAAACCAAATTATAATGTATTATCCACAAAGAAATTTTAAGAAAAAAACAACAAAGTATGAAAGCTAATACACATATGAGTGGACAAGGGAACCGGAACCCGGAATGAGTATGAATGTCTTTATTTTATGAACGTGATGACAAATTCTATTTACATGACGACTAAGAATCGCAGTCGAATTAAAATACATACGAAAAAGAAAAAAGTAAAACATGAACGCAGCGACAGAAGGACACAACAAGAAGAAACACAAATATAACATGACCTACAGAGAAGATAATACAATGAAGAGAAAAAAAAGTTAAACAAGAGGAACGTTTAATTAATGCGGTAAAAGTAATAAAAACCAATCCAATCATGAAAAAAGCAAAGAAAGTATTCAAGGGGGGCTAAAGAAAACAAAATAGAAGGGTTAATAATAGGAAGCTTACATACTTCCGGGGAATAATATTTTTACGGTATCTTTATAGGATCACCATGGGTTGCCAAATTGAGGAGAATATGAATTTAGAGGTAAAAGATGAAACGAAGAAAAGCGTCTGAGGGAAATAATTAAAGGAGTAATGACATACTGGATACAGATGGAAAAACAATGGTTGAAGGAATGTTTCAACAAACTCGTAAAATATATAAATAATACTGAATACGAATCAATCAGAAACCCATGCCCACCAGCAGGGAACTTCATAGGACGAAATTAAATACTATAACAAAAACACCTGAAAAACAACATATCGGGAAACGGGAAACAAGAGAAAAATAAATAAAATGGAGAATTATGAATAAATAAATAAAACAAAATAATAAAGGAAGAATCTAAGTTTAATTTCAGTAAAACCAGGTCCCACCCGCAACCACCTTACTGGAAAGGAGGGAGGAGGCCACACCAATCCAAATGAAGGATACCAACATCTCGCCGAAAGTAGAAAACATCGGTAGCATAGGTAACATTCAATAACATTTTATCACATTTACCACTCACTAACAAACTAAGTTTATCACAACATTTCGAATGCATATTACTAACACACTAATATTGCTTCAACTAAAGTTACTAGTTCAAACAGAATAAAACAAAGAAACATAACTAACTAACATAACATAACATAACATAACTAACATTACTAATTGTTTGTTTTGAAAAACATAGATTAGATAGAACGCCCGAACATAAAGATAGAATAGATTGAATGCCCAAACAAGGTATAATTTGATAAACGATGAAAGCTACATAATAACATTAATAAGCGGAGAAAACTACACAATTTAAAACCAAATTATAATGTATTATCCACAAAGAAATTTTTTTGATAACATAAGAAAAGAAAACAACAAACAAACAAGTGAAATCTGAAGATCAGGGACAAAAGAAATTTTTCACCCCCAGGAAGCCAACATCACCACATACTTTTGATCTGAAAATTTATGATGACAAAGGACGAATCAGGCGGAAGACAAAGGGTTGAAGGTGTTGGGTTGTGACGGCAAGGGCGGAGCAACAGTGAAGGATGAGAACTGGACCAACGAACGAAAGAGCAAGACCGGAGCGAGCAAATAAATCGAAGGCAGAGAATGGTCGCAAGACAAGCTGCAATATGAAGCAAGTAAAAGAAAAACCATAGCAAAGAATCGGAGTCGCAACCACTGAAAAAAAAATCGACTCAAGCTGGACATACTGCCAGTCATTATGCAGTGTTCAGTAAAGCGCAGTCAGAACCGTCGAACTCTGGCTGGAGCAAAACAACAACAAAATAAATAAACAATGCACTAAAGAAACGCATCAACACCACATCATGCGGGAAGCATTTTTACAAACTAGATGGCAGGAATAAAGTAGCCATCAGAAAATCAGCAAGGCAAATTAAACGTCGGTAGTAAGAATCCAGTAGGAAAGGTCGTAACACTAGCAGGTCAGCTACAGATTACGCATTGCAAAGACGACTGAGATAAGTTACACATCGCATTTTGTCTGCAACATTATACAATTCACGAGGCAGGATAAGTCAAATATCCTATCCTCGGCAACCACAAGAACGACAACAACAAACGAAGAAGAAGGAGAGGAAGGAAACGAAGTAACGAAATCACACATTCCACTCGAAGTGGACGCAAACCAAGCTCCAGATGCAGCGTAGATGAAGGAAGCTGAGGCAAACGAACGGAAAACCAACCCCGGACTCACGAGATGGCAGCCGAAACACCCACACCCGATATCCAAAGTCGACCAATTGATAAGTCCCAAGATACACGGAACATACGTACAGGCAGTACTATATCAACGAACAACCCAGTAGACGACATCCCAAGGCAGACTTCAAGCAACAGCAACTACAACGGCTTCTGGGAGGCCAGCATGATAACATATTTAGGAGAACAGTAAAGAAATTAAAATAATACCAACACGTAACATTGATAATGATCTCTTTAAGATAATTATCAACTCATTAACAAAGGGGAGATGAACAGCCCCAGAATTGTAAACACATAAAATTGCGCAACCAACAATTCTGAGGTTGACCTGAAAGAACTCGCCACTAGCGAATTTGCAAACGCAGCGGCTTAAGTCCCATGCACATAGCATAACGAATGTGAGTCATTGTGTTGCTCGTAGAATTAATGATTATTTATAGGTATTCGCGGTAAATAATTGATTTCCAATGACACCGGCTGCAGGTGTTTTTATGATTGTATAGAATTTGGCTGTGCCAATATTAATTAAAGTAATTATTTACATAGGCGTGGCGCTTTCATTATTGTGAGCCCATCGATACAAATGCATAATGTATCTTAGTAAGATTATGTATGTTCGGGAAATAGAGCGTTCAACTACTTACGAAGAGCTTTAGTTAGAACAGGAGAACACGAGGTTCTAGCGAGAGCCGAAGGCTCACTAACACTAAACCACTTAGGAAGTACTCACGTTCGGGGAATCTTCGGAAAAAAAAAATAGAAGACAGCAAGAGTTTGTTTATGACGCCGGTGATAACAGTTTGTTTACATCGTGTTTGCTTTTTTGCTCTGGAGAAAGTTTTATTTTATCTGTGTTTTACTTACCGTTTGTCGGCGAAAAAGTTTCCAGTCGCTTGACGGACATTCTGTTTTGTTTCCTGTACTGCTCACCAGTGAAATCCTTGTGCTAAAGGGCTTTATTTCGCCGTGTGAAAACTTTGTGAGTCTACGGTGAAATTGTGAGACTGCAACCTGTGTGTAATTCCCCACAAAAAAACTTACGCGCTCACTTCGCCATCTGCACGCGAGTAGTGGAAAGTGTTCCCCACACTTCAACTTTGCGCACAGCGAGACGAAATCTCGGGTGGGTTTTCAAAAGGTCGTAAGCGTCAAAAGGCGGGTTTGAAATCAGCCATGAGTTATAGTTGCAAGTCATGCGACTCTCCCGTTAATGGGATTGAGAAAATTGCATGTCGCGGCCATTGCGGATCGATTTTCCACCGAACCTGTATTCCCGGTTTGCAGCGATCCGCACTACACCTGTTGTCTAGTTTCAACAACAACCTGTACTGGCTCTGTGACGATTGTGCTCGCTGTTTCAACGAGTGGGTGCAGCAATCCGTTTCCGCTGCTCCCATTGTGGACACAAAAAAATTATGTGAGGCTGTAGATAATTTGAACACGGTTGTCTCAAATCTCTCAAGCCGTATTGAAAATCATTTTCCAGCCAATTGCGGCTCTGTAACTCAAAGGGGGCTGTTTGTCAAGCGACATCCGGAGGATCTGCCCACTCCGAAACGATGTCGCGAGAATAGTGCTAAAATTCGAGCCACTGCAGCCGCTGTCTGTGGTACTAGAGCCATTCAGCGAGAAAATCAGAACAGTTGCGGATGAGCGGGAGCAGTTTTGGGTCTATTTGAGCCGTCTTGACCCGAGCCGTACAGTGGAGGAAATCGTTGCCATGACCCAAGAATGCCTTGGAATAAGCGATGCACCCAAAGCAATTTTGTTGGTCAAGAAGGACACCGATCTCACGAAACTCAACTTTGTTTCTTTCCGAGTTGAGCTTCCGAGCGAACTAAAGGACACTGCACTCAAAGCGTCTGCTTGGCCGACTGGAGTACTCGTTCGGGAATTCAATTTCGACCAGCCAAAGCAGGATAGATTTCGCTAATGGGATACCGAAATGCACCGCAGCTTGTATTATGGAAGCCCTCGATCCCCCCGCCACAGTCCAGCTACTGCAGCCAACGTTCACCAGTCGTCTCGGTCCTGTGTTCGGGAGTGGAGAAAGGGTCTTCCAAACTTCCCCCTGCGGCAAGTACCTATCCTTTCTGAATAATTCAAGCGCTGAAATGTTCCCCGATTCCAGTTCTCCTTTAATTGCACCGTAGCAGCACCAGATGCCGTTCTTCCTGCCTGCGAACCGCAGCTGTTTACGAGAGACACCTTGTCCAGCTGCATTGCATACATCCCACGTAATGTCGTCTCTTCGGTCACTGGGACGCACACTTGCCGCCAGCCGTGAGGAAGCTCTTAGTCCCCCCACCACAGTCGAGCCTTTCCTGCCAGCGACCAGCAGCCGTCCCGGTCCTGTGGTGGAGATGGGACGAGGGGTCTTCCGCAAACCTACCTCAGGCAAGTACAATGCATCTCTGAGCTCTTCCTTGCCTCAAAGCTCTTCGATTTCCAGCATTGGTCAACGACGGGCTAAGCTGCTGCTATATTACCAAAATGTTGGTGGTATTAATTCAATCGTTGAGCAATACCGTCTTGCAGTCTCCGATAAGAGTTTTGACATCATTGTCTTCGTCGAAACATGGTTGAACGATGACACGCTTTCCAGTCAGGTGTTCGGTACTGAATACGAGGTGTTTCGCTGTGACAGGAGCCCTAGCAACAGCCGAAAATCCACCGGAGGCGGCGTATTAGTAGCGGTTAAAACCAGCTTGAAGGCAAGAATCGTCGAGAACACTTCTTGGGTTTGTCTAGAGCAGGTTTGGACAATTATCGAGCTTGGCGACCGTAAGTTGTACTTGTGTGCTTTGTATGTTCCACCCGACCACGCTCGTGATACCGAATACGTTGAAGCACACTGCAGCCCAGTGTTTACTATCCTCGAAGATGCTAACGCTGTTGATGAGATCATGGTACTAGGAGATTTTAATCTTCCTTCTATTTCATGGAAATCTTCCCCTAATGGATTTCTTTATCCGGATTCGGACCATTCCGTTCTCCGCCCTTGTGCAGTGAGGCTACTTGACAGTTATAGCTCAGCCACGTTACTACAAATCAATCCTATTGCCAATGAGAATAGCCGCCATCTCGATCTTTGTTTTGTCAGCGATCAGGTTTCCGCCACATCAATAGTGACGGCTCCCTCTCCCCTAGTAAAACCAGTGGCACATCATCCTCCACTGATCGCCACGATTGATAGCTCCGTGGTGCATGACTTCGATATATTACCGCTTTCTGTCTCCTACAATTTCCGTAAAGCTGATCATCGCAGTATCGCAGACCTTCTTTCCACCATCGATTGGGAAAATATTCTGGACCCCGAAGATATCGAAACCGCAGTTCAAACCTTTTCAAACGTTCTGGTGTATGCTATTCAGGCACGTTCCAAAGAAAGTTCACCATCGACAAACCGGCCCTCCATGGCAAACGAGTACACCGCGACGGCTGAAGTCTATAAAGAGAGCTGCCCTGCGGAGGTTTACCAAGTATCGCACAATATCACTCAGAGACTATTACGTCAGTCTCAACCATGCATACAAACGAGCCAGCCAACACTGTTTCTATCGATATTAGCAAAATATTCAGCGTAATCTCAAGTCGCATCTTAAACGTTTCTGGAATTATGTGAACGAGCAGCGCAAGGAATCAGACCTGCCGTCGTCTATGACTTTCAATGGGAATACAGCTACCACATCTCGAGATATATGTGCACTTTTTTCGGAAAAATTCGCGAATGTATTCACAGATGAGGCACTAACTATTGAGCAAATCAAACTCGCTGCTAGCAGAGCTCCACTTGTAGGTCAAGCTTTGGGTGCTATCGATGTCGATGCAACGATGATTACCAAAGCTTCCTCTCGGCTTAAGTCATCTTTCAATCCGGGACCCGACGGGTTCCCCTCCGTTATTCTGAAAAGGCACATTGAAGCTTTGATTACTCCGCTTCTTCATATTTTTCGAGCATCTATTGCTAGAGGAGTTTTCCCGTCTTGCTGGAAATACGCGAACATGTTCCCTGTCCACAAGAATGGTAATAAGCGAGACGTCAATAACTACCGTGGAATAACTTCATTTAGTGCAGTTTCAAAGTTGTTCGAGCTGGTGATTTTGGAACCTCTTCAGGCTCATTGTAAGCAGTACCTAAGTGACGATCACCACGGCTTCACGTCCGGGCGGTCAACAGCGTCTAACCTGCTGTGTTTAACATCCTACATAACAGAGAGTATGGAACATCGTGCTGAAACCGACGTTGTTTACACCGACTTATCTGCCGCTTTCGATAAGATAAATCACGATATCGCAATCGCAAAAATGGAGAGAATTGGAATAAATGGTAGTGTTTTGCAGTTGTTTCGATCCTACCTCACAGACCGAGAGATAGCGGTTATCATAGGAGATTGTCAGGCCCCCACCTTCATTTCTACGTCAGGAATACCTCAAGGAAGCCACTTGGGACCGTTGATGTTTCTGCTATACTTCAATGATGTACATCTAGTTCTGAAGACTCCACGATTGTCCTTCGCAGATGACCTCAAGATATTCCGCCTAATTCGGTCAATTGAAGATTGCAGATTTCTCCAACAGCAGCTTGATGTCTTTGCTGATTGGTGTAACACGAACCGCATGTGCGTGAGCCCGAAGAAGTGTTCGGTAATATCGTTTTCACGGAAAAAAGATTCGATTCATTTTACCTACCGTCTACTAGAAACAGACATTGAACGCGTCAGTCACGTTAAAGATCTGGGAGTGATTCTGGATCCTCAACTTACGTTTAAACAGCACGTCTCCTATGCAGTTGGTAAAGCATCTCGAGCACTGGGATGCATCTTCAGAATAGCCAAAAATTTTACGGATATCTATTGTCTCAAATCGCTCTACTGTTCTTTATCGCGATCAATTCTAGAATATTGCTCTGAAGTTTGGAGTCCAAACTACAATAATTGAGAGGCATTGAGAGAATAGAGTCCGTTCAGCGTCGCTTTTTACGTTTCGCGCTTCGTAGATTGCCGTGGAGAGATCCTTCCCGACTACCTCGCTATGAAAACCAGTGGCAGCTAATTCAACTAGAGCCCCTACATGTTCGAAGGAATACTGCAAGAGCCTTGTTCATCGCTGACACTCTGCAAGGTCGTATAGATGCCCCCGCTATTCTGGAACAAATCAACATAAACGTCGCTCCTCGAACACTACGCAACAACATTATGCTCAGATTACCATTCCGACGCACTAACTATAGTATGTATGGAGCCATCACTGGTCTGCAACGAATTTTGAACCAGGCAGCTACGGAATTTGATTTCAACGTTTCTCGACAAAATCTGCGTATACGTTTTTCCAGACTATTTAATCAATTAGCTAACAACACTTGACCTTTTTATTTGTTTTTAATTATTGTATGACTATTGTTTTTGTGTACTTGATTGTTAGTAATTAGACTAGTATTTAAGTCAACATCATTGGGGCTTTGATATGCCTGTTGATGTATTGAACAAATAAACGAATAAAGAGTTACTTTAGGATAGAGGAGAATAGGAATACATTAACACAAAAGTTACATACGAAGGAGAAAGATAGAAAGCCATGCGACACTAATACAAATATAATGTCAATCGCATGCTGAACAGGGACAGATAGTCAATAATTGTAATTTTGCTGAAGTAAGCAAGAAAGTTACTATATAAACTTCAGAAGATTTAGAATCAAGGCTTTTTGCCTTTCTCATATAGAAAGGTTATGCAATCACTCTAAAAAACATCAACCTAATCCCAGCCCGGAGGGCCGAGTGTCATATCCCATTCGACTCAGTTCGTCGAGATCGGAAAAAGTCTGTCTGTGTGTATGTATGTGTGTGTGTATGTGTGTGTGTATGTATGTGCGTATGTGTCAAATAATGTCACTCATTTTTCTAAGAGATGGCTGGACCGATTTGCCCAAACTTAGTCTCAAATGAAAGGTGCAACCTTCCCATCGGCTGCTATTGAATTTTGGATCGATCAGAATTCTGGTTCCGGAATTACGGGTTTCAGAGTGCGGCCACACAGAAATTTCTCATATAAACTATAATAAAAATTAAAAATAGAGTTTTTATTTTTGATGCTAAATGTGTTCAAGGTGCATGAAACGTCGAGATTTTATGCAAACTCGAAAAAAAATTTGACGACGATTCACTTTTTTGGATTTTGGCACATTTTTGCCTTTCTCATATAGAAAGGTTATGCAATCACTCTGAAAAACGTCAACCTAAATTTTCTTTTCGACTCGCATAAGGTTTCTGGATTTTAACAGGGGCGTAGTTGATGATTTACGGAGAGGGGTTACACCCCTCCTCTACTGTTCACTCCCCTCTTTTAAAAATCTCCTTATATCATCCCTCAGACCACCACCCCATCCAGCCCTCATACCGCTCCCTTTCAACCCCATCATCTTTAAACCACCACTATATCACAAAGCATACCAATTTAAGCTGGGGAGTCGTTCGTTCATGGGACTTTCGCCCTCCTCACATACCCACCCCCGCATGACAAAATGAGTTAGCAAGCATATAACATTGATGTAATGCTGATTAGGCTAATGGAGTATGATATTTTTTTGTTTCAAGTGTTTCACCGTCGACACGTAGCTCATCAAGTTCGTTGCTGGCAAGCCATTGTGTATAAATGCAAAGTGTACTAAGAATGTAATGCACATTTCCACAACTATGTCGAGCATAAAAAGCCTCCGTGCTATAGTTTAAAGAAATGAGAAAGGCACAACTGCACCGCTAGGTGGATTAAAACAGGTTTTTTCTTTTTCAATGAACACGATCGAGGCTGGGCCCCTTGTACTATACGTACCTCTGGCTGCCAACAACCGAGATCAATTTAAGTAGTAGATTAATTAGGCACGAAAGAATCGCACAGTAGCGTAATTTAGGAAGTGAGATCGTGTAAGAAAAAGTAGGAAATTTGAACGGAAATAACTGAAATCTTATCGAGTTGGAATGTTCAGATGCATTATTTTACAACATTTACACAACCCACAAGAGCCCCAGTTCAACAGCAATTTTTATTTCAGGTGATCGAACAACATCGAAAAGAGCATCCTATCAAATCATAGTGCGTATTAAACTGAAATATAATCAATGCATTCCTCTGACATATCAACTCGACATCAGTCGATTCAGTCTGCAACTGTACTTCCATTGATATAAAGTCAATGCAGAAGGATGTATGTTTCGTTTCATCGTTACTATTATGCATAGGACATTGTGCAAATGTTTTAAAATAATT